>NW_024581126.1:3321430-3586430 GCF_017639235.1 Corvus kubaryi | reverse complement strand
GGCAAATATTTCTCAGATCGGAGGGTTAAGATTAAAAATCACTATTTTTATGTAGACATTGTAATTTCACCTCTCTGCAGAGTTAAATGTTGCTCCCAGTTTTTTGCAGGACTGAAACCACAAAATTTCTATCCAGTCTATCTCTAAATCAAAATGATTAGTTATTTGTAATCTAAAAGCAAAAAAAAAAAATTGATCAATTGTATTTAAATTCTTTACAAGACAAAGCCTTACTGAAATACCAAACCAAACTTTTAGAATAGTCTAATAAATATCAATTACAAGGTTCTTATCAAATCATAACATAACTTTTGGAGTTACATTTTACTCTTAAAAAAACCCAGCTCCATTTGAGGACAGATTCCATAACTAATATTCAGTGAAATTATACATTTGTATATGTTCTGCACATTTTCTGCACGTTTTTCTGGATGATGGGACTACACATATTTACATAATGTCAAACTTCAAATGTACTCCAAAATTTCAAATAAAGCATGTTAATAAAGCCTCATAAATATTTGATGAGTTAGAAGCCATGTACAGGAAATTAATTATAGTCGTATCTGCATAACCCTTTGCTGTCATGTAGATGGTTCTATGCAGAGAGAAATTGATCCTCGTGTAGAGGCAGCACATGAAGTGTGAACCTCTTCACGTGACGTTTTCTATGGAACAGACTTAACTTGGCTTTCAAGCACTGTCTGGGTGTTCAGAAAAATATTCATTACATATCCTCCCAGTGCTGTTTTCTAGATAGAAATATATGAGCATGACTTCATTTAATGTACTATAGAGGCCTTTGATGAATTTATCAAAACCTATCTATTTTCACCTGCATGTAATATGTAAAAACACTTAACTGAATAAATAATTGCATGAAATAGAAAAAATATTTTCAGTTCTGAACTGTATATTGTCATGACTGCACTAGAACACAGAGATATGCCAAGAGAAAGAATTCATAGTCTGAATTTCAGAGATTAAACCAATCTGTTTATGATTTATGTCATCTTTCCATTGACACTGCATTTTACCTCAGCCTGTCTCTCATATTCCTAATGCTCTATCCCAAGTGGTTACTGCTCTCTCCATTCCACCCCTCCTTAACCCCCAGACCCCTTGTGTTCCATCTGGATTACGCCCTCCTCCTCCTGTAGGACGCCTGCTCTCCCACAAAGGGATTAGTGGAAGGCGGTTCCTTTGCTCTCACTCCCAGTGCCTGGCAGCTCAGCAGCTGCTGCAGAACAGGGCCATTCCAGGAAAAGTCTGACTCGGATATTGGCTGGAGCACATGCCCAGAGCCCTGCGCTGGACGCTGCCAAGCGTGTAAGAATTCAAATGGCTGACAGCTGAGAACCCAAGCTTCATGTGACACACCCCAGAAACTCTCCAAATATCTTACTCCTGGGATTATATGGGATAATAATGTAAGCATGATGCTGAGAATCTGAAAGGTAAAGAATACAGTTTCCTTTGATTGCCATTCTTCTAAAAGATGATGGAGACCATCTTTGCAATCTCCCATGATTTAACACCAAAAGGATTGCCAAACACTGGAAGAGGATGCCCAGAGAAGTGGTTCAGTCACCATCCCTGGGGGTATTTTAAGGATGTGTAGATGTGGCATTTGGGATCATGATTTGGTGGTGGACTTGCCAGTGATGGGTTAATGACTGAATTCCATCTAAATTTTTCTGTGGTTAGAAACTCTTGGACAAAGTGCCGTATAAAATATATTTTGTGCATAGTACAGCAGGAAAAACAGAAAAACCTGATAGAAATTATTGTCATTACATTGGTATGAAGTAAGTGCCTTAGACATGAAAGCTCAGGTGTATTGTCAATTGTCTGAACAGCATGCAAGCATAAAATATGAAATAAAAGGATGATTGACTTGAAAGAGTGCAAAAGCATTAGAAGAAAGAGAGGAAAACTTGAGGGCCCGTGATGTTATGCATCTTTTATGAAGAGACTAAAGCAAAAATGTTTCATTAAATAAATGTGGTTTTAGATAGGGTGTGAAGGAGAGAGAAAAAAATGGGTCCCAACCAGCAAAGGTGTGTTGTTCGAACAGGTATGGCCTTTGGCAGGATTTTCCATTTGTCAGGGCAGCCACACTGGCAGAAGCAGAAATGAAAACAGCACAGCTGTAAATGCTGTAGTGGAGGGTATGAGAGAGGCCAGGTTTGGAAAGAAAGCTGATTCCTTTCATTAGGCCACATGGTATAGGAATAAATGAACAAGTATCAACTTAGAATAAGCCAGTCTGCTTCTGTAATGTGGCACACTTTGTCTAACTCATGTCCTCTACTTCCTGTAAGTTAATGCCACTTCTTCAGTCCTTCAGTCCTAGTTTAGCTTAGAAGATAAATTTCTCTGTTGTCATCTTGAATCACTTCATGAAAACGCAGCATTGCTTTCCTGCTTACTTCAAGGTTTCTGGTTGGGGTTTTTTTGTCTTTTGGGTGTCTGGGGCTTTTTGTTTGGTTTTTTTTGGTGGGGTTTTGCTGTTGTTTTTCTTGTTTAAATGGGTAAAAAATCGTCATCCCAGAATGTAATGGACACAAAAGACCTTAGGTGTTGCTGGGTACACATTCTACCAAAACAAATGGGAGAGGAGGGTAGTAAATGCTGGCAGTTAACATAATCACCAGCTGTTCTGCAATTGTGAAGACATCTGTAATTCTCTCCAGTTTCAAAGGTTTCAACATTTTTTCTTTGTTTCTCTCCTAGTAGCACCTTGAAAAACAAATTTTGATTTTATATTTAGTGCCACTGAAGATATGGGTTTTTCATGGACAAAGTTTTATGTTTGAATAGAATACCTGAGTGTATGAATATTTTTCACAGGCAAAATATAGCATACTCTTAGATAGACTTTTTCATTTCCACCATTTATACGACCTCTGACTCAAAAAATAAGACATTCTGGGTTGGACCCCAGGTTGGACTGTGTTGGTTAAAACTTTTTAGAAGAGGAATTCTGAACCCTGCATAGAAATTTGCATAAATAAATCTAAGAGGATTTCAGACAATTAGGTAAATAACTCAGTTGAATGGAGCAGTCAACATTCCAAATGCCTGCCAACAGCAGAACATTGCTGAGCTCTCTGTTCTGAGAGCTAAGCTTAAGAATGGGCTGGTTTAAGCTATCTTCTCACTAACCTGCCCTAGAACCCTTCCCCCAGCAATCTTATCTGAGTTTCTAAGTATAAATTGTGTTTATAATTACTTAGGTTCAGTATTCTCAATGAAGATTTCCACTTACGGTGTCTAGCAAACTCTCAAACTGTCCCTGGTAATCAAACTGGAACATGAGATGCAAGGGTCTGGCTATCCAGGCCCTCATATAGTTCAATGATTTGTATTGTTATTTTTCTTTTTATTCTTTCCTAATCCTGCCAAAGTCTCCATGTAGTGGTATCATGGCACCGACAGGAGGTGGGCTTTAATACATGTGTGAGTAATACCTTCTTCTGCAAACCACTTTGGCTGTATTTCATACATTAACTACATGCCAGTAAGTTACTCCTATGCCCCCCCAGCAGCAGAAGAATGGCCTTTACTCTGTGACCCAGGTACTGCAGCCAAGGCGTGATTCACATTTTGTCGCAGGCAATCCGGATGAACCTTCAGAAGTCTCCCTCTTTACTCTCTTTTATCACATGACCTGCAAATAATTCACTCCCTCTTAATGAACTGCAGGAAAAATTGCAGTAGCACTATTCTGATGTTGGTATGTAAAGGAAAATAAACACACCATATCACAGCCAAATGGGCAGGTGGGATCTGGTATCTCAGACAGTAAAACAAACGTCTCCAGTCAAATGATGCAGTCAGTGTCACAGTCACAGGGAAGGTTTTGGGATCTTCAAATGAAGATTATTCACGGCACAAGAGATCTCAGTTGTGAAAATTTTTGTCAATCCCTGCCTGACATGGTTATAGACATAGTATTTAATTTTGACATATTATAAAGGTTATCATAATAAAAAAGTGATGAATACAGGGAAAATCCTTACCAACTTCCAAATACTAATTTTTGGCAAAAAGATTTGCTTAATTTCTGCAGGCTGGTTGGAAGAAGCCAGTAAGTCACAGTCATCTCATAAAACCCAGACTCTATCCTGAATATCTGAGCTAATTCGTATCATGTCATTCTCAACACAAACCATACAGCTTCCCAATAAAGTAGGGAAACTGAAGAGCTGTGGTTGGATGGGGATTAAAGAATAGGACTGGAAAAAACATTTGTCAGAGGTCCATGACAGTACAGCCAGTACCTGAAGAATATCTCATTTCATCATCATGATTCTGATAGCATTTAGCAATACATTTAATTAATTTGAAAGACTTATTAATAAGTAAGGCTCCCAATGATCTTCTCTTTCTTATCCTAGCTGTTGAATATGTCATTAATTTCTTTAGATTTAACCACCTCTACAGTTCTGGTGTAAAAAGAGGTTTTACCACTGACTGATGGCTAAAAGTAAACTAAAATAAAATGTTCTTAAGAATGTGAAACATTGCATGCTCTTAGAGCTCGTAAAAGCAAAACTCAGCTGTTCTCTCATGCATTGTGTCTGAATACTCCCACTTTCATGGCAGTTACAGAAGTCAAAGCTCTTGATGACCAGACAAATACTAGAAATCAATGTCTTAAAAAATATTGAAATCTGTTATTAGTGCCATAATTCATTCTCTGTCTGGTTCCATTTTTAACAGGATGCTTCTCAAAAGGTAGAAATCAAACCTGCTTTTAAGCCTTGGCTCTCCTCAGCACGGAAGAAATATCTTGACTATCTGCCTTAAGTCCACAAGTCACCTGAGTTACTTCAGCCTCTTTTGAGTCTTAGCTGCTTTTAGTGTCTCTTGTCTTTATATAGCCCAAAGAGGGGAAAAAGACATTCTCGGAGAGAAAAGCCTAATTTGGTCCTGGATAGTGATCTACATATAGTGAAATATGCTGAGGAAGGACTTTCATTAGTACATATGCACACACATACACACAAACATGTAAATACAAGTCAGAAAAGCTGCAATACAGAGCATCTTTAAAGAGGCATAAACCTCTTTAAGCCTCTTTAGGGAGACATGGATAAATATCTTCAAATTTTTAAAACTCAGTCAAGAAGTTAAATAAAGAACACATTGGTCCTGACTTACCAACACAACAGGCATCCAAATAGCTGTTCTGTATTGCACTGGAAGCTCTTTTGTGCTTCCTCATCATCAAATTAAAGGCATTTCTGGTTGTCCATGTTCAGAGCATTGAGATACTAGAGAACTAACTACAATTAAGTTAATTAGATCTGAGATTTTGAAGTTGCTTCTAGAAGATACTTAATTTATGTGTTAAAATGAAAACAAAGCAAAACAAATCTTAAGTTTTATCACTTCATGGTTTTTCAGTTTTTGAATGACACAAAACTGGACTGAAATAAAATGAAAACAAACCTCTGTCTACACACACATGCACAGTTTGAAGACAATTCCTCTCTCAAATAAAAGCATAAAATAAACAGATTTTTTTAGCAGTTGCAGTAGAATTTCTCTTACCTGGGAAAAGCAAAGAATGATTGATCAGACCCTCTTCCTCAAGACACCAACTTCAGTGTAATGCACATAGCTTTTGAAGACCTGGTCTACCTGTTCAGTTACAACACATTTCCAGCTTCTTGCAGACTTTGTTTTCTCTCTAAGACAGTGATTTTATGTTTCTAGTCAAATCATCCAGGAATATTACTTGTTTGCTGCTTCTATTTCAGTATTAAATGCTCTCAATGCTAAAAGTGGGCATGTTTGTGTAAATACTCCTGAAAAGTGAGGAAACCGCAGATAACTGAAAGCAGCTAAATGATAACAGCGGGGATAAAAGAAGAAAAAGCCATTAGTGAATTCATTAATTTTTACCTTTGGCATTTAGTGCTTCTGATTAATGGCTTTCCTGTAGGCTGCTATTTTCCTCTCAGATATTAACATGCAAAATATGTGGTATATTAGAATAAAGTGTTATTACTACTTATGTGTGTCCAAAATCCCTAAGATATCAGGGATTAAGCTGAAATGCAGACAAATAAAATAGTTGGGTTTTTTGCATACACTGCCTCTTATGAAGAAGGCAGCTCCGTAGCACACTTGCACCTCTAAAATTTAAATTGAGAGACAAAAAGGTGTTGTTTCACACCACCTGCATGTATTCCACAGGGGGGATGTTCTGCCTGTGGTGTGCTGGGGAAAAGCAGCTGGTAAAATATCCCACAAGTCGCAGCATGAGGGAGATGATCTCTGGGCTGTTCTGGGCTCCTCAGCCTGACAGACATGGACACATTGGAGAGTCCAGCCAAGGGCCACAAAGCCGATTAAGGGACTGGAGCAGCTCAGACAAGCAAAGGCTGGGAAACTGGGACTGGTCACCCCAAGGAAGAAAAGGCTCAGGGGCAGCTTATTAATGTATATAAACAGCAAAGGGGTCCAGAGGGCAGTCAGGCTCTTTTCAGGGATACCCAGGGACAAGACCAGAGGCAATGGGCAGAAAAGGAAGCCCAGGAGGTGCCATCTGAACCTCACAAAGCACTTTTTTATTGTGAGGGTTGAGGTTGTGAAGGCTCTGTCCTTGGAGACAGTCAAACATGGATGTTCCAGTGGCAGTTTGGATAAAATTTCTGGGACAAAAAAATGTTTGTCCTTGTTTCTATATTGAGAAGGTACAAACCATCCCCATTACACATTTGCTCTTTCTTTTTGCAGCTTGGCCAGATTCTCAGTTCATAGCTGCTTTTCCTTTACAGATAACTAAGAGAACACCAATCTCACTCCTTCTCATCCAGATACAACTCCTTGTCAAGCCCTTCCTCATATTTATCTCCTGTATGTGTGCTCTCTACCTCCTTATTTTTTTTCAGATCTGACTTTTTTAATAGAAAAATTTAAAGGATATTTTCTTCTCCCATTATTTTGTTCTCCTATGGCCAATCACCACCTCCTTCATTTCTGAGGCTGAAATTTCAGACCAGTTTTTGAACTAATCTCCCCAAACTGAAGTTACAGTTCTGTAATTTACAAGTCTGTCTATTTATACTTCAACTTTTTTTCCCCCACTATTTTAATTCTCCCATTATAAATAACCTAACGCTGGCATAATCCATTCTCTCCTGGTATTCCTCACATTCATACTCTTTAAAATCATTATGTGAAATGCCAATTTCTTTTCATTTTAGACCCTGTCCTCTCCTTCCATGAGATACACGGCACTGGAAAATGTTGCTCCAGTCTACAATCACCTTCACCTGACTAATTCTCAGTTTTACTATTTAATATTCATACTTCTCCTTCTGCTGCTTGATTTTAGTAATTAAATTCTTCTTCAGAATCTCGATTCACACATTTTGAATTCCCCAGCCAAAACTACCAAGTCCTTTCAGACTGTCTGGAGGGTGAAGTCTATTCTTACATCTCTAGATCAGATGTGAGACTCCCTAAGCCACTCTGTTGTTCCTTCACATTGCATTTTTCTCTATCTTTTCTCTAATGCAAAAGAAAATGTTAGGAGTCTTGGGGTAGCTTACTTGATTTAGCCATCTCTAACAAGAACAACTTGCTATATTGATTATATTTAATATATATGTGGTATATTTCATACATATTATTTTTATATGTGATACCTGTGTATCCTGTGTATGATGTTGTATATATTTTATAAAGCGTTGATATTAATTAACACTTCCAACCGCTCCGAAGATCCTGTTTCCTCATTTTGAGGATACTTTCCTTCTCCCTTTTCTTTCTTGCTCTTCTCCACTACACCAAAATGGAAAGTTAAGTTGGCATGCCTGACAGCTTCTGCTGTATCAATGCAATAATTGAAAGAAGGTTAAGGAAGAGGATAAAGAATTGTAACAAAATTAACCTGTGATATGCCTATAGCCACACACCAAGAAGAATTCTTCACAACTGAAGAATGACAAATAGAGGCCCACAAACCTGCCTATGCCTGAAATGGTTGCCTCAATTCAGAATGCCAAAACCATAACGTAGCAAAGGAGCAGAAAGGAGTCTGACCACTTCAGCGTCCTCCAATCTCTAACGCCCTGAAAGAGATAATTTTTTTAAAAAATCTGAGACTATTATTATTCTGAAAGCAAAATATTCAGAGCTAAGATGGTTAAAACCAACAACAAACTTACAAATCACACATGATGTGAGCCATAAGAATACAAGTGGTTTTTTTCTACCAGGCAAACAGCGTAGATAAATCCAGGTACCAGCAGCCTTTCCCTTGAAGAGTAGTTAATCATTAACCATATACATTAAAGGAATACCTTCACATCATAGAGTCAGGATAGAATTACATATTTTTAATGTAAAACTATTTCAATCTAAAGTTAGGCTGATGCAATTTTTAATTTTTTTTTTTTTTTTTTACCATTTAGGGTAAGACAGTACAGAAAAGTTTGCAAAAAGGGAAATAAGACTAATAGCCCACGTACTTTTGTCTCCAACTTCAGTACATACTTTCTCTTTTCAGCATGCCTGTAAGTTAACAGAAATATAGGCAGGGTATAGGGAATGTCACATGGCAGATACTAATTGTTACGATTAAGGTCTAACAAGCAGGCTTCCCTGCTGCTCCGAGAATGTCTCTGACTTTTGATCCTGACATCTGTGTCTTACAAGAATTTCAGTCGGCTCTGACATTCCTTCTGATGTTGATCCAGGAATTAATGGATTGTGAAAAAGCTGGCAGGATATCATTTAAAAAATAGAATTCTTGGTGTACAACTGATGAAAAGGTATCAGAATTCACATACTTTGTGTCTGATACCAATACATTGTGTCTACATGTGCATACATTTCATATGAAGCTGTATCTCAAAATAGAGGGCAGGAAACAAGGTTTACAAGAAAGCAAGAGCTCACTTACACAATTGCTATTATACATCTTCAGTGTGTTACCAGATGAAAATTATCAATGATTTGGACAAGTTCTTTGTCATGGAGATTCCATTGCTTAAAGTCTGTACCAGCAAAATTAATCATAATATTATGATTATTTCTGATATTGTTTAAAATTTTAATAAGAATCTTTTCAGTGGACAGTATCAAAGAAATCAGAATAAATTATGAAATAAGTTTCATCAGAGGCAGCCATAAGCATATTTAGAGCGTGACATATATTGTGTGGTCACCATCACACCATTTCACTTTAGACCTGTATTTAAGCTGGTTTGTGCTACAATAGTTTCAGGTTTAGAGGGCCTGTGAGAAAAAAAAACCAAACCAAACCAAAAACCGTAAAAGATCTAATACCAAAAGTTAAACTGAGATTTTTTTCTAGGTGTGTTTAAGACTGAAGAAATACATACAGAATTGAAATTTTACACATCAGAGAATACTGCCTTGTGTTTCGTGGTTCTGGATAATTACTAGATGCCAGTGGATAACTTAAACATAGCTTAGAGTCACTGACATTAACGTGTGACAGGCAGCATTGCAGAGTGTATTTAGCAATCTTAAATGAAAAAGTTGAATGATATTTAAAAAAACAAAACACAAAAATAAAATTCAGGATTATCACAACAGGAAGGAAGCAGTGCCCTCCTTAAAGTAAATCAAAAAAATGTTTCTCAGTGTGCAATAAAAAGACATGAAAGGAACTATAAAAGAATTCAACAAGTTAAAAAGGAATTAAATTCACTTGTCAATTATTGTCAAGTTATAACTAGCTAGAATTAAGACTGTATGGTTTAACCATCTCCTCAAACAAGTCAACCAAATTTCAAATCAAGAATTGACATCATTGTTTATTAAGTTAAATTTCTGACATTTGCATCCATATTTCAGTGGTTTAGAGTTTTTAACAAAATTTCTTGACACCCAAAGGCATAGGATATTTTGACACAAGTCCAGACCAAATGTTATTAATAAAGAAAGGTAATTCATAAAATTAGTAGTACAGACGACCTAGAGTTATTTAGCCACTCATGCCCACTATATAAACATTGGAAGTACTTGTTTGAAGGAGCAGGAAATTATCCCAAGTAAGTAAGATATAATCAGTTTCTGAATATCTTACCTCAGATATTAGCAATCAATATGTGAAAAAGGTTAATGACTTGCAAATGGTACACCCCTTAGCAGTGCTCATTCCAACTCTGCTGTTGGTCAGCTGCACAGAATTTGCAAAATTCTAGGGAGAACACCAGAGTTCTAACAAGATGCAAAGAAACATCTTAAACATTTATAACATTAATAGTACATCCAGAGAGTCCATAAAAAAATTATTTATATTATATGATTAAAGAAACCATCTGATTACTCTTTTGTTTTAAAGGAAATATCAATGCCCTTAAGCACTAATATTTTTATTATTTATATTTCATGTTATTTAAATTTACTGTTCTGTTTTTCCTTAAGAGTTCTAGAATTCATTTAACAGGTAAAAGAGTAAATAGCACGCAGATGGGGAAATTAAGAAACAAAAAGGCAAAACCCTAAAGTGAATAGTTAGAGAGAAAAAGCTGGATCACATTCAAGATGGGGAAAAACAAAAGGCAAAGCTTGTAAAATCTGAAAAAGTAAGGTAGGGGTGTGAAAGTGTGATGTGTGACAGGTGGGGTAAAATGAGACAGTTGGGAGGAAAGAAAGAAATTTGAAGAGCACAAATTAGACAAGACATTCATTTTAAGCCCTAACAGGCTGGATCTCATCGTTGTCATCAGACAGGAAATGTCAGAGCTGGCACATTTGGTTTTTTATGCTTTTTACTTATTTAAAAAAAAGACCTCTGTGTCTTACAATACATAAAAAGTCTATTTGCTTTAAAGAAAAACACATCTCAATTTGTTCCCATTTTTTCTCCTACTCAATCTTTAACCAACTTTAGCTCTATTATATAGAAAACTACAATAATTATAAGGTTTAATACTGCCATTGTATTTTGTGTTATTTTATTTAATACCTGAATAGGAGTTGAATTCTTTAAAAATAACTAAACTTTGCACTTGTAACTACAGGTGAATTTCTGGAGAAGGTGAAGATGACATGCAGTAAAGGCTATCTCACAAATACAAACAAATCCTCACTGTAAAGTTCAGAATTTTTGAAGGCATGGATAGATTCTTTCCAAAATACATGACCAAAATAATTATGTCAAAAACAAGCATTTCAATTTGCATTCCAGTTGATGGAATTTTTTTTTATGTAGGTTTTAACAGATTACTAGAAAGGATATTTGGGACCTGAAAATAATGACACTGTATAGAATAACCTACCAACCTTCTCTTTGTATGCCCATTTAATTAGTGTGTGTTGTTCTGTCAAAAAAAAAACCACCAATCTCTGTGTACTGGAATATAATCTCAAGGTTAAATTAAAATGAAGTAGAATACTGCCAGCAGGAAAGCGCACAGAACAACTGTAATTCTTAATAATTCATTATCTTTAGAATGCACTCTTTGTTTTATTTTTAACTTAAATAATTCTTTGAAATTTTTAGTTTAAAAAGTTTACCTCAGAATTATATATGGCAACACATCTCCATATTGAGGGAATGAACCCTACCTCCTGTAGAGTTTAGATCTTTATACTCCATATAAGGCAACTCTAAGCTCTTCTGTCAATTTTATTCATAAATTAACAAATAAACAATGAGGCGTAGTGTATTTAGAAAAGATGGCAAAACATTCAGCTGGAAAAAATGTTCATTTTCTAGCAATTTATAACTCTCATTATCATATTTATATGTTTCTAGTGAAAGTGAAATGGAAGGAAAGTGGAAGCAAAGATTTGGGATTTTACACATGGAGATAAGTGACGACAGAAGAGCAAGGCTGGGAAGGATCAGATAAGGGATTTAGAACAGACACAACATGTCAAACTAGAAGTCCATCCACACCTATTTCCAGCAGTGAAGGGATGTTTAGTGAAAAAAAATCCAAATCAGAGGTCAGGTACAGAGTGATGCCATCCGCCCTCTGATAGACAGGGAATTCCAAATCTGGGGGCTGAATTCAGACCACCAAGTTTGGAAGACATCAGTAGACCTCACCTGCCCATCACAAAGATTTTTAATTTCTAATCTGCCTTCTTGCTGTTTAAATAAATGCATTTTCTGTCACAGGTCTTTATTTTGGGCCATTTCCACATTCTATGAGAAAAATCCTCGAGCTTTATCAAGCTTTGGCCTACTTCCATAAGGGAACTGATGTTGTTGTTCTGCAAATCTTTTCTTGTGTGCTTATCCTGAAAGGTTTTAAAACATGGCCAGGAAGTTCAGTTACTAAACTTGTCTTGGAAACACATTAGGTTAACTGTTTGTATTCACAGAAAAAGTAACACAAATAAGCAAATCTATTATAATTTGTACATAGATGATGAAATTTTTTTTTTTTTTTTTTTTTTTTACTCTCACATTGCATCAAAAAAAGTCAACAGAATGATAAAAAGAAAATATTGAGCCCTATTCAGTACTATACTTCCGGACTGTGCAATGTCTACAGATACACATGTACTATCTCATCTTGCTTTTCTCTCCAAACTAATTAAACTAGCCACTGTGTTACACTAGATTTCATGTTCTCCATTCTGGTTTATCTCAACATCTCCAATTTTATTTACCTCTCTTCAGATCACACAATGTAGATGCTCTGTTCTCATTTCACAGCAAGAGTACCAGGGTTTGTCCAAGGTCTAAAAGGAAGCTTTTGTCATCTAATCCACTCAAATTTCCCAAATTATAAAGTGAAGGCTTAATGTTAAAATGTTTTCTGGGTCACCTTCGCTTACAATCATTTAGATATTATTCACCATTGCCTTAATTGTAGTCCCTGCTCCAGTTATCCTCCTCTTTTCTCCCTGTTCCTTCCTGACCTTGCCTTGCATCCAGGACACCTTCACAACTCAACAGTTGCCTCAGCTGCCAGCAAAGGTCTTCCAGAGCTGTCATGATCAGAAATGCAGGAATTTCTGTACTCTATCCACTACTCTTTGCTGGCAATTCTTTTCCCCCTGTTCACAGGAAGGGAATGGGCAAAGTGCTGTTCTCTGTAGGGTTTGGTTCTCCATCCAGCAGGTGTCTGGCCTGAGGAGGGCTGGAGGATCTGCCATGTTCTGGCTGATTGATGCACAACTCTTACAGGTTATTTTACAGGTGCAATTTACAGACCAGCTACATTCCAGTCTACAAAATCCTAAGGTAAAAGGTATTATATAGCCTCTCTCTCAAGATGTCAGATAATAAAACCACCAAGGAATTTCAATGTTTACGTAAAAGAAGTCACAAATATATCATAGAAAGATATCAAAACTAAATGCAAGTTTTTGACTGATAAATGAAGAATATTGCAATATGCTTTTTCAAAATTTAATTAACTGTCCAATTAAAAACGAGATCTTATTTTCTATTTGGCTCTTTAGGGCTTCATAATGCAGGTTTATGTCTTTGCTTGCCACATTACAGAATATTCCACAGCTAGGTACTTCAACTTTGGAATATTCAAGTATTCTTGATTGATTTTTTTTTAATGGTGGGCTAACATAAATTCTCCTGGCATTTTTGAATCAAAAACAAACAAAACCCCACAAACAAAGAAAAGAAAAAAAAAAAAGATTCGATTATTAACACTAAAAAATCCCCAAACAAAACCAAATCAAACAAAAAATGTGGGCATACATGGAGAACAGGGCCTTAGAACCGCTGAATACACATAAAAAGCAATGGACTTTGAAGACTTCCAACACACCTACAGATCAGTCTATTTAAAGAATGGAGAGAGCTGACACCAGAAGGTACATTTGGCAGATCTGGAAATGCCATAGCCAAAGATACTGAGAAACTGTAGCTACAAGTGGCAGTATCTACTGCTAGAGAGAACACTCGGGTCCATGAGTCTCTCATGAACTGAAAACTGGGAAATTCTTCCAGCTGGGTCAGGCAGCAAAATAGCGGAAGAATCATCTCTGATCAGAGTCATCGAAATAACATTTTTTGTTTCAAGTCCAGCTCCACAAAGCCTTTACACTTTGGTTTATTGTCTGGAGCCATTGAATGGGATCCTTTCAAATGAAAAGGTCATGAATGGCTGGGATGCCTGTGATGGGCCAGGTCTTGTCCAAGCCTCTTTGGTAAAACCATCTGATGAAGCTATTGGTTTCCTGTACCTTCTCTGTAAGAGGCTGCAGAATGTTTGGATACTCAGCCACAACTCAAACATCAGTGTGTTATCAATGTTATTCTCAGTAAATTCAAAGCATAGCACTGTACCAGCTACTAAGAAGAAATCCAGGACACTACTGTAAAGTGGAGTGACAATCCAAAAAGCACATGGAGGATGTGGTCCCAAAATGAGAGACTGGTATTTGAGTTGTTCACTCGGCATGGTGTGACCAAAAATACAAACCTTCTCAAGCATGTCTTCTTTCTGCTCTGGTATCTCCACTGTTATACCCACAGAACCCAAAGACAGAAGGTTTTCCTGTAAGCCCCTGGTGAGAGGCCCTGTCTGTTGGTCATTCACTGCCTCCCCTGTTTGCAGCCTTGTGCGCTTTAACTGGGGAAGGACACAGAGCACAGGGAGCTCTAAAGCCCACATTGCAATGGTCCCTAGGGAACCACTGCCAGCTGGCAGAGGCTCCAGCAATGCAGGGGCCTGGGGCTACATGGAAAATCAAAGAGCTGTAACCATCTCCCTGACAGCCCCACAGTGCAACCAGGCACACGGAAGAGTCCAGGTCTTTGTGTGCATGAGGAAGATCAGTGTTTATATCGTTTTCTGAAAGGTTCTGTCTGTCAATACACTGAGCAAGGTATGAGCCATGCCAAAGGTGAAAATGGTACAATGTTTAGATATTTGACTGAGATCTCTGAGATGATCTGATGGTTGGGAAAAATCTGCTTCTTTCTCAGCAGCTTTGTATGATTCAGAATCTGGTGGATTGAAGGATTTCTAGCCAGGCACCCATTACTGATTTACTTTGCCTGGAGACAAAAGGAAGTAGAG
Organism: Corvus kubaryi; assembly: GCF_017639235.1. Classification (NCBI taxonomy): domain Eukaryota; kingdom Metazoa; phylum Chordata; class Aves; order Passeriformes; family Corvidae; genus Corvus; species Corvus kubaryi. The sequence continues at coordinate 3,571,428 of NW_024581126.1, read as the reverse complement.
CTTTTCAAGCTCCACCACCATTTGTGGTACACTTATTATATTTCCAAAGAGTTCAAATGCACAGCACTTTAAAATTAATACAGATTTGTCTTGAATTAACAACAAGATGAGGATTTGAACTTGCTGCAGCATCTTATGAAACCAATACATATGACAGATCTGAGAACTTTCAGAAGCTACTAAGAGCACTTCTCTGGGCACTCGGTGTGGAAACCAAGATAATGATTGTAAAATTAAGCCAGGACAGGAAACATAGAGACCAGCATTCACTGGATATGATCGTTTAGGGAAGGATCAGCTGCTACCACGCCGTGTTCCTGAATAACAGGGTGCTTCTACCTTTCAATGCCTCCTCTTGTCTGATTTTCCAGTAAAACAACTCATTCTCGTCTCCTCACCTATAAAAGTATTTGATTCCTTGATCCTGGAGCTGTGCTCAGAGTGAGCAGTGGTGTGATGGCCCTTCTTTCCCCTTCCATCCCTGCACTGCTGCAGGGTCATCGCTGCTGCCAAACAGGACATGGTCTCCAGAGCCACCTTTGGCTACTCTGAGTTTCACAAGCAGCACTTAAGTACAACCAGAGTTTAACTTCTGGGAGCAAAATAGCTTGCTAAGAAACCGAATTAATATTCAGATTATTTTCAGAACAGAAGAAAAAGACTAAAGGATCTTTCCAAAAATTGCTGCCAACTGTGGTTGGAATGGACTAGGAATGGGTACGTACATGAATAAAACACTACAAACATTATAAAACTCCACTGACTTTCTTATTAACATCAAAATATCATAATTTAGAATTAAATTTAACATTGAAAATACTTTAATGAATAACACTATACATACTAAGAAGATTATGAGAATGACCACGTCATGGAAGGGTTAATGGCTCTAGTGATGGTAGAAATTTAAATATCATGGGGAGGCACCTCCTGACCCAGCCATCACTGAGAATTATGCAGATTCAAATGGGAGCCACACAGGCTTTGATTTCCCCCAAGGATTGATGGACAAGTACAAAATAATAGAAAGTGACAGGAAGCAGATGACTGAGGTCTAATTTAATGTCATTCTAAAAGACAATATACCTTAAATTGGCCTTAGGAAAATTATGGGTTACAAACAAGAGAAGAGAAACATGCACTTTTTTCATATTAGTTCACTAATTTAAAAAGTAATCCTTTGAAGAAATGAACAGTGAAACAATAGTCATTTGGCAATGCAGAATTGCCAAACTTAAGCAGGCATACTTTGTTTCCATAATTTGCAATTTAATGGAAAAGGCTGTAATCTTAAGAGGAAAAGTCTATTAAACAAAATAATGAAGTGATCTGAAGAATTTTATGCAAATATTAATTTGAGACAGCTATGAAGACAAAGAATTAATAGTTCTTAAATAGTAGAATAAAATGCTGTGAGGATGTGCCTAGGAGAAGTTTGCCCTTTTAGTAAAGAATTAGCTACACCCTCACTTATCTAGAAATACAACATCCATTCTCTAAAGGGTTTTCTAAGAATAAAGCTAGAATATTTTGCTGTTTTTAATTAGTAAGGATCAGAAATGACCTTCTACAATCCAAAGTTAAGCATAAGCTATACTTCAATCCAAATCTTCCAGATTTAAGTACTTGCTGTATGTAATAGGAACTTGTATCATTTCACATTACAGAAGCTATAAATATCAACAGCTGGATAATTTGAAATAATCTATTTTATACCATAGATACTCGAGACACTTGTATAGAAGCAGCACTTCATACATTTTTAAATTCAGAAATTATGCTATTTATCCTGCATAATTTTTTTAGTTCTTTAACAGCAATGAGTAGAGGTATCCCTAGTGAGGCACTTGCTCAGGAATGGTCTTAAAGTCCCCACCGATATTTTCTCAGCTAGTATTTAAACATGGGAAATTACTTTTGATAAACAGGCACTAGAAACAAATTTATATGGCATCAAATTAAAAACTAAGAGATTTAGGGGGTTGGAAAGGCTTGCTGTAATACATTACAATCTTGTCAGAAAAGATACAATTTTTTTCTCTAAAAAGGGTAGGTTTCTTAATTAATTTTTAATAGAGGGAAATGGCTTTTTTAAGCACATACAAATACCCTCCCTCACAAAGAAGCAGGACAGACTCCCTATTATGATCAAAACAGGAAAAAGAAGAGTGCATTGCACAAGTGCTCCATCTGCAACTCAATCACATGCTGGACCTGGAGGCATCTCAACAGCACTCACAGAACTGCCTCAGGAATCCACAGAGCAGCCAGATGCCAGCCCTGGAAAAATATGGAATGTTGCAGGATATCTGCATCCCGTGACTGGCATTCAGAGAGGAGCCATAAGACTGGGCCAATGTTCAGGGCTGAACAGAAGCCTGATACGTGCATGTGTTCTCATTATGTGCAGCGGGATTTTTCATTTAAGGATAAGTTAAACAATAATGATAAAAAGTGTAGACTTCCAAAAGTCTTCTGAGAAGGAGCAATGTATAACCTTATCCAGACAGAAAACACATACTGTAAAATTAAAGTATATTACATTCAGACCAAGCCAAATGTGAATTTGATTCTTAAAATTGTATGTGAAAAGCAGCTTTTAGGCAAATTTCATGCCTTAGAAGAATACTGCACATTGCTTTCAAACTAAGCACAGCAATAATATATCTCTGTAAGATTAACAGAAGTAATTCTTTCCTAAAAATCTGTGTTTTATATAAGTTGTGAACATGCTTTTCAAAAGTAAATTAAGGCTGGAAACACGTTTATTTACATCTTTCCTTAAGAGATGGCAAGTATACTACAAGTAAAAACTTACATCATTTAGGAATAATGTAAATGCTATTCCTACTGGAAAACAGTCCCTTGATTGTTATATTTCCTGACACCAGGTTGTTTTCCTGCATGTAATGTCCATCTTTCAGTGACATTTGCAGTAATCTTCAAAACTAAATTTTCGTTTACATGGCATAAGAAAAATGTAATCTTAATCTAAAGAAAACACAGAGGAAGAGGGAGAGGGGAGACAAAATATGATACTAAATATAGTAACAAATGGTAGGCAAGTGGTTTAGTAAATCTGGAAGAGTTAAAACTTCAACATACAGACTTTGCAGACCTCTTTCACTGGATGTTTTCAGGGCATCTCATTGACTGCAAATTGTCCAAGCCCTTCACCTGGCTGAAGTGGTGACTACAGTCCAGGAGAACCAATCTGCCCTGGGCTGCTGGGAACTAAGCAGCAGAAGACTGATAGAGACCTGGATCATGTGACAAAATTTCTCACACCAAAGTCAGCCAAGAAAAGGGAGCTGGAAACTTTTTTTAAGGAGCATCTTCCTAAACAGGGCATTAGTCCTGAGAATCTCCCTTACCATTTGTAGTGGAACATCACAGCTGGAATCAATAATCAATACTTTTTACAGTGTTAACAAATCAGCACCTTATGAAGAGGGAAAGCTGTTTAGTTCTTCCATCTCAGTGCTAAAAAAGGGACAAAGACTGGAAGAGCAGATATTTGTATCTACTACCATGAATATAGAAGCACTTTATGAAAACAGCTCTGCCCTCAACAAGCAGCTACAAGAATTACTTTTCAATTTGCACTCCTCTGCTCAGTGTGACTGCTTGCACACTTAATTCCTACCAGTTGGAATTTCAGTGAAACTCCAGTACCATGTACATGACACATCCACATTTGCAAGTTAAATTGAATAAAATGTGCCACAAAGTAAAACAAAACAACATCAAAACAGAAGAAGATAATTTTTGTAAGCAAATTCAGGAGAGAACATAGGTTTGGCAAAGTTAACAGGGAACCCAGAAATAAGGAACGAAGAACAACTAAGTAAAATTTTAGTTTGAGCTTTTGAAGGATCTGGACATGAAGGCTTGACCATTTTATCAAACAGATTCTTCTAAGTATTTCCACACTCAATAATATTTTTATGGCATTTCATAAATATAACTTTACTGGTAATAGTTAATGTATTAACAAATATCTTATCCAGAGTTTCAAAGGAGAGTCCCATTGTCTTCAGTCTTACAGAACTCATTCATTCAAAAAAATTCATATCCTCTAATATCTGCTTACATTTTAGCAGCTAAAATGACTGCTATGAATAGGACAATGAGAAAAGAGGTTTTTATTATTTTCACATTTAATTTTAACAATCCGAGAAATAGATAATATTGTAGAAGACATTAATTGAAAAGGTTTAGTAGTTATTTTAAGAACTATTGAAACCCTGTGTGACTAGAAAAATATGGGTGTGATCTGTAAAAAACCCAAAGTGGTCGATACCAATGGAAAAAACCTAACAAAAATCCCCTGATGTATTAAGAAGAATGAAACCCTGTATCACACAGGGAAAACACACTGGAAGATTATGCCTGGAATACAAGTATTGAAAGGAATGAAATTTTTTGGAAAATACAGAATAAATGTAGTAAGATAGCACTGTAAGTTAATGATAAATAGCATGGTCTGACCTAGAAAGTAAAACTCAAACACTTAATATACTGAGGGCACTTTACATTTTGATAATTTTTACAATAAGAAATATTTTAACACTTTTTTTACGGCAGAGAGATCATCAGATGAATAGAAAATAGTGAATATAAATTCTGCTTAAAAAAGGATTAAAAAATATCCATGGAACTAGAAAGCACCCTAGCAAGCCATGAAATAGTTTGAAATAGCATGGACCTTTTTCTTACGGTCTTGCAAGAACCGAAACAGCTGCAGTAAGGAATACTACCACGGTTAAACAATGAAGAGCATCTCACACAGAGATTTCATTCAGTCTGTGGATAAACAAAAGGCTGAAAGGAGATATGACTGCACTTTTAAAATATACGGAGAGGAGGTAAATAGCAAAGAGGATACAGAGCTTTTTCAGATAAATTCTATTAAAAAAGCAAGGAATTGATATTAAAGAGACATGAAAATTTTTCAAATGAAAATTAAAGGAAGTTTCTAATCATTGGAGCAGTGAAGTTCTCAGACAGTCTTTTTGTAGCAAAACAGGGAGTAGAAACCCCAATTATTTTTTTAGGTGGAATTTGATCTAGTAAGTATAATTGTTGTATGATATGACTCCTGGTTTTTCTAATTTTTTAAAGCCCTAATTCAGTCTGGATTTTAATAAGGACTTCAAGAAGGACTTCTGGCTGATAAGTACCATAGCTATCCCAGCTTTAATTTCCTTGCAGTTATTTGAAATACTTAAAGGTATTTGCTCAAGTATCAAAAAAGATTTTTGTCAGCTACCATCAACACTGACGGCCTGTTTCCTTTGTTACAGACTTTGGAACTGAATTTTCTGGACCTTGGGAGAAATGTGATTAACCACAAAGCATTCAACAGACACTTAGTTGTCTACACAAAACTTTTTTCTCGAAAAGTCTGTGCTGTTTTCAATCTCGGCAGGGCAAAACCATGTTACTGCAGGCTCTAACATGCTTTTTTTGTGAATTGTCCAAATTCTTTAAGACTTTAGTCAGATAATTGTCTCCTTTCACAGAAACTGAAAAGTTAGTCCTTAGACCAAGTTTTGTGCCTTTTAAAGAGTTAATGGTTATATCAGGTCTTCAAGAGTACTTTTCCTTCTGTGTGTTATTGAAGACTCGGTGCAGCAGCTTCTTTTTTCTAACTGGGGACCATCTTTTCCTTCTTCACATACCATTTCTTCCTTCTACATTTTCAAAGGTGTCAGGATCAGTAGTGATCACAGATTGTAAGTAAGCTTTAATGCAAAAACATGCAGCTGCACACATTTTAGGAGAGAGATGCCCTCATTAAACTATTGCTACCAGCCCAGTCTGGGAAGCAGGGTAGAACATGGTTTTTATTTTACTCAATACATCCACATCATTTCTTCCAGAACAGCTGTATTTTGGGCTGCCTGGACAAACAAGGACTGTCAGAATCCTGGTAACTGACAAAATTCCTCTTTCCTTCTGGCAGGCAACACCTGGACTGTGCTAAATGTGATCCTGGGGAGATGTCCCCTTCTCATAACAGAGAAAAGGTACGCACTCAACCATTCTGCTCTAGGAAGAGGTGAACATTTGGGTCTCCAAATGGGCAAAGAAAGCTGAAGTTCAGTCCTTCTCAACTGCTTGGTGATCACATCAGGCTGTACTAACAACAGTTTGTTTCTGCACCAGGGAGTAGTTTGGAAATTTGACTAAGAGGCCAACTCAGGCTTGGAGTTAACTTATAAAATTATGGATATGTAATACCCATATATTCTGCTAGTTAGCCCAAAGGAATTTTACTTTCACTTTGAACAACTGCTGTCTTTAAGACTGCAGAATATCAATTGGGAAAGCATCCCACTTACCTATAAACTATGTGAAATAGCTTTTTGCATACAAGATGCTGGAGTATGACAGCCTGATGGGCAGGGTGGAATTCAGATGACTCAGCTGCATGAAGCAGCTGAGATGGCTCAGGGTGAAAAATCACAATGAGTAATATTGGCAACTGATTTCTTTGCCACATTGGTAGAAAAAGATTTTTTTTTAGGAGGTCAGTGTACATGTGCCTGTAAAGAAGAGAATCTGAAGAGAAGATCAAGCTAAAAAAGAAGTGCACGTTGGTGACTACGCCCAAATGGTGACAGGATATAGATGTTTATCACCAGTTCTGGACAAAACTCATAAATCTCATAAATCTCATAAATCAGATCTGAGCACAACAGGGCTGCAGCACTCTGGGATGGGGCAACAGAAATCTCTCATGTTCTGGATGCTCTTAAGAAAACTCTTGTTTCAGTCAGCACAGTCTGGCAGTCCAGTACTTAACTATTTGTAGTTGTACTAAGTAAGGTTGTTGCTCTATTTCTTAGCATAAGTGTTGTGAATAAAATTATTCAGCAAGACAGGGAGGAGGATGGATTTAGTGTTGTTTTCTAGAGAAGAAAGTTTAGAAGTAATTTATTTTAATGTCCTTGAATATTGCAAGACAACATAAATTGAGAAAGACAGTTTTGATCTACACCCCTATTATATTCAAAATAAAACTTAATTAGTTTAATTTTTAAATGGCAGTATTTATGTTGTTAATACTGAATTAAGGTAATTAATCAAGGAAAATAATAAACACAGCAGACTGTTAAAAAAGAAGGAGAATGCAAAGAAGTTTAAAGGCTCTTTGGAAAAATGGTCAAATTTTAAATAGTAGGCTTTTAAATTTCAATAAAATTACACTATAAGGTACAGGATACTACACTTGTGTGACATATAATAAATCCAGTGCATGCACAATAAACAGGCCTGGTCTCTCTGGATCTTTTAGGTAGCACTGGAACAAATATTTTTAAAAGTGTATGGAAATAAGACCATAACATGAAAAAAACATCTTTGAGAAATGCTCAACATCACAATGTTTCATTTTAATAGACTTAAGGTCTTCATGTTAGACCCACTTAGCTAAAGTTTATGCAATCTGAAGAGCCCACGCTGAGTATTTCAGGACTTAGTTATTATTTAAAATAAGACAAACCAGTCTTTGCAAGTCTGAAACAAGTCAAATTAAAAAGAGAAAAACAAAGCAAATAAACCCTTCATTTTCATTTTTTTGGGTATTGTTTCCTTACATTCAGCTTTTAAGCCAGTAAATAATTACCTTTGAGGGGGTCTAACAATTAAAGAACAACATTGATTAATTAGGAAAGAATGTGAGGAATACTAATCAATCCTAAAGACAGTTTTTCTTCCCCCACCTCAGTCCTTTTCGTCTCCCACAATGAGTTTTCTATACTGTTCAGATTCCTTTAAAAAACATTCATATTCTTGTCCATTCACACAAAACTCTCTTGGTGAGCATTGTTTTGGGAGGAGTGGGTGGTAGGCAGGGGGCACAGGATGTTGAGAGAACAGATAGGATGTCAGGTGAAGATGGAATGCTGTGCCCTCTCTAACCAGCTGAAGACTCTGCATGATTGTTTTCTTACAAATAATACCTGTGGGTGTTGAAACAGTTCAGGGAATCTATCAAACATACCCTTTCACTCTTCTGTTGTAACTCCATAAAATTTATTCTCATTTCAAAAGAATCTTGGCAATAATACCTGTAGGTGGTTGAGTAATTTAGAGGAAAACTGTCAAATCTACTTCCACTGACTTTAGCAATAGAATTCCGTAATTACTTTCAAAGTTGCTAAATGCAACAATTTATTTTCAGAATATTCAGAAAGTTCTAAACTGAGCTTCTGTTTTTTATTTCAACTTTTTAATAGGCTTAGTGGAAGAACTAACTCAAAGAGTAGATCTAATAATTGTGCAGCACTGCATTTAACTCTCAATAAGGAAAAAAGTCAGTGCTGCATGTAGGTAGCAGCCAGGACACTTCTGCAAGTGTAGTCCCATCTTCACATGGGTGGACATTTAGCTGTCTTCTTACATAACTTGAAGAGGAGACATCTGAAATTAATCTTGATTCAATCCTGTCTGTGTAGTACTACGTGGGTTATTTACAGATTATTTATGAGCAATATAACTGAGGACCTCTTTCCCCTGCTTAACAGAGATACTTCGTATTTCTTACTTCAGAATAAAATTGAAAGCTCAGAAATATAATAGAATAAAACTGAAAGCTCAGGAATTTATTATAAACCTAATTATACTGGCAGAATCTCTTAGTGCCCCCAGACACGGGCACACACTTAATTTACTCTGTTTAACAACCTACCCTTTGTCAACTGAGGTGATTGAGGGTACATTTATTCACTTTCAGTCCATGGCAAATGTGCTGTAATTTGACCTTGCACAATCCCCAAAGAAGGATACACAGCCTGGGATTAACTGAAATAATCTCAGTGTGCATAAAGACAGATAAAATGCAGGAACATAACCCTCTGTCTGACACATTGTTAGAACCTGGTTCCAGCTGATCAGAATTATTTTCTATGCCTTCAAAGACAGTTAGTCTGAACTAGGTGTCAAGACTTCCCAGTCTGTGAATTTTGAATGCTAAAAAAAGTGGAAATCAGTGCAGAGACACATTACTGGCACAGGCGTTTTGTGGCAATCCAATGACAAAACTGATAATAAAATGGAAAGTAACAAATTCCTTTTCCCTCCCTGTCATCACCAAAGAATCCATGTCCTGTTTGAATTCACCTGATTATGCAGGAGGCACCTCAGCACATAACATATTCAAAAGGTGAACAGGTTTGTGGCCAGTGAGGCTTAATCAAATATGAGTGGTAAATACAGTGGACAAAGATGTTGGACCCTGCTATAATTAAAACTTCATTAGTCCCAAATGGTCGCTTAATATCTAATTTGCAAAAGAATATCATCCCCCATCTGTGGTCTTTTAACTAATATGTAATTTTTTAGCATGAACCATATGTCTCCAGCAAACATTCATCTTCAAACAGGGAGAAAGAAAACATAATGCAAGTTCATGGTGAAAAACAATCCAGAAATTACATTCTTAAAGTAGCCATTTAACTTCTCAGCACAATTTCAGACAGATTTCTACCATGTACTCTCCTGTATTTATTATCTGCGCAGAAGAAATTAACAATTAAATGCTGATGATAAAGTACAGGAGAGTGCTAGCAGACTACCTCATCAGGAAATGACACATGAGTAGCCACCATAGTTACAATGAGGCTCTGATACTCAAAAGACAAATTGTTTATAAATTACATACCAAAGTAGAAGGAAAACCAGAGGCAGTATCATTCTTGCTGCTTAAAAAAAGGAAAAGATTTAATCAGTCACTCTCTTAACAAACATGCTATATCTGTGCAGCTAGGCATATTTTAATTGTCTATACGAAAATGTTTTTAATAACCCAGCCTGCAATTATCTCAACCACTTCCTCTTTTTATTGAAATGAAACACTTAGATTGCTGAACTAGATAAGCCCATACTTCATACTTCTAGTCAGAACTATTGGTTCTACATCTTTTGAAAATACTTTTCAGAAGAATTTAGGATTTCCAAAAATTTCTCTGGGAAGCAAAAGTCTCTCTAGATCTAAATTAAGTTTTGTTTATTCGAAATGCAATATGGCTCTTTATATGTTCTATCAGTCAGGTGCCATCCATATTAAAAGGACAAAACCCCCTCTATTTAACGTATCAAAATAATTTTCTTACAAGATAAATAGCTCAGAGACAATTCCCCTGCAATGTATGTTTATGAAAAGTCAGCAGGAGCCATTTATGGTCTCATAATACATAAATCAGCTGCAAGAACCCTTGGTCAGAACGTGGAACATCACAACATTAACTCCCTGTGACTACAAAGCTTGCCTCGTCCCCTTTACAGGTGTCAAATCATTGCAATGATTTTTGTTAGTAGCTGGTAACAACTTAATCTATTTAAGTGATAATTGTTTCTTAGACGCATTTAAATCTTAGGTTGGGAAGTGGGGGGGGAATAGTGCCCTTACACAGTACTTAATGAAAAAGCATAAAAATAACACAAAACTTCCTCCTTTCCCTGACCTACACAATTTTGTGACAAGGCAAATGAACTATTCCATATAGACAGACACACATGCCACTAAGGGATGGAAACTAACAGGGCTTGGAAACATCAATGTTTATTTTTTCACCGGAGCTTTTGCTTTCAGAATAATTACCTATGCACAAACTCTAGATGGCAACATTGCACTTACTGTATTACAAAAACAAAATGTCACACTGAGTCCCTACATATCCTCTTTATCAACATTTTATGTGCCACAGATCTATAGCCTCTTATTATAAGTGTAATGAAGCAGAAGTTATTGAAGCATTTTATTGATTGCTCAGATCACAAGTTTACTGTCATACTGAATTGGCACCTTACTTGCTGAAGCAAACTGCTGACACCTTTTTAAAAAAGTGACAACTACATCTATTTCATGACCAGAAATCCATTTTCATCTCTATCAAGACAAGAATGCAATTTTCACTTCATTTAACTGATGTTAGGCCTGCTCAAGGCATGACACTTAGAAAAAGACACAAGTTTAAGGTTCTTAAAATACCTCTGGTAACTAGAATGCAGCTCAGCTGTGGGAAAAATTTCAAGCCTCACTCAAATCTATAAACAGTACAACATTTTAAGAATCACTTAGCTGAGCTATCAAGAGGGCATTTTTCTATTTCAATTTCAAAATTACCAAAACCTTATTTTTATATTATTTTAATAAGAAGCCAGTGTGAAATATTACAGTTTTCATATGGAATCTTGCTCTACACAAAGGTCACTTTAACACAAGATTATTTCTTGAGCGGCCTCTACACAGGTCAACCAGACAAAAAAAATCTATTTTTCTGTGACCTATAAAGAAGGAAATAAAGATACTTAACACTTCTTCAACAGCATGAATCAATGTCATATAAAATTAGAAAAACAGAAGCTGCAAGGAAGAGGAAACAATTTAAGTCCACAAAAAAGGAGGGGGAATGTTACTAAACAGAGGCTGTGATACTCAAGTTATTATACGAATATATACTTTCATAACCCATAAAAACACAAATACAAAATTCTATTGAATCAGAAATCAAGTTGAGAATTTTGATGTTCTTGTTTCCTTCAAATAACATCTAATAATTATATGCTGAGTTTACCTCAATATAACCTGATTTTCTGAAGACAACATTATAAACAGAGTGAGTGTCATTTGGTATAAATTTCTGATAATTCTGTGAACAAGGACAGATATAGAAATTATAGGAAAAATATACAGTTTAAAAATACTTTATAGAAGAGTATCATTTTATCAGTTTCTGCCAGGCACACCCCTGAAAAATTATTATATACCTACAAGCTAGTTTAGATTTTATTCATATGAGGGAAAAAGAAAACAAGTAAGTCATTAAAATTCTTACTGCACAATGTAATTACTGTAATCTGTGAAAACCAGCTGAGTAGTAATGATAGATATGTTTCTTATAAAGTACAAAAAAGAAAAGTTATGGAACAAAGCTTTTGTTTGTGTCTCACAGAGGTATTCAACCTCCAGTACTTGAGTCAGCAGTTTCAAAAGAACAACACAAGAAAATAGAAGAAATATAGACTTTCTTTTTTTCTTTGTTCTGATGTTGGCACTATTTCAATTTTTTAAAATCAGTAATATTTTTATGGATTTGCATAGCAAAATGAGGAAACCTTATGAATTTTGCTGTTTGTGGATATAGCTTAGAAAAAGTGTTGGATATTCAGTTTGAAACAGTACATTTAAGCTTGTTTTCCCACAGCCAAAATGGCAAATAATAGAATCAGTCAATAATTTTATTCCCTTTTGTTTTCTTGTGGGTATTTTGCATACTAGCTCCATTACTTTAATGCAATGTAATTTGCTGTGGTTCAAATGATTAATTACAATTACTGTAAGTTCTGCTAGATCAAGCTAATGAATGTTCAGCACAGTTTCCTGTCACTTCTCATCCCAGCTCAGTCCCCACTTTCCCACATATAACACACTTCAGTAAAAATAAAAGCACACAGAGTAAAACCTCAGGACCAACTGTGTTTGTTAACTACCACATTTAAATTTTGCTAAACCCCTGTAAGTAACTCATGCTCAAAAACATCTAAGTATACTGAAAGAAACTTGTGATTCTCAAATACTTATACACCTACATTTTCCACAATAATTTTTTGCTGTGGTGAGGGGATATTCTTTTATTTACCTATTCATGTGACAATTTATATTATTTAGTACAGGACAGATAAACAGTGTAATTCAAAATGAAAAAAATGTTTAAAAATCATTAATATCATCTTAAAAGTTATTTGAACCTTCTCTTTTGGCCTCTGTTTGGCTGTGCTAGGCCTGTGAATGACAGCTTCCCTGCTTGAAGCACACAGAAAGCACAGCCTTCCTCATTCACTGTCAGTACTATGGCCTTTTCACACGTTCCCTCCACAGCAGTGTTTGTCCCCAAACACTGGAACCCAGCACAATGGCATTCCTCCTCCAACACCCCCACCAACAGCACCACTACAGATGAAGAATGCTAATGAGATGGACATCCCCCATCTCTGAAAGTGTTAACTACATCCCCAGCTATCAGATATGCTGCTATTTCCATTGTTACATCTTACAGCTCACTCCAAAGCACTTGCATTTATTTGGGCAAGGCTTTTTTTCTAAAACTGTTTTTAATAGAAATTATAGAGGCTTGGCAAAAAAAGATTAAAAAAAATTCTTACATGCATTCACCCAACTGCATACATTATATATAAAATTAACTGATTTTAACCTCCAGATATATTTGGGGATCCCAGAAATTCCAACAGACACCTACACAGCATGTTCAAAACAGCAAGACAAAAGGCTGACCTGTGAAATATTAATAGTAGGGTAATGCTAACAAACTGGTGTTTAAATTTTTCTTTCTTTCTTTCTTTCTTTTTAATTAGAAAGCTGCATTTTAGAGTCCCGGAATTCATGGCATTAAAATGTCAACATAAGCTTTGCTGAGATTTTAGGAAAGCTTATAGCTCATTATACACATATGCAGCTGCAATTAGAAAGTAAAAGATAGGAGATTATTGTAATATAGTGTTTATACATATTTTTTTACTTTCTCCTTCATTTAAAGAAAAAGTAAAACCAGTTCCCAAAGCTCAAGTATTCCCTCAGTTTTACCTGGTTTACTTTGCCGACATTAATTTCAAGGAATGGTTTGAAGAATACTGCCTGTCCTCTTGGAAAGGCTACAAACACTCCAGGAAAGGGACAGGAGCTCTTCACTGTGCCCATCTCTGGGGCAAGGAGCAACAGAGTGATGATAAAGACAACACTATGCCACCAGTGCACTGTGTGGAACCAGGAACTATGTATAGTTTTAATTCAATACATGCATTTTAAACTGAAGTCCAGATGGATGTAACAGAAGTACATGTATTAGCATATTAGTACAGAATTATGTGTATTAGCATATTATCAGTTGTATGTGCTACTTGATTTCAGTGGGTAGACTAAAGTGCCTTAGCAGAGCAATACTGAATCAAAGAATATGACCTTTTTTTAAATTTGTTTTCCCCTTTGATTAACACGAAAAAACGAAGTAAATACAAACAACTCAGGTGTCAAAATAGCACAGAGACAGATGGAAACCAAGCAAATCTATTTAACGCTGTCATGCAATGGCTGGACGTTGTATTGGTGTGAGTTCTGTATGCAGTCACCAGAGCACTGCACTGTCAGGCCTCAGCACAACAGGACAAAGCGAGAGGATCTCCCTTGAATGTCCTGGTTCGTTATTAAAGTGCCTCTAACCTTGTATCTGTACCACACCACAATGTGCTCGTTACAAAACAAACTTGGTTCAGTTATTTAGACAAGTAGGTCAACATAAACAGAATAGGGTAAGAACACAGGGAGAAGAATTGTTGTACCTACAGCTAAAATAATCCTGAGTTACTATAATGACTTCATTTATGTTCAGTACTAACACAACTTCAGCTAGAAAACGTCTGGAAAAACTAACAGAGAGACACTTTACAGTGAATTATAGGTTCTATCTTATCTTCAAAGTAATATAACGCAAAATAACACAAGATTTTGGCACATTAACTGCACAAAACATTTAATATACTTGTGCTGTAAAATTTTCATTTAAGCACTTAATCCAGTTTGAGATGTTTATTAAAATATTTTAATCATAAGTTTTTCTAGACTGTCATAGCTGTACTGGCATTTATCCTCGTAATCTGGACTTCTAAAAGTTACAAATGTCCAAGCTGATTATATGAGCATATATCTATATGGAAAGCTTTCATTATAAAGAATCATTTGTCTTCAGAAGAGATTTCAAATCTACTAAAATTGTTATATTTTTCTTGTCATTTACAATTTCCTACTGAACACTGACAGATAATCACCCGAGGAATGATTAGCCTGAGCTAATTTACTGAAATGCCTTTATATGTTCTTCACAGAAAAGAGAGAAAAGTACTCAATAAATGACTTTCACTTGAATTTCTATTTAGAAACTCCATTGTCTGTTTTGTTCAATTAATTGCCAATATACTTGCTACATACTTGTATGCATTATATATATTTGTATTTATTTAGGAGTTAATATTATGTTTTAAGGCAGTGGCCTGTGGCTTTTGTGACAGGCAACATTGTCTTAAAAGAGTAGAATTATCAACAAAATGTGTAAAGATATTTCCCACTTTTTAATATATCACTATTCTGCCTCAGAAACATTCAGAAACAAGCTTTTCTTTTTTTCCTTTTCTGCTTGTTTCTCTTTCACATACTCGCTCATTTTTGCTTTTGTTCTGTTTGATTTCTTCTCGCTGATTGCTATTAGTTCTAGAGAGGAATAGTCTCTCCAAAGTCAATTCTCATTTCTCTTTATGGATCTGACAGCAGGAGGTGCTGTATAAACAGTGAGTGACACTCTGCCTGCTCCTCTCCTCCCCCTTCCTCCGCAGCCTGGGAGCTGCTCTCTCCGCTGCACTCTCTTAACTCTGGGGCCGACAGCAGTTTTAAATCTCAGCTTCCTCGCTGGCTGTTTAATTTTTAGGTAATACTTTGCCTTCAAAACCTGTATGTCTCCTATCTTCATGAAGTACTCAGCTAACACTTAAAAATATGTACATTCCTAAACATATAAATGGTCTTATGTTGCTATGCTCAGCAAGGTCAGTGTTTTCTTGTTTATGCTTCCTAAAATTCGAGTAATAAAAAATATCACCTTCCTGCTCCCAAAATGTCAGACAGGCTGTTGAGTGCCTGTTTTCCACCGCTTTTTCAAATTAAAAATGCAAGTCTGGTGCATTCATTTGATGGCACATGTCTAGAAATTAAAATATTGATGGTTTAAAATATATACATTTATTTAATTTTTTCATAACACCACACCAACTGAACTTGGAATTGTTTTATTTCTTTATTTATGTATTTATTTTAAATATGTTTCAACAAAATCATTATTTAAGTTAGTTCTGTGGGCAGATCTACGAGACTATTAAAATCTGCCTGTGCAGAAGAGCAGTGAGAACTGACGGCTCTAGAGAATTTGCACACAAGGAACATCCCGGCTCGGCACAGTGTGCAGCGAGGAGCGATGCGACACATGACATCCCACACCACAAGAGAGACACAATTAACTCCTCTATTGTGGGCTTTGCAATTACAGGAGAAGCATTCCGTTTTCCTAACAGCCACTGCAGCTTCTCCAATACATGTCACACTTCTCTATGACACAGAGCCAATCGTTGGTTTTACATAATTAGTACATTTGAAAATAAAAACAGAAAAGCAGACTTTTAAAGAGTGGGACAACTCACCTGTTTGCAACACTTTGCAGACTTTAATCGTTGGTGCAGGGCCAATAGAACTCCTTGGATGTAAATCTTTGCTCCTGAGAGGCTGAAACCTTCTCTCTTACAGACCCAAACAGGTCCACACAAAGGTGTGATGACATTTTGCAGGCATCTGTCAAGAGGAGCTATGCAAAGAAAAGAAGAAAAAGAAAAAAACCCGAACAACTAAAACAAGATGCATTCTTTTGACCCAGCTGAAATATACAGCCTCTAACACAGCCTCAGCATCAGAACTAACTCTTAATATCTATTATTTGTACCTGACCTGGGTTAAGTCTTGGAAAAGCAACTCCTGCATTTCTAGTGGCCACCATGAAGGAGGTATTTATATGGAGACACCCCCCATGAAAGACTCATAAGCATCGTGAGCACACCTGAATAGTTCTGAAGTGTGCCTAACTAGCTGCACGGCGTGTCATGGTGTGCACTGATTGCCTTATCTTCTCATTTATCACAGATGAGTTGGAACCAACCTTGCTGAAACCCACTTGCATTGTCCTGATAAAATTGCAAGATCCATGTTGCCTCTGTATGCAGTTTCCTGTTGCGGGGCTGACATACACCTACAATATTACAAATGGTAACATTCGTAAAATAGAATCAACGCTCTCATAAGCTGTGGTACTAATACAACCTTCTCATTGCCACACCCTAAAAAGCAACTTGTAACAAATAAAACTGCTCAGCGTAGCTGGTTAATAATGAGAAAGGTCAAATGAAAAGATAAATAAAATTGATTCATGGCAATGCTCTCAACAAGATCTTTTCCTTGCTGTTCTTAGATTTCAAATCATTGCAAAGGTTTGAAGAATTCTCTCAAAGGGACCTAATGCAAATATGTGAGATAAATAAGGAATTATTATTTTGGCTTCAGGCATTACTAAGTTGCATGTGCTCTGCAGATATTTCAGTGTAATAGATGTGGGCCTTCCTTACACAACAAAATAAAATAACATTCAGTAACATTTCAGGTTTTTACAGGAGGAGAGGGAAAGGGAAGGGAAGGGAAGGGAAGGGGAGGGGAAGGGGAAGGGGAAGGGGAAGGGGAGGGGAGGGGAGGGGAAGGGAACCAGCAAAATCTCATTTTATTAGCAATATGAAATAAAATGAAATTAAATACATCTGTATGAAGCACATCTGTGAACAATGCAAATAAAACTATATACATAATTTCCCCATCTAGTCAATCTGTGGTCATAAAGATTCACATTAGCTATATAGGTATAAATGATGGATTTCCTAGGTACGTAAAGACTGGCAAAGAACTGCAGATTTTGTCAGACAAAATACCAGAGGCAGGTGAATTACACTTCCTGTATTTATTAGAATAGGAGACGTGTTCCATTTGGATATGGCAAATATTAAGCCTCGCTCAGCTGTGAGAACAGAGTCTGAACCAAGACCTTAGTTAAGAAACTTTCATATGCAAGTTCTTTAACAACTGGAGACTTTTGGACAGGCAAAGAAGGAGCATCTCATATGGTTAAATCTATCTTCAAGGATAAAGAAATAGGTAATCATGCAACAGACTGTACTACTACTTTAGCCTCTGCTAAAGTCAGTGTATTTTATGAATTATTTAAGCGCATGGTTAAGAGAAACTGTGTTTATTTTTGTGAAAGGCATTACTTTTTTAAAAATCATGTTAAAGTCCAGGTCTGCTGACTTCCACAATGTCATGATAAAATTTTATCATCTAGTCAGTTATTCTATGTATTCTCACATGAACACTCCTGAGAGCTTCCTGAGTACACTTCTCTTTTATCTAAAGGGAGACCAGACTTCACAAAATAAGACTGATGAGGATTCACTGAACAAGTTAAATTGCATATTAACCTATTCTTATGATTATCCTAAAGAGTAATACTGCAAGGGTTTTTGAAAGTATGTCAGCAAAGCAAAGACCCCAAACCAGAACACATACATCAGACCATTTGCTGTTAAAACCTGATTTCTCAGGATATGGCCATGCAATTGAACATGAGCAAAAATTACCTCAAGTTGACAATAAGTGAATTAATAGTTTTCCAGACTATTTTAACAGTGCACTTACTTTTTATCATGGGAGTCAGACATTAAATTAAGAAGATTAGGTGAGATAATGAATGAGATCTGACCAGGAACACTGGTAGGGATGAACTGACTTCAGTGAGCAGCGTCAGAATTAAATCTATGTTTCATGTTATGTGATATTATGCGATGAGGAGTGGTTATAGTCTTGCTTAGTTCAAACAAAATAAAAGGATGAAAATCTGATCCCAGTGAAGTCTCTGGAAGGTTTACAAGTAGCTGAACTGAATATGGTTTTTATTCAGTGCTTTTTAACTTAGTTACCCTAGGAAAAACACTACAGAAATGAAGATCAAGACAAGTAGTGCTGATTTTCTATGTGTAAGTAGACTGAAACATAGCTGTGAGAAAATGTTTGTATACTGGCACTTAATGTTACACTTGAAACACTAATTATAATACTTAAAATAATTTAGTTTTACCACAAATTTTTTACCACAAATAATTTTAACATCGGTACAATGCAGCAGTGTTTATCCACCTTCCCTGAAGGTAGTGACCTTCAGGACCAGAGAGGAATAGTTCTAAGATCTGCTGGGGTAGCTTGGAATTTAAAGATTCCAAGTGTCACCAGTTTCAGACACACCTAACACCCAAATTACTCAGCAACACTGAGTATCAGACCCAACTAATATTTTATAAGCTATAACCATTTCCATAAACATCGGCTGACTTTATCCATAATGGTATTTACTTCATTCCACACTCAACTTTATTTTTTCCAGATTTATAGTCTCAAAGAGCTTGTACTCTTTCTTCCTTTTTCCCCCTACTTTTGACCTCCTTTATAAAAATCCAGATATCAATGGTATTAAGTTATTAAACATTCACTAAAGTACGAAAGTGTGTGCCTAGAAAGTTGAAGGAATGAATGTAGAACACCAGAGCAGTAACTTCAGAAGGATATATTTTCACTCAAATATTCCATAACTTTATTCATTGTGCTGATTCCAGAAGACACCGTTAGCACTCTAGATAAAAAAAGAATTGCTCAAAAATTATCCCTATTTTAGGAAAATATATGTTATTCTTATTTGGAACTGACGTAGGCACGCATGAATAGTTTCCAGTGAACAGCTACCTACTTGCAGACTTCCATACATTTTGGTGACTTACCTAAAACAAAGAAGGTATTAGTCTGAACTAACACCTTTTAAAAACTGAGGGAGTATCAGTAACGACTTCACAAAATATCTCCCAACTCCACAGGAGGCTTTGATACTGTGGTTTTACACAAAGCACAGTCTACAAAGCAAGGTGAAAAGAACATATAGACAAAATCTCCAAAAGATTTGCAAAAGTATTGTGAAGTGTTCCACAGTCCATTCACCATTACGGCTGATCAAACATTACAAACCCTGAGCTATGAGGCAGGACTAGAAAGGTCAATAACAGTGTTGACCATTGCAAAAGAAGGTAGAAGGTGACCCTCGGAGGAAAGTGCATGGGCTAACTTTCAGGAACAGCTCACCATGACGTATGTCTTTCAGGAGGTTAGAGAGCAAAGCAAGGTAGTCTCAAGTTATGGAAAACTCTTTAAATTATAGACAAAATCCCTTTTCTTTATAACTTGTATGCAGAATTTAAAACAGTGCATTAGAACCAAACTGAGTTTTTTCTCTTTTAATGAGTAATTCTTCCCGTTGCAGCAATCTCATCTGCTAGAGAGCCAGCAATGGATAAAAGGAGAGTACACAAGGATCTTTGCTCCTCAGCTAAGTTGAACAGAGTAAATACACCTTTATTGTTTTTATTCTCCCCCTTATTGATTTTTTTACTTCAAATCACATGACAAACATCGAATTTCCTCAAAGAAAATAATTGTTTTACAGTGTAATTTTACACTCCTCTGAAGAAAAGAGATGTGAAATTTTCCCTAAAACAAAACCGAGAGATTTTAAATTGATGGAGAAAATGACATGATGTCACTGTGGCAAACGGAAGAGAAAAATCTGGATTTCTTTTTTTACTTTGTCTTGTCTTTAAACTTGCTTAAAATTTTAAGAGTGCAATGTTGATCAAATTGAGTGACAGAAAGCATGAAACCCAAAGCCCAGTAGGGTATCCACAAAAAGTAAGCAATATGTTTGTAAAGCAGTGGGAAAATCACCCTCTGGCAATTTGCAATCATCACAAGAGGACTGCAAAAAACAAAAAAACAAATCCCTCAAAGTTCAGTCTGTTAACTCTCTTCTTACTTAAACCCATGGTATTATTGGAGCACAGACATCATCTTTTATGATATTATTTATTATAATCATTATTTATTATATTATGCTGAGTTCTTCTCTCCATCAACTTCTCTTAGCAAATAAGGTATCAAATAGCAAAAGTTTGTTGGTTTTGTTTCTTTTTTTAAGTAAATAACAGTATCAGAACAAGAGAAAATAAATCATCAAGACTTTTTTACATTAGGGGATACAAAGACCTTTCAATATGACCAAAATATTAGAAATTCTTTTTATGCTTTCTAGCGACAAGGCTTTTTCCTGAAGGTACTCTCGATATGCCCTGTACACTGTATATATATCTATATTTATATCTACATGTGTCACTGAGGGCATAAGATTGAGTTAGTGCTCACAGTGCTTCACGTTTCTAATTTTTAGCAACCATGATGCAGTTCCTTGTCCAGGGCAACTGACATATACTGTCCAAAACTGTGATTTGTATAGGGAAACTGAATGATGGAGAACATGCATTTTCCTTTGTTGCTTAAATTACATCAGGGTGTTTTTACTCAAACAAAAACTAATCCAACAGCTGCTGTGTACTTTTGTTTACATGCTATATGTCAAATCCTATTATCCCCAAGGTACTTATGAGAGATGCTTTAGCAGTCATTTCCTTAAATACTGATGCCTATCCGAATTTGGATTTTTCCACCATTGAACAGAATGACAAATACATGATTGCTGTACTTAAAGCAATCTTTCACAGCTGCTTCGCTTTTCCCGTGATCCCATTAAAATGACGGCATATGCCTGTGGGGTCTACAGTGTTACAGTACTGCGGAACAAGATGCTGATAGTACACTACAAATTCATACAACACAACTTGGCTTTTTGTGGGAACCACTCCTTCAGTCATCCTCCCGTTTGTTTTTAACCTGAGCAAAATCTAATTTAAAACCTTGCCCATCGCTGTGCCCTTCACTGAACACCTGGTTGTGTTAATTGTTTAGAAGTGCAGACTCTAACCCTCGGTGGTTAGTAGGCATGAAAACCTATGAAGGCTCCTCAGTTCCTAAAAAGAGCATGAGTCATGTCTTTCTTGAACTGAACGAAGTAGCTGTGCATTAAATATGCTGGCACATCTTCTGCTTGAGCAAGTGGACCGAAATGGTGTGAATTGTTAATGCCTTGCTGCTTTGGTTCACGGCTTGTGATTGATCATTTGTAACTATATCTACTCCTTGTTCCATGAAATCAAGTATGGAGTAATGGGTTCATCAGATTTTTGGGTTAAATTGAGAGTGAAGAGGTACTGTGTGTGGAAATAAGAGTTGCCATGTTCGGGGCTGGCCTTGTAACAGCATGGAATCTAAAGGCGATATTCAAAACCACTTCACTCATCATACGCTTACTGATTCTGAATAGGGTCCATTTGCAGGGGACATTTGGTAGTTTTCCAATACACTTTATGCCTCTTTCTTCACTTCTACCATCCTGCACATCTCTATTTTTTTTTTTTTTTGGTAAGCTAGAGTAGTTTATAACAGGTCAGAATAGAAAATTAATAGATTTAAGTAACTTTCTATGTAAAAGTTAAAATAGTCTTGGACTGAAATGACTGTCCTAATTAATAATGCTACCTAAATATTAAGTCATTTGCAGGATTCAGGCTAAAAGAACTCAGCAAAGTTTTACTTGGTAGGAAGAATTACAATCTCATATTTCATAGAAACTCATTTTTCCAGGCAGAAAAAGAGAGCTACACAGCCTTAATTTTACTCCTCAATCCTTTCATGTGCAGGAATGACACACATTTCCAGACATTACAACACAGCTTGTGACTTTGCAAACAGCAGTGTGCGGGACCACAGCAAATCCAAGCCAACAGCAACCAGAAGTGACAACTTGTGATGGCCTGCAGGAGAGTAATCACATGCAGTATCTCCACAGAACAAGAAAGGTAATGTATGTCAAACTTGCTGCGATGCTCACACTGCTCTGTTTGTGCAGCAGAAGCCTCCCTAGACCCACTGTGCTGTCTCAGCTTCTCTAGGTAAATTCCACCAGTTCAGAATAAAACACAACAACGTGTTTCCCTGTTTTAAAACAATCCTTAGAAGTGATTTAGCTTCATGTGAATGTCCAGCTTGGAATGAATGAATCACTCTGCTCACATGAAACTTACATCTAGGCTTTCTGTCTCCTCTTGTACTGAAGTTCAGAGACAAAACTGAAATCTGGACAAATTTAAGGCCAAAAGAAGTGACAATGGCCTACTTTTGCTCCTCATTTAGGAGTAAAGAGAGAAATGGAAGGGAATTAAATGAAAGTGCAGTGGAGTACACTGCATGTATACATCTGTATATATTTGTGACGATTGTAACTTTGTAAAGACAGAGAGATACAGAAGTTTAGTTTCATTTCATCCAATGTAGGGTATACAATATTTTTCATCTCTCTTCTTTGTTTAATATTTATCTTGATGAATGTAAGCACAGCCCAAGTCTACAGCAATCTAGTCCATGCACAAGTTTTGTCATGAAGAGTTTTGGGGCGGCTTCCACCCATGAAACATTGGAAAAGCAGAGGAACCATCACAAATGGAGAAGTTGCATTTTTCAAACTCATTTTGAAAACATGCCATCTTTTCCCCTCTTTTCTCTTTCTGCCTTAATGCTAGTACCTTGCAGCAGTCAAGTTTCTATATCTAAGTATTAAATCAGGCTGGTTTTTTAACTATTTGGACTTATGATGACGTTGTTGGCTCATGATTTTTGTTGGGAAGCTTTGCCACACTTATGCAAGGACCTGTGCCACAACTGGAAGATGTTTATCAAGTCTATAAAGTCTTTTATAAAAACTAATAATTTTTCTGGGAATTTCCTTTTTTAAATTCTGACCAACCTCCAGATGCTCATCTCTATTTTCAAAACATTCAGCACTGAATCATTTACAGAAATCTGTACAGATGCAATTGCAGCAGCCAGACAGTGAAAGGCCAAGACAGGTTTCTCAGCCACAGTATGCTTAGAATTCTTGAAAACAGGTCATTCTGACACCTTACTGCAGCTCACCTGGGGACTTCACAGCATCACAGAATGGCTGAGGTTCAAAGGGTTTTCTAGAGGTTTTTCTAGTCTGGATCCCTGCTCCAAGAAGGTCAAGCAAGAGCACTTTCGCCAGGGTTTTGTCCAGTGTATTTTGAATGTCTCTAAGCATGAAACTCCAAAACATCTTTGGACAAACTCTCCAGTGTTTGAGCAACTCACAGTAAACTTTTTTGCCTTATGCTGAAGCAGAATTTTCCACACTTCAGCTTTTGTCCGCTGCTTCTTATCCACTCATTGAATTCTGCTGGGAAAAATCAGAATCCCTGTTCTTTACACCCTGCCACCCCAGCCTGTACTTGTGGATTGGATTACACCTATCCAGCTGCAGGACTTGGCATTTCCCTTCATTGAACTTTATGGGATTCCTGTCTGCCTATTTATGCATTCTCTCTCCAGCATTTATTCTAATATGCAAAAGCTCTTTAAGACTTATAAGAAAAGAAACAATACATATTGCCTAGTTCAATACATGTTTAACTTAAGTAGAAGGTACTGGAGAAAGGTCCTGGAGAAAATTAATCTTCATGACTCCAACCTCATGCATATGAATTTCATTCGGGCAAAAGACTCACTCACAGTGAACTACAGTTTGAAAAAAAACTTACCTATGAAGGGATATATTCAGATTTCAAAGCGAACAACTCCAGATACTCTTCTAAAAAATTACTAAAATGCAGAGGTGGTGTTTTCTGTTCAACCAGATACACATACTGCCAGAGAAGAGAAAGAGCTAAGCTTGATGTCATGACATTTTTTTGTATTTTAATTTACTGAGTCAAGGAAAGGCGCACTATAATGGAACTTAATGCAGTTTCAGTGCTCTGTTGGTTACAACCCATGGTGTCAGCAGCCACATACTTGCCAGATTAATTCAAACATTTTTTTTTTATTTTTCCTCTTCAAAACGTGTTTTCTACACTAAGCAGTATAAGGTAGGTAAATCCAGTGTGTCAAACAAATTCAATAGATTCTGTTCTGCTTTCCAATGGAGAAATTCACAGGTGGGTAGAGCTGAGGGTGGAGCATTTAATTTTATTAAAGTAATGAATTTTAATGTAAAATGTATAGTTTTTCTGTTATTATATGCAATATAAATAATAATACAACATATCAGTAGACATTTACTATAATAATAGAACTATTATGTATATAATATATACACTGAAAGTGCCATTGAAGAGAGAAACATTTTCATCACATGCTGTAGGGAGGCACTGAATACATATCACCCCACACATCAGTGAGGGTTTTTTTCAACAATACTGACAGGGTGTAAGTTAAGTTTCTCCTCAGACATTTTGGGGGAATATTTAGCTGAGGATGTCATGCTCTTCTTATTATAAAAATTTTCATGAGCATTCCTTATGTTTCTTTTAATAACCAAGAATATATTTATTTAATATCTTTGATCTGAAAGTAGCTGTAAACTTTGAAATAGAAAAAAAATGTTCGTAATGAAGACAGCCAGATCTCTTCCTGAAACATGGACAGGGAATGTTCTCTGGCTTGTGAGGAGAGTCAAAAAGCCTTGGAAAACTCTACTCATAGCTGAGCTGAAATCTGCTTTTCTTCTCTGAAAGTGGTTAGGACTAGGAGCGAAAAAAGCAGACTACTCACATAGACATTTATTGAGGTACAAAACCTAAAGAATATAAGACTCCTTTTAACAACTAACAAATGCTACAACTTCCACATATATTTCTCCCATGATAGGAGGATTATTTACAGACACAAAGTCTGAAAGTCTTGAATTTATTTATTTTAGATCTTGTACTAAAAATCTTTGGTGTCAAAACCAGAGATATTCATGAATAAGGGACAAAACAGTCATGGGGATATATTTTTAAATGCCTAAGTTCATACTACAAGGATACAGGTATTTGCTAAAAATAGCCATTAAGGAAAGCACAGAGAAATAATTCTTAGCCTTCTTAAACAGAGTTGGAATGATGTCTCACTTATAAACCATATACAAGGGTAGAAGAGATAAACTCTGTGCATGTTATTCCATTGAAACTTTTAGAAAAAGCTTTCATATGAAAGCAGTACCTAAACAAGACAATCAATCACTGAAAATGGATTAAAACTATGCAAATATTGACATTCTAGAATAACATAGAAGAAATAGAATTCATTCATGAGTTTATTTACTGACTATTTGACATTTTTACTTCAATTTAAGGGCACCAACCCACACAAATTATTGAAAAAAGGAATCTGGATTCACTTCTCAGTCTAAATCCTCAATGTAGTAAACAGAGTACCTGTCCTACAAATTTTGCTTTACCCCTTACATTATTGCCAATTTTTATCTCCACATACCTTGTATTAGAATCTCACTGGATACGTAAGATTCATCCTCAGTGTGCAATCATCTGAAAACTTTAAAAAGAGAAAGGTGTTACTGCAAATAATTAAAACCTAGTTCTTTAACAAATACCTAAAGAAAATCCAAAAAGCCCTACAAATATGCTATAAACAGCTCAAAGAAAGCATTTAGCACTTAGAGAACAAATGCCTTGGCAAAGCAATCTACACTCCACACAAAATGCAGGAATGCAGAACGCACAGCTGTCGATCATTTGATTTCCAGCAATGACTCTACACATTTTCAAGTTCAGCATTCTATATATGCAAACTTACTAGAAATGAAAGAAATTGCATATTCTGAGTCATCTTTGGGGTGGGGGGGTGTGAAGGTAACTGCAGGCATAGCAAAATTTTTTGTGTCTTTTACCAAATGAAATAATATGAGCTAAAAAAAGAAAAATTTAAATGCTTGTGAAAAAATGAATCTAAATCTCAGATACTGTACACATGCATGCAGTAGAAAGATCTTCTTCGAAGACTTTATAAATAAGACATAGAAATAAAACTGCTATCAAATCTAATTGTTTAGCCACACAAAAAGATGATTATGTTGTGCAAAATTTTTTATGTGTAGTCATTGACCATAGATGATCATGGTAGAAAACCAGTATAATGAAGCAATGTCTTAGAAGTTACTCTGGTGAAGTGAGTTGAGCAAGAGACTCCTTAGCAGTGGGAAGTGTGTGGCCTACACTTGAATTACACTGGGTTCTGCATAGAGAGGGGGGTTTGGTTTTCTCTACTATTATTATTCTGGCAGTATATTTTGACCAGAGAATGAATGCTTTGAATAAAATTATACGCTACACTTTTGGGAGGTCACAGTTGCTTAATTTAGCTTCTGATTCCCATTAAACATCCAAATGCATTGATTCTTATTAGTTTAAATTTTTAATCCTAATGGCTTTTAATAAAAAGGTTTTTTTAGTTTTTAACTCTGCCAGCAAAGATAGAAACTCACCTTCAGAAAACTTAAGAATAACACAGCCCCAACTTAATAATGTTTTGGCCCATTGTATACCATCACAACAGGGAACACCACAAGCCATTTCTTGTGCCCACAGTCAAATCCTAAATTATGTTTATTTTCCATGCCCACATGGTTCTGATTTTTCCTAGTCATGCATTACAGCTATTGTTTTAGAGAGAATCCTCCCACTGTTGCAATTTTATGCTGAACCAGGTTTTAAGATTGAAAAACATAAAGTCATATAGCTCAGTCAATTTAAAACTTGTATTTCTTGATAGCATTCTTTTAAATACTATTTGCTTGCTACACTTACTTCAAAAGAATTGATTATTGAATATTTGGCTTACCTCTCTCCAGCTTGTACAGAAATTATAATACTTGAGCATATATACAATAAATGTTTTATATTGTGCAATACTATTCAGCCAATGCAAAATTATCAAGGAGGTGAATCATCACTATAGGAGTTGCGTGATTAAAGCAGAAACTGTCACTGAAGTGATGCTGCTGAAATTACCTGTCATTCTTTGAAAGAAAGTCTAAGAAAGATAGTGTACAAGTTACTTTTTGATGACAGAAATGGCAATACTTTGACCAGGAGAAATTCATTGTTCATGGAGCTGTTGAAAAGAAGAGGCAAGAGGAAAATACTAATGATGTTATTCAGCCATCATTCCTGTTTCAGGTCAGGCAGGGGAATATCCTAAGCTGTCTTTTTCAAGCTCATAGAGAACACAGAGAGGAAAAGTTGTACAAATCTTGTAAATTTTAAAAGGAATGAGTCCCATTTTTAAAATCCCACATTCAGCTGCAATAAGACATGTTCAATTGTGAAAAATGCATCTCCTGCCTCAGTAGAATACCCATTCCACAACTGACACTGCACACCAAACTTAGGAGAGTGCTGCCTGTCCAAAGAGATCCAATTTAAAATAAGACAAATAGAATACAACATCGAAAATCTGTTGGGGGGTTCTTTTATTTCTTTTTTGGTTTTCAATTTTAACTGTGGTTACAGTATCTTCAGTGCTGTTCTAACACTCACAATCATGGAACTCTTTTGAAGGTGCTGCATACCACCTAAGCTAGCTAATATTTCATATATTACCCTCCATTTGCCCATTTCTGCACATATTTGCCGTATTTAGGCCCAAACGCCATGTTTCTGACCCAGCTTTAACTCAGAATCCCTTTGTTTGCAAGAGAAAATAGAATATAGGAAAACATGCAAATATATTACAATGTCTTACAAGGGGGTCAAGGTACTCCAGCAGTTGTAGTTTCCAGTCCTTTACAACTAAAGGTTCCTTACTTTTGTAGGCAGTTGCCCAACTGAAAATGACTATCTAAAATAGATTTGGGAGAATCAGGTTCAAGTTTAAACTGAACAGTATTTTAGACATTTTCTGGACTTTGGTGGGACAGAAAAAGTGTTTCATATACTTATTTTCAAATATAAAACTAATAAGAAAAAAATCAGTATATATCTTGTCTCTTCTTTCAAATTTTGTAAACATACTTAACATTCTGTCCAGTTTTAATTGCATAGGGATAGGCATTTTCAGCATGAAAATTCCTTCAATTAATTCTGAATCCTATTTGCCCTAGATCAGTATACTGATTGCTGTATGGCAGATGTGGAGTTGTTACATTAGAAGCCTGTACAGTGACTAAGTGGAGATGGGAAGAAAACTGAGACGGTTGTACAGCCTGGTTAATCTGCTTTTTTGAGAACTAAAACAGAGAGAGCAATTGTTCAGTGTGTCTTTTTTCCCATTCCTTCAGTGATACAGACCTACCATAAGGGAAGTGAGCAAGTTACCGCTTTTGCCAGGGTTTCAGAACACAGAGAATCAAACATCCTTCAGTTGCAGTTCAGACTTCCCTGCCAAGCTACCGCCAGATTTGGTGGATTCACACACCTCTGCATAGCTGGCCCACTTCTTCATGGCTAGGTAAAAGTCTGAAAAGAAGTATCTACTGATGACAGAGAAACAAACACACTTCACACAGCAGCAACAATCTGCTGAGCATTTGCTTATTATACATTGAAAACCCCCACATTTTAATTGTTTCTTTTAAATCATGCTAAGTCAATGTCACAGCCAAGGGAAAGAATAATGTCTCAAATAACAAATAGTATTTGTATTCAAGGGAAAAGAAAATGCTCTGCTTCTGATATATTGGTGATTTGACTGCACCACTGGTGTTGCCCCAAATTAGGGCAGTATGCTAGGAAATTATCAACATATGCACCTTAGGTACCATATGCTGCCTTTATTGTCCCACTTTTCTTTAGACATCCCCTTCAAGACAGGATATTGGACTATGTGAAAGTCCACTCTGATACAGTATTGTGATTTTTATGGCAATTTGGCCTTGTTTTTAATTTACCAGCAAGAAATAGTTTTTCTTTTTAAATCACTTGACTGGATGAAATGCCATTTTGAAAATTTAAAAATATTTTTATTTTATACTTACTGTTGCATTAATACCCATGACACCGGTTTGCAGTTTGATTTAAATGTGCTGACTTTTTGTTGTGGTTTAACCCCAGCCAGCAACCCAGCCCCAGGCAGCTGCTTGCTGGAACCCCATCAGCAGAACAGGGGAGAAAGTGGAAAGGGTTGAAGCCAGAAGATTCGTGGGTTAAGATAAGGAAAGTTCAATAGGAAAAGCAAAAGCCACACACACAAACAAAACAAAACAAGGAATGAATTCACTGCTACCCAAGGGCAGGCAGGAGTTCAGCTTTCTCCAGGAGAGCAGGGTCCCCTCACAGGCAATGGTGACTTGAAAGGACAAACACCATCACTCCAAACGTCCCCCTCCTTCTTCCCCCACTTCATACACTGAGCATGATGTCCCATGGTCTGGAATATCTCTTGGGTCAGTTGGGATCACCTGTCCTGGCCGTGTCTCCTCCCGCCCTCCCAGGCACCCCCAACTCCCTCACCAGCATGGCTTTTCAAAAAGCAGAGAAGGCCTTGGCTCTGTGCAAGCCCTGCTCAGCAATAACAGAAACACCTCTGTGTTATCAACCCTGTGTTCAGCACAAATCCAAACACAGCCCCAAACCAGCCACTGCAAAGAAAATGAACTACCCCAGCTGAAACCAGCACACCTTGAATTGCATGTAAACATACAACTTTGCCCTCCATTCTCCTTCCTCTCACAAAGCAGTACATACATGCTAGAATTTTCCCAGCAGTTTTTGTCTTGCAGACTCTTCCACTCCCTTGCACCCTCTTTTCTTGTGCTACATGCAGTAAATCAGTCTCCAGAAACTATTCCAGAATTAAAATTGATGACTGCAGCTGGTTTATTTTTGGCATAGATCATCTTCCCTACGTGGTTCACTGAATGATGGAGCAGAATCCTTGCACTGGCCAGGGAGCTGCGAAGTCCTACAATGACAGGGCACAAGTGGTGGAGGCTTCTTTTAGCAACAGCACTTGAATACACTGACTTGAAATACACTCAAAACTATGGCCTCAGTCACTTTGCCCTGTTACTGTTGGACATCCACAGCTCCCTGGCCAGTCAGATTTTACGGGCAGCCCACACATCTAAAAGGAATCATAGCTATCAGTTTAATAATTAGTGTTCTAGGTCAAGACATCCCCATGGAAAAAAACCCAAAGATTGATTGGTACTTTTTTTCTGTGATGTTCAGAAATTATTGCTGAACTTTTTTTCTCCAATGTACGGACAAGCTTGGTCTGTGTGTTTTGAGTATCCTCATCATATTGAAAGAATTGTGAATGTTCTAGTTAGACAAGAGGTTCTAAGAACATTTGCTGCTGAAGTGTTATTATTCACATTTGAATGCAATACCATATCTATTAGCACCAGTATTGATGGCAATACAATTAATTTTATTTTACAAAATATGGGGTGATATCTATGAAAGGCAAGATATGGAAACTGACAGACATATGACTTTCCATTAACTGTGCCAGATGTAGGTATATAGCTCTCCTGGGTATTATTTTAGTGGGTGAAAACTGTAGTGAATAAATAGAACAGTTCAGTTGGAAGGGACCTACAATGATTGTATTGTCCTACAGTCTTAAAAAAAACCCAAATCTGGATTACATAATTCAGGGGGGGATGAATGCTAATATTGCAGGCATACAAAATTCCTTCCATGCAGTGGAAATCGTTGGAAAGGATTCATTGTTGTTAATCAACTCTAGGTTTGAAAAGCACTTAAAATTTATTTTTAAAAACTCGTTTCAAATATATCACAGAGTAATAATAGATGAGGTAGTATAAAGCATATATGCCATACTTGTTTCAGGACAAATTTATTGGCCCTTTTAGACTTATCTGAAAACAAAGACAGCATGTAAATATTTCTAAAACATACTGAAGTCCCTAGAAAGTGTTAAAATGCTTTATAAAAGAAAAAAGATTCTTGTATATAGAAGAACTTCAGAATATGTTGTCATATGGTTATAGTGTCATATGTTTTAAGACCAACATATTGTAACTACTGAATATTTATAACATCCAACCAAATCAAAATTGACTATATTTGCAACCACATATAACACATGTAGCCATCGCCTCAGGTAATCTTAGAAATTATCTTCCTTGGACATGAATCCTCAGATTACATGCTGCTGGTTAGCACTCAGAGAAGTAGGAGAAGAAATAAGCATCATCAGAAGCAAGGTGGCTACTAGGCAAAGACAAGCAGGTTAAATAACTAGAGATTTCAGAAGAGAGGAGTAGAGAAGTGAAATTCCCCTTATATAACCTGAACATTACATATAATCCTTGCTTTATAGAATTCCAAGGCTTTATAATTTAAGGGATTTTTTTCTTGCTTTCTTGAACCTATAACTGTACAAAAGGAATACAACTGCAGTGGCAATGAATGTACTGTGGAGATGCATTGATTCAAACTTGCTAATAAACAAAGGTTACATTTTCAATTTGATTTTGTGAAGCAGTAGTCTCATAGTTATCGTGTCCTGTACAGTTCTTAAACACTAAAATTCTAACAGAGGTGTTCTCAGTAATTTTCTACATGCAGATGACAGGTTTGGTTTTTCTTTTGCTTGACACCACTATGAAGAGCCAGGCCATTCACTGTCCGAGATACTTTCTTCATCAATGACAGATGGTCTCAAAGGAAAAAGAAAAAAAAAGTAAAGTGAATATTTGGCTTCGAAATTGAAAACAGACAAATCATGCTCCCCTTTCTCTACTACCTTAAAAATACACACTGGCCTGTCTCCACTTAGATGCTGGTATTTTCTGAAATACTACCTCCAGCTTCCTACTAACCGTGACATAAGCTGTAGCAAGCTGTCTGCAGTGATAGCCTGCATAAATCATCGCTCCTGAAGGGAACAGATGTTCAGGGTATGAAAGAGTAATACCACAATTTAGTCATAATTAAAATTCACCTTAGCATGCCTCTATCAGTGAGCAGAGAGGAACATTTCACTTCTCACCTACAAAAATGAAATGCCTCTCATTTCCTCTGCTTCAGAAAAATTAAGTCTGAACCTTTTGTACATTGTTTGAGTTCCGCATCTTACACCACATCATATAAATGACATTTTTATTTCACTTCAACCCTTAGTTTTCTTCTCTTTCCAAACACTGGAAAATGACCTCTAAACGGTGTACTGCCTCTGCACAAAATTCACTTAAAATTAAACCTTCAAAGGAGATTGTTGCATATTGCATACAGAAACACAGTCTGTATCCAGCTACAGATCAAAACTGTGCCAAAAACCATAATCATTAGACTGATAACAATTCAGTCTGAGCTGGATATATTTAAAAACTTAGGGGCTGAAGGCCTTATTCAGTAATCTAAGATCACTAAAATCAGTGGGAGTTAGAGGATTAACTCAGGAAAAATTTGATCCTTAGCCTTGTAACTGGCCTTTAATGTTAATGGAATGTGTCTATACAGATAATTTTGAAAATGAAAGCCTCATACTGCTATTATTGCAGTTGGATTACATTAGATGCATGACAGTTCTTTTGAAAAATTGGTTTCAATCCACAGGTCTTTATATCATGAGGCTACATTATTATAAAATATAAAGGAAGTGTTGATTATGTTAATAAACGTCTCTAAATCCACTAAAGAAAAAATGGCTGAGCCTTTCTTCGCAGCACTTTAAAATTCTAAGACAAAAAAAATAAATCTAATCAGCATTGATATTGGCAATCAATTTGAAAAAAACCACCCCATCATTAAACCATGGTTTAGTTTCCCAATTAAATATTTTTAGTGAGTGTCCCTGTATTAGATCCTCAGTGAATGTAAATCAGGTAACTTAGGTAATTTTATTGCATTCAGCTACAGTAATTTACCTGGAGTGAGAATGTGAATTTATAAATTATTAATCCAGTAAAGGTTTTGCAACCAAACTTACTTCTCAACAGGTAAGGGAATTTCAAATTTACACTTGAAAGATTGTGTTTTGTTTTCTTCCATGGGGATGCATCAAAAGTAGCTCAAGCAAAGACTACAATTTTTAAGTGAAGAACCCAATGTTTCCACTTACTGTACTTTGATTCATATCACAGAGCAGTTTCAAAGCATGAAAAATGATATCATCTGGACAAAACTAAAGCAATGGATGTTCCCCAAAGCTCTCCCATAAGTCCAAAGCACAGACTAGAGATAGCCCAGAGTAATGTCTTTTAAAATGTGTATAGTGTGGACATTAAGTTCCTCTGTACTAACAACTGCTTCCTTCCACACATTTGTTTCTCTGGCACTGGACAACTCGGTAACACGGATGTAGTTCCATTTTTCTGCTGTCTTCTCCAGAGCCCTTCCTGTTCCTTGCAGAATTTATGCATTTTGCCTTATCCCCATTTTTTTAAACAGCACAACTGGGCCCTCGCAGTTTTCAGGAAGTTATTCTATGGTCGCTCTGAAATCTGGCATGTGCACTTGGTATGGACTTGTTAAAATCTTCTCCTAAAACCTAAACATTCCCATTGCCACCAATTCCAGCAGCAAATGACTTTGCTGCCACCAGCTGTACTGAGTAGTCTCAGGCTCGGAACCACCTTTCACACAGTACATGAAACCTGGAATGCCAGGTAGGATGCAGACAGGTGATGAGCATTAGTTCTTACCACACCTAAATGGAACAATGCTAGATCAGGAAACTCAGGAAGTGGCATTACAATTCCATGTATTTCACAGTCCTTATCATTCAACAATTGGGCAAAGTTTGTTATTATTGATTTCTTACTCATTGAGAAAGCATGCAAGTTTTAGTAAATCTATCTTAGAAGTGGGACTCCAGAGAAACTGATCTCACAGAAGAGCTTGAAATAATCTTCTCTCTACAAGGACATGAATGACAACATGGATAACAACCACTTATTCATACATTAAAGTTCCTTCTACTTCATGAACAAGCTCTGAGGACATTTTTGTTTGAGGACATTTTCATAACTCCCATTTGTGTGAAAAGATTAACTCGATTGACTAAGACACCCTGTCCACTCAGCATATAAGATGGCTTGACTGTTGGCCCTGTCATCAATACAGGTTTCAAGTCATATGAGACTGCAGCAATGAGGATGATTTATTTCAGAATTCACATGAACAACAACATGTCTTGGATCACACCTTCCTGTGACTTATCCATGAATTCCACTTCTGACCATAAAAAAATAGTGATCTTGTAATGAAGAGGTGGTTGCAAGACCAGTTTAATCAATGGTTGAAAAACTTGTCTACTAACACTGAAAAATCAATCTCAAAATCTCAGCTAAACAACGCCAGTGAGTAAAAAGATGGACTGACTGTCATTTGTAAGTTTCTGAATTAGTGTGTTTTCAGAGAAGTTGCAGAAAGTGGCTAAGCCTGGGAAGAGCGGGCTCTAATTTGCATTGACAAATCTAGTCTAAGTCTGTACCATGCTCTAGTTTAGCACGGTATTCATTTACATAGTTATTGGATATATATTAAGTGCTATTTGCCTTATAAGCAAGCATTGCAAGTTGTTTGTCATACAACAGCAGAAGGATGCTCTCAGTTTAGGTATGACACACTAAGTGTGGTTTGCTTTCCTCCTAAGCAGTGTGGTACTTGGAAAAGAAGTGGCAACTGATTCAGATTATAATGAAAGATGACATAAGGTGAAACTTAGAGATCCTTTGGCATTGAATGATAAGAACCAGTAGATGCCTAAAGGCAAATTTAGGGAGATTACAGCTGCCTAAACCAAAGAATGTGATAAAGAAAAATTCTGCCCATCCTTTAAGGTTACACTCACAGTACCCCTCCAGGCTGGCTGGAGAACTGTTCTGAAGGTCAAGCCTGTCTGTATTCTAGAGGATAAGCAAGATTCAAGCACAATAGGTATAAGCCCTCCAGGAATTTGCATGGCCAAAAATATGAAGCATGACTTTTGTTCCCAGCCTTGAACAACTCGATGCCAATGAGGTTGGTATGTGCACGGAAGGCACTACATGGTAATGAATAAACTTCTGCCACTTCAGAGTGGCACAGACATAAAATCAGGTGTTGAGTGTCTTTGTCTTCCCTTATTTTCAAAAATAAATTACTCTTGCCACCTGAAATTGTCTGTACATTGACACTTCTGTGCATTACGATCCTATCTGGTTTGATAATTGAGCAGCTGCCAGCCTTTTGGGGCTCACAAACCAGGAACTTCCAAAGCAAAATTCCCTCACTGAGATACACTAAATGCAGAGACACTAAATGCAGAGACAACCAGCGACAGCACTGAGTCCGTCACAAAGTAAAACAGGCATCAGCATTTAAATACTAAAATGGCCTGAAGAATCATGGTAAAGTCTCATGTATAGAGTGGCCAAGTGTTTATATTTCCTGGATAGAGGGAGGTCAGATTCCATAACCTTCTCATTCTGACAGTCAGTTCCCTATTTCATAACTCCCAGGACAGTGTTCACAGTCTCCAGTTTGCAGGCTGCACTGATCTATCTCTCTCTTGTTGCTACTGGCCTGTACAGCAATGAAAAATTACCAGGGGAAGAAAGAAACAACAGCCATGGGAATCTGACTTTACAGACCATTGACAATAAAGAATTTATTTGGAACTAGGGTAAGGATTTTACAACCCCAGTTGTACACAATATCCAAACAAGGTGTTTAAGCAGAGACATCAAATAAGACTTGATGTCTTTTTGTGACAAGGAAAACTAACAGAAATATAGCAAAAATGGACAATGAAAAGTAGAAGATTGCCAAGGTTTGGAGGGAGACAGAATATCCTATCATTAACAACTCTAATTAAAAAAAAGAGGAAAGCTATTTGGCATGTAAGTCCTTCTAGCATTGGTTACTTAGATCATCTACAAGGGCCTGCCAGCATTACTTCAACACAAGTGGTTTTTATTCATTTTCAGACTTGCCTCTGAAGTTATCCCCATTTGAGGAGATTTGACGAGGTGACCTGCAGAGGTCCTTTCTAAGGCAAATTATTCTGTGATTCTCAGTAATCTGCCACTGTGTAACAGACAGTTGTACAAGCTACTACCAACTCTAATGTACCTTAATTTGATAACCACAACATTAACACTTAGTGTTTCACACTGCAAATTTACAAACTTTAGTCTAATTTTTATACACATATTTTTCATAAATTTTTAACCCAGAATTTACCACAATTTTCAAAAATTAAATTATATGCTCGGTATTATACTTAATGTTAGATGTTGAAATTATTCAAACAAGATCAGCAACACTAGTCAATAATTTGTTACGGAAAGTGAAGATTAACTCAGCAGACTGACTTTACACTGAGAACTGTGGATAAACAGAATATATCACCTAAATGGAAGCAACCACTATCCAAACACACAGTAACACTGTTACTGCTGGTTAAAGCAGCTGTAAAGCTCTAATCAGACCAAGATAGCAGAATTACAGATCAAATTCATATGTCAAGAAATACCTTCCTCCAGCAAAAGAGTTCTTAGTGACAGGATGACTTAGAGATTCGCTGTTAGGAATGAAGAATGGTGCTTGTAGAATAACAGTGAGAACTCACAGAGCCCTAAAATCCTCGTTTGGCATTCCCTAAGTCCCTGTCTGAGGGCTACATGGTTCATGATCTGAGCCAAGGTTTGCATTTCCTGTTACATTGAACTGACTTCAAAATTCAGTTTTCTTGTTCTCCAGACACCTCTATCCCGTTCTTTCACAATTCCTTTATGCTGTCATTGCTTAAACAAGATTTACAAACTTGTAGGAAACTTTCTGCAACAATAAAAGGCAATAAACTGCTAGGTTTAAAGGGAATAGCATATGGTATTACAAACACATTGATGTTGTATGCTATATATTACATTATGCCTATGTACTCAGACATATGTTGCTTTAACTTCTTTCTCTTTCCTTACCTTCACAGAAATAAATAACAAACACTACCATGAGCAAACTTCAAAACATCATGGATCCAAAACTTACTGTCTGGAAAAATGTATTTTCATCTATGAACAAGAGGACATAATTTTCTCAGTTCCCACTTTTTAAGATTTTGAATAATTGAGCAATACATTTTAAAGGGTACAGAACAGAAACAGATACATGAATATGAAACATATCTTATGTAGTAATAAAAGTGTTATTATAATAAATATGAAACTCCCTGAAATATAGTTATGAAATAGGAAGAAAGACCCAAGTTTCCTAAAATGTAAACTCTGCTAGTAAGAACACATAATGCTCCATTCAATTACATTCTCTGTTCAAATTCCCGATGCCTCTCTATTTGGGAAACATATTATGCCCAGGTCACATTCCTGTGTTTAACTAAGTTTACAGTCACTCCCTTTTCTTTACATACTTGAGAGCTTTTTGTTTCTGCATGTTCTGAAGTGTCATCATTTATTGCCACAGGCACAATGGCTATATTTAACTAATAATGACAGCAGTTGTCATTAGATTTTAAACTCACTAAGACTAGGCTGACATATTATTTGAGGTATGTCTTATCACTAAATTTGATTAAAATTACAAACATCCCATCTTCTCTGCCAATCAACATGCTTCATCCCCTCGCCCTGACCTTTTCTATGAACTCTTAGGGAAAATAGGTCATAGCATTAGAGTCCACCTAAACTAAAGAAGGCCCGCAGATTGTGAAGGTGCTTCTATATTCTGTTCACAAAACACAAATAAAGTTTAGGTTCATCGATGAAGGACCAATGTTCTTCATTATTTTTTGTGTGATAGGAATCTGAAATGTAGAATTTACTTTACAAAAATCATGCTATAATTCCTTTCAAAAAATGAAGTTACTTTGGAAATAATTGAAAATATGCAAATGATTACCAATTAAAACTGCTAATATGTCTAACTGAACAGGGAATCGATACTAAAAACTGTGCAAAACTTGCTATGATTAAACTTGAGCACTCCAGAAGTAAAGAAAATTGTTTGAAGAAAGAAAAAATTTGGTGCTGGAAGAGTCAAAAAGAAGTAATTAACATTTGTTCATCCAATTTCATATGAATCTTACCTTACTTACACTCAAGTAAACATAAAATTATTTGGGGCTTAAACAGGTGTAAATGCCAAACAGAATAAACAAGACAAGCCCTGAAGAGACTGCAGCAAAAATGCAGCATGATAGAAACTTACAGAGACTGGGTGAAATGTTAAAACTCCCTGGCTTTTTGGCTGCCAAGCCCAAGTTCAGTTGATGGGTTGATGGTTTACAATGCAAGTAATTTTCATCCATTTGGCAGAGAGAAGAGGCAGAATGCCTCTTAGTCATCTGTTCTCTGTCTTTATCTTCACCATTCCTCTCCTTTTTTCCCCTGAACTTATGGGCACTGGATCTAGAATGAAAATGGTTGGAAGACTCTTTGTCACATTCATGATTTGAATGAATTTCTCCATTTGGCGTGGCTGGTAATTGTTTATGGTTTAGGGTGTTTTTATATCAGGCATCAGAGATGTAATCAAAACTTACTTTAAAGAGATTCTTACTGCAATCTACAGATTAGTAGGGATACAGGTCTTGCTATTTTGGTATTTCTTGAAGAAAATTTCGTTTAAACATTCTGGCTGAGTGCAAACAAAGGGACTAGACAAAGGCCAAGATCTGTGAGAGGTAGGGAAAAGCATTCCTATAACTACTGGTTCTTTGTACTCATAATTACCCTGGACTTGTCTTCTAGGATACTGCTGGGGAGGTGTCAGCACAAGTGCAAGTACTAATTAAATAGAGCTGCACTTTTAACATTTAATTTAAATTGGTTTGGCTGTAGCTTATTGTTTCCCTGTTCTTTTATTCAACATACAATTTTAAGCCATATTTGGAAAGTATATTTCCCATCTAGAAAATAGCATTATTCTTTTTTTATTGTTATTACAGAATTTTCTTACAGACTTCTTTATCATGATTATATTCCTACAGATGTGGATATAATGAATATATCCAGAAAGACACCCTGTTAAATCCAGACATCTTACATCATGAGCCTAGTGCAGAAATTCGTGAAGGAAGTTAAGTTCTCTCCCTTTAAATTCAGGTGGATTACGGGAAGGCCATCAAAGTGTGCATTCCCTCAAAACAAAGTACTGACCCCTAACTAATTGATACATCTTACTCTTTGCTACCCTAAACTGAAGTATAATATAAACCAGAGCTTTTCAAGAGGGTAACAGGGTAAGAAATAGGGCATTTTGTTTATATACATATACATACATACATACATATATATATATATATGGAATGTAGTAGATACTATCATTTCATACAAGTTGAAAAAGTGGAAGTTTCATATAAAGGGTTTAGTCATTTCTCTTTAGCAGCACATTGTAATGGGTGTTGGCTGGTTATCTAAAAAATTCCATTTGTATAATTCATCTCATGCTTATGTAATTTTTGAATTACAGCTTTTCAATGGTAAAAAAGTTCCTAAGGGGATTATTGAAAAAATACTCCTTCTGATGATGTTTTTTACCCTGGCCTTATGTGCTTGTGTGTGCGAATGTATTATCACTTTTGACTATAGTTTACATCTAGTTAAGTTTCCATGTTTACTTCTTAAGGCCTACTGCTTGCCCCCAGAAATCAAACCATCACGGTGGAAAATGTCCTTACCCCAGTAACATCATTGAGCTAAAGCATGTCACAAAGGTCTCTCATACTTCATTAATAAACTACCAATGTTAATGGACAGCACAGTGAAGCCAAAGACCAGGAAAGAAAGTTAAAATCTGACAACACGCATTTGCTGTGGTCATTGTGCCATCAACAAGGCCCCATATATGTTATCTGGAAGAGCTTATTTATCAAAATCTGCTGTGGAAGCTCTTGAGGGAACACTGCTGAGCCTGCCAGAGTTCAAGAAGCATTTGGACAATGCTCCCAGGCACATGGTGTGACTCTTGGGTATGGTCCTGTGCAGGGCCAGGAGTTGGACTCCGTGATCCTGATGGGTCCCTTCCAGCTGAGCATATTCTGTGATTCTGTGACTCTATGATTCACTGATACATGTACCTTTGATTCTTATGCCAAAGGAAGTAGTAGAGTTTGCTAAGAGAAAAATCTAAAGAGGGAAAAAGAGGAAAAGACAGGGCATATTAGAGTGGCATATCTATTACCACTAGATTCCTGTATAAAAAAAAAGACTAAAGATTTCATTGCCATTGAGTGGCTAGAAGGGAGACTTCATTATTGTGAAGGATTTCAAAACAGCTCATAAATTGGCATCTTTCAGATTTCAGAAAGGTCTTCACAACAGAAAAAGGCTGCAAGAATCTGCAATAATAATTTGAATCTAAATTTTCCACAATAAAAGAGTAAAATTAGTTTTCTGAGAGAAACCCTTAAAATGTACTCTAGATGTTGCTGGCATCCTTCTCAAAGAACAGGGTTTTGTTATTCCATCTCACAGGATATGATTGAGCTGTTTTGGAGATGATCAATTCTATTTTGATATATGATGATTCAAGAGAAAACTTCTACAGCTTACAACACATTTCTGTTTTAGGTCTTGAGATCTCCAAGCTGTAACAAGGATAAGCTCTTAATATATGATGATTTACATATTGCTGCATATTTTATGAGTATTTGTCATGCAAAATCCCAGTATAAATGCACTGAAATAATAACATATAATACAGTCATGGCAGAAAAATTTGTAGCAAAATGTATTAATTTCAAGTTCAAAGAGAAGATTCATTTTTTTCTGAAAAATAAAATGTGACAACTATAATTTTTATGTGCTGGTGAGAAAAAGCCCTATAATACTTAGAATGCTGCTTGGAATTCAAACATTTCCAAACTGATCAATGGTTAGAATCCAACATTTCACTGACACACCTTGCAGAAAAGATGTCCTATTTTAAGCAGAGTCACACTCTACAAGAAGCCAGATCAAGGTAAATGGCAAACAGAAACTGAAAAATTGCTGAATGGCACATGAAATATTCAAGAAGCCATGAATAGCAATGAATGACATGCACAATTTTTTTTTTTGAAGGATAGCTAATTGATTATTTTACTCAGCAAGTTTGGTAAAGTCACTGCAATTAAATTCAATAGAAATAAGACAGTACCAGTTGAAGGAATCAGTAAATAATGAAGAAAGCATGAAGCAGTACACTGGAAACACCTGAAATTCAATTGTAATGAGGTGTGGAGGTACAATAAATGCTAGCAGGAGAAACACAAGATATTAAAAGAATAAATAAAATACCCACTATATTTTGAAATTCAGTAACTCCTAAGTATATGTGTCTGCAAACACTGAATTATGTGTGCTCCCATAAATTTCCAAGGAATAGTTAATTAAATACGACCATTGACCATCACCAAATGACATGCAGGAACTACACTCTACAGTGAATCAGCTCTTTGGCACAGTTCTGCACTACCATGGTTCCAAAATTGTCCTCCCAAAATTAGGCTTCAAATGCTTGAAACTTGATACATTTTTGTTTGCTAAACTCCTGTTGGAATGGCACCCTGTCACTGATATGTCACATGTATTTACTACAAATACTGAATTAAATTAGAAGCAGCAATGACTTTCAATTTTTATCCCAGATCATGCAATTTGTCACCTTATGTTTGAACCCTTCTTCACTTAATCAGAACCTCAAGTTAAATTTTAGTATGCAAAAAGATGAGAAGATGAATAAATCCCAATAAACCAAGACATCAACATCACTGGGAATTATACTTCATCCAGGTATTGATGTCACTTGAAGCAATGAAAGCACATGCAAGATGATATAGTTCTGACAAACTTTGTGATTTATACAGTACTTGAAATACAAATTTCTGCAAAGGTGTTGACCTTAAAAATACTTATGTTTAACTACGCTTGTAAAAAGTCAGTCTGATTTCCATGGCATCACTTGTACATATTTGCAGGGCTTTACATATTATCACTGCTCCTCCATTCCCATGTAAAAAAGATTTGCTGCTGACATTTGACCTTGTTACCTGTATGTTAAGGACAGAAATGCAGCCATCAGTGTGTTTATACTGACCAGACACACTACCCTCTGCTCTCTGCCCAGTCTAGGGCTGGAGAAAGAAAATATAAAATAGATACTGCCTGTCCTTATACACCTCTAAAACCTATCTTCAATATATCATAGCTTTTTTACAATCTGTACATTACCATTCATTATATGTATCAATAATTTTTTACAGTTAAAAAAAAGATACTATGGAATGTTTTACAGAGAATTTGTGAGTGTTCTTAACATCAGTTCTGACTTTTGAGCACACGGAATTCTACACTACGAACTGTCATTTTCCAGTTCTATTAAACTTGTAAACAGGGGTGTTAAAAGGCCTATTTTCTGGTATTTGTGGCTTTTCTACTTATAGCAGTGACTTTTTGCTGTCATACTTACCCTTTTAATGGACACACAATATGTTACTCTGTGCCCAAGCTCACCTACTCTTTCTTTTCTCAAAAGACAAGGCACATCTGCCACCTGCTCTAGTCTGTGTCCCAGCAACAACTGTCGAGCAGCAAAAAGATTGATTATCAGTCAAAAACCATTCAACAACACCAGATTTTGGTAGGTTAAGCTTGCTGATCCAGCAAGAGATGGTGTGAAATTTTCAGCAATGTGTGCCAACATTTTGGTGCTAAAAGAACAGCAGTGCATGTCACAATGAAACACAGCCAAAGATATGCAGACAAAGCACCGAAGTTTTTGTTTTGAACTTGGCTTGCAAGAGGAAAATGAGAGAAAGAAAAAAGACTGCTTAATGACTTTGAAAATCTATCAAAACACTCAAGTCATATGCATGGAGCAACTAGAATACATGTACCAGGGAAGACTTTGTGACAAGGAGCAGTACTCCTACAAAAATCCTGCAACAACAGGATTGTGTAAATGATTCATACAGCACAAATAGCAGATTTATCAGGCACTTTTGCAAGAATAAAAGCAGTGACCTGTGCCTTTCTCTGAATATACAGACCATTAATTACAGCCATTCTGGTGATTGCATCACCTGAATCGTACTCAGAATAATTTTTGTTATTAAAAGGAGATTATAATGTATTAAATTGTTTATGTAAGGCATAGGCTTACTAACATAAGTTTCCTTCTTAAGTCCATCCATGATTATGTAAACAAGCCTTTAATTACTGGACTCACATCATAATTAATATTAGATGTTTCGGTTTAGAGAGAGAGCTATGTAATAGTGATTTTTCAGTCAAACAGCGAGTAATGAGTATGATATAGACATTGTCTTGAAAGGTATTTGTAGTATTATCAATCTCTAAAAGAATTAATGAATGATCACTTGAATATTTTGAAATTTTGAATGAATTATTTAACACTAAAATATGCCCCCTAATACTTCCCAAGATAAGAAATGCTATTTAAAAGCTATGTAGAAAAATAAAACCAAAGACTTGTTTCTAAAGAATGTACATAAGAAAAAAAAATTGCTCCAAAGTGCAAAGAAATCTATATGTAAAATACATACAATATATATACGAAATACACAAACAGTGTGGATGATTTGTCCTTGTTTTTCTTTGCAATCCCTAACTTTCTAAAAAACCTACCACACAATTTGCTACAACAAGATTATAAAAAAATCAAATGTTTCATGTTATGTT
The DNA here is from genome assembly GCF_017639235.1 of Corvus kubaryi. NCBI lineage: Eukaryota > Metazoa > Chordata > Aves > Passeriformes > Corvidae > Corvus > Corvus kubaryi. The sequence goes on along the minus strand of NW_024581126.1, from coordinate 3,527,326 downwards.
AAAAAATTGATCTTATTTTCATTTCTCATTGGAATTGTACACTGGAACTGTAGATTCCTATCTACATATACACCATCTTAATAATAATTTTGCTTTTTAGAATACATAAGATTGTATTAATTAAAAGTTCTTTATCACAAATGCTGGTTGAATTAACAGTTTGATAAAGCACCCAAGTGGCATCTTCAGTTTGATACTGAACCATACTTAAGCTACAGCTATTAAATGCTGCCACGAATTTGCAGCAGCAATCCCACAAGTTACTTCGTGATCTTAAAATGACAGTGTGAACATTTACATTAATATCTAAACTGTAGAGGATTCAGAAATATTTTTCACCCCTCTTAAGAACTAAAACACAATTATCATTTTGGTAAAATAATGAGAAGGAGCAAACAGAAATTTTAATAATGGTCTCACAAACAATGTAAAACTTAGAAAGCGTAAGAAGAAGATATTCCATATTGCTGTACTAAACTTCCAAAAAAATTTTAAATGATGGCATTAATTAATCCAATCTTACATTCTGGATTATTTTTGCTAGTGGAATAAACCTAATTAATTGTGTCTGTTTGATGTCACTGAAACTAAACAGTAAATTCAATAATCTCTTTACATTTTCACCATTTAACCTCCTGCAGGCTCCCTAATGTCTATTCAGATCTATATTAAATTAAGTACCAATGCTAATGAAGGGCAATAAATGTGGCTGTCAGTAGATTTTTCTTTCGTTAAGCACATTATCCTCTTACTGAGCTGTAAATGAGTAAACATTAGTTTTGTTAAACCATGCAAAAAGACAGGATGAAAATAATTTTTAATTGCACCCCTTAAGCCATTTGCTGGGGGTTCTCAATTCTGGTTTAGGGTTTTTACCTTCTGTTTTTTCGAATGGACAGAGAAAGGTTTCTCCAGTTGCAGTGTGAGTGTCGGCATCATGGGGTCTGTCCTTGGTTCTGGTGCCTCGGTGCCGCCTGCCAAGAACTCTCATTGTGCAGCCATGTTCAGAGTCAGCTTCTGAGAGCACTCCTCCAGCAGCTAAATGAATGCAAGGGGTAAGGAATACTGATTGCAAACAGAGTTATTTTATCATTAACATTGGATCAGAACAAATAAAACTGGAAATGAAAGATCCACTCTCAATTAATTTACCAATCGTACGAACTGCGCTACAGGTAATTTAGTATTTTATTGATTATTATTAGAAATCATAGGATGAGAAACACACATGACCTTAAAAAGCTTGGTTTAAAAGTACTGTGATCTTGCCTTTTAGTGTCAAACAATACTGTACTTAATTCTGTAACTTATTTCACTTAGCATTTTTAAGTATTTTTAACAAGTCGTGCATTTTAGAAACGTGTACAAAGGGTAAAAAGTTTCATGGAAACTTAATTTAAAGCCAAAAAGGATTGACATTAGGCTTTGAAGCAAAAGCTACAGAGAAACTTCATGTATGCAAGAAAATTTTTATTACAGGTTACTTGGCTTAATTAAGGACACAGAATCTTCAGCAAAAAATCTTTCTTGTGCCATTTTTCTAAGCTATGACTGCCTACATTTGGCTGCTGTTTAATAACTTTAGATATTCAAATGCCCTGTGGATATGCCAAAGTTTCAAAACAGAGAGCACAGTTAATTCTGTTGAAAAAGAAAATCCAGTTTAGGATATTAAAGAAGCAACCCAACATTATTTTTAAAATTTTTTTAAAACTTTTATAATAGTTGTGTAAAAAGACAATGTGAGCATATGGTCATTAAAATCCTTCACAGCATAAGAAGTATTTCACAGCACCTAAATCATAAATATAGAAAATACAGAGAAATTGAACTCTTCTAAACAACATACACTTAACCTGTCCCAAACTGAGTTTTTTCAGAACTTCTAAAATAGGGGAAAGTAGTTGCTATGAAGTCCTTTCATGAAATGTCTTAAGAACATCACAAGAAAATAAATCACCTAATTTATTTTTCAAAACTTATCAGCTCAAATAAATATAGGAAAAAAAATAGATTCTGAGAAAACTCGTAATTAAAGAGTTCTTTCAGTGCATAATATGTAGGTTATTGCTTCTAGTTTACAAAGTAAAGACTGGTGACAGTCTTTTCTCGGGCAAAATTTCAATCAAACTGACAGCAATTATGCCTGTACAGTGACTGCAGAGTGGGGCTTATTGTTAATTGTTTCTGTTTCCCAGATAGCAAAACATATTCAACACAGCTGCCAGAATAAAATTAAATAAAGTAATAATCAATTTAAAAACATCATGATACTACTTTAAAATGCTTATATCACGACTTCCAAATAATAACACAGTAAGAGTATTTTTAAAAAGAAAGAAAAATGGATAGGAAAGCAGATTTACAACAAAATGTCTTACTTCAGCAAGAAAATTTGTGACACATCGTCTCTCTCCTAGTCTTCAACAAGAGGTTCCCATGCACAGCTCAAAACTGGTTTGAGGCCTAAGATGTGAATTCCTCTCCCTTAAAAAACTTTGGAAATTTTCCATTCATTTAAATTAGTACTGAACTGATACTTCACTTAAACCATAGTAACATATAGGTAATCTCATATATTTTCAAGTTTCCACATTTATTGAACGGCAAAATGAATCCGAGGTTTTTTGCCTCCTTTTTAGAATTTCCACAGTAAATCATGCTATTAAATCAATGTAGCTACTTCAGTGCTGAGTACTAAACCATATAATAAGAAAGTCAGAATGTGGTCCCTTGAAAAGTAACTATAAATTACTTTCATACACCAGAGGACAGTTACATTAATATACATGGCTTATTATACAAAATCAGCAATTACAAAGACTTTCAGGTTTTGGAAAACAAGCACTTTCAGAAAAAAGCTACAAAATAAAAAATTAGATCCATTAGCATTCTATTTGAAGTCACAAATCAAGGGATACCATGATAACTCTAATCATCAAGCCTTGTCTCAGTTTACAACAATTTCCTTCCTCAAAACAGAAGACACTAACAACAAAAAGCTTTTGATCTAAGTTAAGCACGTTATAGTACACTTTTGTCTTTTCTTTAATCACCTTTATGGTACATTGCAAAATCAAATTGCTCACTTGGATTTCCCCGACAGACAGAATCAATTCATTTTGGATTAATTATGGAGAATCACATTCTTCTTTACAGAGGGGTCAACTTGTTGGCTATTACCCATCTATTGTTAAGTCTTAAAAACTTGTAAAGCAAACTGGGGCGCCTGATTCACTGTAATTTTGTCTTCCAGAAATATTTGATTGGAATCAATAATGTTTTAAAATCTATATACTCTGACACATTTCTAGGTCAAGAAATCTTAATAAAAATTAGTGAGGTCTGTTTTAGAATATCAACTGAATCATCATTACAAGGTGACTGAACAGCAGCACCCTTGACTAAAAGCAACAGAGAAGAGCTTTGATTACCTTAGTTGACCTGTGGGAACACTTTCAGCTCTGTTTCTCTTGGATGGTGATACAAGAGAGAAATTGTCTGTAGTGCTTGATTTGTAGCTGTCTATACATCCATCACAGCTCTGAACTGATTTTGTTTGATGTGGAGAACAATGTTGAAGTCTTGACCTTCTTGATACCATTGCTGATTGCAGGCAAATGTTGTGGGCAAATAGAAGTTGTTTAGAGCTTTGCTTCCCTTTAATATTTTAACAGGTTTTTTCAAAAAGGGAGGGAAACGTTTCAGGAAACAAAAATATGATAAATACAGTTAAAATTTTATCTTTTTGCTCTGGTCTTTCAACTACTGTAAATTAGTATTAATTGACTGTACAGAGTTCAGAAAAGCCTACAACATCTTAATTAAAGCTGCAAAACACCTTATGAAACTGTGTTAATACTTTCATCCTGATTCTTATTTCTGCAAACATTATTCCAGAATTCAGCTCAATTAATCTTTGCACAAGCTGGGATCAGAAGGGCAATGCACAAAGTGCTGTAGCACAGGATTATGGTGAAGTACAGCAGGTACTAAGGCTATGCTATGCTGCGCTAGCACAGCCTGTGCTAGTCTTCCTCATACTAAATGAACACTGAATTATGTCATAAGCTAGAAAAGAATGGCTTTATTTGCATAAAAACATTAAAAATAATGAGAACAAAAGCCTCCAACTTTCAATTCGGGGCTGCTATTAATGACACAAAATTACTTTATACCATAGGCCAAAAGCCTAGGTGTAATATTCACCCATATGAAGATCAAGCAATCTAATTTTATCCAGTCTTTGGAAGATTCAAATCAGCACTAGTGTAACTGTGCCAAGAGCAGTATAAAAGATCAAGATGAAGCAAGAAAGAAATTGGATGAGATCAAGCCCTCACTGTCCTTTCATATTCAAGTAACTCTTAAGTATCAGAATATCCCCATTATGAATTACAAAAATGATGCCACAGCAAATTGGAACTTCAAAATTTGTCCTCATGGATTGCAGTATTTCTACCTAGGAAATCCTTAAACTAATATACTTCTCAGGAATATTAAACATTGGTTTCCAAACAAATAAAACTCTGATTTATTTAAAACTGAGATCTGAGTATGCTCTTTGTATTTGCACCCTGACTAGTGACAGCAAGAGGACAATTTTTTGCAAATACTCGTTTTTAAAACACCACTTTGTTTCCCACTTCAAAAGCAGAAAATAACTACAAAACCAGAAACAAATTTCTTTATACAATAAAAATTGCCATTATTTACTCTGTAGATAACATGCTTTTTAGCAGATAAAATCCATACTTACCACTCATGAACGATTTTGATGGAATATTAACAGTACTGTTGGCATTAAGTAGGAATGATCTTGTTTACATGGCAATTAAACCACTGTGTAAGAGGCCTGGTGCAGCAAAGGGCTACCACTTTCCAACAATATGAACTTATGAAATCTCTTTTCACTGAATTTTACTATACAAGGAAAATATCTACAGAACTTTTACTGCTCCCCAGTCCTTGCCCAGCTTTTTCTTACACTTTACCCCCATCACAGCAACTCTTTCTACACACAGCGACTGTAAACCTTAGGATACTTGTGCACACACTCCAATTCCTTAACCGAGGTGGCTTCAAACAGAAGACCCAAGCATGAAATTACCAAAAATAATCTTAGCTGGTTTACACTCTGAGAAAACTCACATTTAGATGTAACTCTGGTGCCCCATCCTTCTAGAGATTAAACACCATAAAGTGAATGTCTTAATATGTGGAAACTGCATAAAAAGGTCAATTTGAAATGTCATTCGCTAGTCAGGAAAAAAAAAGATTGATGCTGCATATTAAAGGAAAATTTTGCTAGCTGCTGACACCAAGATGTTGAGATCCTATTTTTGCAGCACAAGTAAATATATGCAGATAGTGGTACAGAGAGAAAAGATTTTGAAGCCAGAGCTTTAAACAGGAAAAGAAATGAAAACAAGTAAAAACCTAAAGAGCTCACACAATTTCTTTTCCCATATAAAAGCAATAAAACTTCGGTTTATTCATGGACGAAACACTGAGGTATTTTTGTAATTATTACAGAAGGAACTTCTACTTTCAGTTAGTTTTGCATTCTGAAATCCAAAATTTCTATTCTGCTGCTCTCGTGCAATTTTCTCATTACTCATTGTTGTCTAACTAAAGCACATCTCCACATTTCTTTTTAAATAGAGAGCAACAGTATACCAAAAATAAATAAATAAATTAATTAATAGTCCATACAGTTTTCTAAGACATTAATCTGCACCTGACTAATATTTTTCTTTGCTAAGTTAAAAATACAGTTACTTTAATAGACGTTGGTTCGGTAGCAGTGATGCAGGTCAAAGTTATCACATAGTTTGGGATGTGAATTCAACAGCAGGATAATGACAGTTGCCAAGGATTTGTGCTTGCTGTCGCTTACTACCAATGTTGCCTGTCAAAGTGTCTCTTTTTCTCATACTGAAGCCATGGAATTTTTTATGGATAGCAATTACTTGCAATATACAATGAAGTACATCAGATGTAACACCCACCCTTTAGCCCTTCATTGTTTGGTCATCTCTGTTGCTTCTAGTCATCCATTGTCACCTAAATTATTTATACTGCATATTTGATAAGCATGTATTCTTTGCTTTATTTTATTTCATTTCAGTAGTTGTTCAAAAGATACAGTGATGTATTTCAATGTTCTCCTACTTAAAATTACCTTATTTTTATTCTAGTTAGAACTGTCTGAACTGCAAAGGTATTTTGTTTATCTATCAAAAGTATTAAAAATTAAAATAATGGCAATATCAGATTTTAACCATGATGGAGGGATTAAGCAAATCTTATATTTATCCATAATTTGTTTACATTTTTACTTTTCTCCAGCTATCAAATGCATTTGCATTTACAGTACTGTTGCACTACGTGCATGTGTGCTCCAGATAACCATATATTAATATATCTTTATATTGATAGATGAGCACAGGATGTTTCATATACCTGAAACATTTTCTGGTACAGGCCTGCATTAACATCATCATAAGACTTGTGAAAACTCTAGATTTTATTTTATTATACAAGAAACCTACAAAACACACTATTTGCATGATAAAAACCAAAACCTAATAGTTTATCAAATTTCATCTTTGGGAAACTGCCTTCATAAAAACTCACCCAACAAAGGACAGCTTTACGCACATAATCTGTCTCATTTTGAGAAGGATCTTCTTCAACAAACTAAACTGATCTCAACTGATACAGCAGTAGGAAAGAAGAGATGATTATTTTTCCTGTATTAAAAAAAAAATTTAAAACCTCACCAGATCTTCTACTTTTCTCCTAATTCTCTTTCCAATTGCAGGCTATCATGAAACTACAATCCATTTTAAATGAGTACATGCTGAGTAATAACCTAATAAGTACAGGCTGTCTGTGAAACTCATGTCCCACTAAAATTATTGGGAATTTTGCCAACAGCTTGAATGAAAATTTTCTCCTGTGTCTCTGAGTTGATGAATAGAAAGACACTGTTCCTCCTTTCTCTGTCACTTCTCCACTGAAACCCTGGCATCCCACAGATCTCTGGCTATGAAAGTTTTTCTCCAGGACGCTTAAGAAAAGAAAATAAACGAGACTGCTCAGGGAGGCAAGTGGTGCTTAGCACAGAAGAAAATGTTTGAACACTTCTTCTTGGCTATCACAAAAATCTGAGATACTTTGCTATCACTTCTTAATTACTACAGAGAAAGTACACAGCACCCGATGAATCTTCTGTCTCCCCCCAAGTGCCAGAGGAATGGATCTTCTTTCAGTGCCTGGAACAGGCAAAAACTACTCTTTGCCTGAAGAACGAAGTTGTCACACTATGGAAAAGAGATTAGGGCAAAGAAATGAGAACATACATTATTGGTCCTTGACCAAAATAATGCTCTCACAGAAACTGACAACTGAGGTATCACAGCACAGTTTTACTGGTTGGGTAGGTAACAAAGCCCAAAAAAAAGCTGTAGAAGCTTGAACTTCCACTTACACTCGCACACTCAAAGTGCAAGGCTGCCATCTGCTCCCAGGCTCCTCTGTGAGGCAGGGAAACAAGGGCAGCAGCCCCTTGGGAAGTGGGCTGGAAGGGCCCAGGCTCACGCCGCTGCCGGGGCTCGGCTGCTGGGCTCGGGGCCAGCTCTGCTTCCCTGCGGTGCCCGGGGAGCCGCCAGACAGCTCCGGCAGCCGGGCCCGGCCCGACGCTGCTGCGGGAGCGGCCCGGGCTGCGGCCTCCTGCCCTGCCCGGGGACCGCCGGCCGAGGGGCCCTGGCACAGCCCCATCGCTGCCCCTGCACCCCGGGATCTGCCCTGGCACAGCCCCATCCCTGCTCCTGCCCCTGCAGGATCCCCCTGGCACAGCCCCATCCCTGCTCCTGCCCCTGCAGGATCCCCCTGGCACAGCCCCATCCCTGCTCCTGCAGCCCGGGATCTGCCCTGGCACAGTCCCGGCCCACCCCGCTGAGGGCTCTCATGACACACCGGGATCACTCTCCTTCAATAAATACGTGCTGTACCTTGTCGTTTCTCATCATTCATCTACTTGGTTTGCTACAAAACTATCTTCAGCTCTCCGACTGAAACCAGTTACTAACACCGTGACTCGGTGTTCCAGTTTGCTGCTTGACCAAACAGGAAGAACTGGTATCTAGAGGTGAAGAAACGTGAGAAGACAAAATTGTTTAAGATTCCAGGACTAAGTCAGCTGCAGGTGGACCTGAAATGAAGGATTTGAGCTTTTCAGAGCTAAAATTTTAAATAAAGATGAAAGTTGAAAATCAGCATATCTGTAGGGTTTTGAGTTATTTTTCCCCTTACTTGAATAAAACTGAGGGAGAAAGTATAAAATTATATTAAACATTCTACATCTCTTCATACTTATTCTAAGACTGATGCTAACAACATATTTGCTCGATTATATTTTTACAGTTTATCACACAACAGCAAATTGAACATCTTTGACAAATGACATGAGTGAAAAGTTCCTGTGACTTTACTCATACTTTTTTTGCTAATGTAGGTTGTGCATCCATGTGGCACAAAGACATTTGCAAAGTTTAGAGCTCATCACTTTTTTGTGATGATGCACATGCCATATGGCATTTTTCCTGAGCACTTATTAGACTTCTGTTGTTTGCCATTTCCTGTTTAGAAGTACAAAAGATTGTAACTAAAATGAAAGCACAAGCTTTTTGTTAATTGTTAAGATTGATGATTAAATATTGATTTAAAAAAAAGAACTAATCTTGTATCATTGTTTTCTCTACAGCTTTTGAGAACATGATGGGATTCGGACAGTTTTGTTTGGAATCTCTCTACACCTTGCATATTTCTCTTTCCTGGAGTAGCAAGATTAGAAACTGAAAAGGAAGGAGGCTATAAATAGAGAAATTACACTGTCTGTAGATTTAGATTAATCTGATTATCTGTACAATTATCTATACAATCAAATCAGAAACACCTGAAATCAAGTCATACAGATTTTCAATAAATCCATCTCTTCTCATCTTGTTTTCTCCCTACTGCCCATCTCCAATATCCATACTGAAATTGAAACACAACAGCTGTATTTCAGTTGTTTCTACCAAGACATCACCAAGAAATCAGGAGCTTTATAACTATTTTATTTCTTTTAATAGGAAGGGGTTGGGGGGTTTTTGGTGGTTTGTTTTGGTTTTTTTTTAATTTAGGAGAAAACAAGTATGCAACAGACCTTCAGATAAAATAGCCTCACTCCAGGTCAGCACTTACATAAACCTATGACAGATCACATCCTTTAGGACATATATAGAGTCTAATTTTACCTGTAATTGATTGATACAGACTGGTCACTTGAGAAACTCTTAAATTATTTTTTTAATGCCATCTGATGAATAAGTTGCCTGTGAGAGGGAAACTTCCATGGTGTTACTGCAAAAACTCTGCTGACAAATTCTTACAAAGTAGGTCCTTAAAGTGAGTGCTCATTTTAATATTGAATGAAGATCAACATTTGAATGTATGTTTTATTTTAATGAAAAGAAACAATGTACAATCCCCACAGTTAGCTGCACAATTTTTCAGAAACAAGATTTTATGGGTTGATACCTGTAACAGCTTAGCAATCACAGTTACCAGTAAGATGAAGAGTAGCAGTAAATTGAAAAGCAAACCTGAAGCTGCCCTTTCCAGTTTAAGAGATTTCTGCACATACTTACACAGTTGTTTAATGTAAAGCATGTCAGTGTGTCCATTACTGCAGTGCAAATAGAAGTATATCTGTTTCTTGGCAGGACTGAAGCCCTGTGTGTGCATGTCTTAAATGAATGTTTGCACTTGAATTATATATTATTATCTTCAGTCTACAAAATGCAGACATACCATCATGTCATTTAGATCAGCATGACCAACTTTAAACATTCTGTTCACTGAAAACAGCCACAAAATCTTTTAGTCCTACAAACTGATTCATTTGACTAGTTATGCAAATTAGTTACTGTTTCATTGCCCTCCCAAATTCCTTGAATTAGTCTTTCCTCTAGATCTTTTGTTAGATAGATTGACTTGGGATTTTTGGGGCAGGATTTTGTTAATGATATTTCTGTACAGTATCTAACACAATTGGCCCTGAACTTGCCTGAAATATCAATGGAAAATATCCCCCCCACTGACCAACTTTAAGATGACAATAAGGTAATAAAGTAAGAGCACAGTAATTCTGTGAGGCAAAAGAAAAGCCAATAGTAGTGGTGAAATATAATTTTAATATTAAACTACATGAATAACAGTATCAGTTACAAAAATCAGGAAGAAATGCAAATTTTATTCAGTAACATTTATTTCCATTTGGCTGGCTTGATACCTGATATGACAGACTACTATTCCTCCTTTACATATCTTAACCTTTAAACATACATTGGTGACATGCATTATCTCAAACCAGCTTTGTTTATCCTGTGCTTGCTTCTACGAACTTTACACAGTCTAGCTCAGCATCCAATTTGATGATGATGAAATAATATGGTCTAATGTCTAAGTGACATCAGAATGGGCAGGCTTGCTCCCCTCTTCCATCTCTTTCCCTTGTCCTGGAAAAATTCTCCAGCCACCTTCTCTGTGATGACACTGACACATGACAAATCTGTTTGGTGGAGCTAAATCCCCAGAAAAATAATAAATTTTTTGGCAGAATTAGATTTTTGCTTCTTTATCTTCATGAACTATTTCACACAAGAGGTGGTGCTGATGCAAGGGCAGCAAGAGCTCGTGACTGAAGCAGATGAAGAAGGAATGGCAGAAGAATTTTGCCATTTTCACTGGTCATTAGATCAGCACAGCTGTATCTTCAAACTACACCTTTCAGTTCAAACTGGAGAGACAAAAGCTTTCCTTAAAGTAAGACTGAAAAAGATATGCAATATAGGAATATTTAATGAAATTTTTTTTGAGGTATATTCTTCCCTGTAATACTAGAAGGACTTTACTATTTGCTGTTGTACTTGGAAAGTACTTTAGTCTTTAAAAGTATTCACATAATGGAAATATGTTAATCAAAAGTATGATAAATTATAAACTGTACCTCTAAAGAAAATAAGCAAAAAGCCAAGTAGCCCAGTGCTTTTCTTCAACAAACATGTGGAAACATATCCAATTATTTTGGAAAGTGCCAACTAAAATAAAATGAATAATCTAAATACCAGAACTAAATATTTCATTTTATAATTCCCTTTCTCAAGAAGCTGGCTTTAACATAAACTGTGAAATGCTGTCAATCTGTCATGTTTGCAAGCTTTAGCCACACCACAGTTGTTGCTCCCTTGCCTTTGTGTATATTGCACTTTGCATTAGCAAGTAACCAAAGTGACATTAAACAGACCCATTTCTGATGAGGGTATTCAAACATCTGAATATTTCGCTTAAATACATCAGAATAAAGATCAAGGTGTACCAAAAAAGTAGTCTTACTCAGTCTTTTCATCACAGGAATTTGAAAAAAGAAGAAATATGACATAACATGTGTCTCTATACACATGGTTAGCAGCACGTGACTGTGCAGAATGTGAACATATGCACGCGAGGGAGAAGAAGAAAAGAGGTCCTTTTGTTTGAAAAATCCGTGTGCAATACAGGCATAACTGCAATGGAATACGGAGAGAGTGGATGGATATTAAAACTGTTCTGTGTTCTATGACAGACATGACAAACGGAAAGCCATAAAATGGTACTCTTTGCTTTCAGAGGTGCAGAAGGATATTGAGAACAATGTGTATCACAGAGTTTCTTACAGTCTCACAGAGCATGATGGAATTAATTATTAATGAATCCTACTGAGCCTACATGACAAAACCAGGATTGCAAGTACAAAATCTGAAAACAGTTACTACAGCGTGTACTGGCATAGAACTGGGAAAAAAAAAACAAGTTGATTTTTATGTATGTAAAATCTAAACTTGAAGAGTTGGACCTTGTCTGCAGACAAAATAAATAAGATTCCTCACAATGATCATGAGGCCTCAGCAGGAAGGGCATGGTGGTACCAGCCTAAATGTGCTACCTTTTTCACCAACAAACACTCAGGATGTGAGGGAGGCCTTTTATAGCATGATAATACCTTAAAGGAAATCCCATTATGATGAAAATGGGGATTAGAATTTACCACACTGCCAAAGTGTGGCCAAGTAATGGTAGTTTACTGATGAATGCGACCCTCCCTTTGAAAAAAAAGTGTGCTGGTAACTACAGATTGTTGGGCCAGGACAGAATTTATTACATATATGAAAAATACTCACCTTGGAGGATTTAACACCTGGAAGTTTTCTCTACACTAGTGCTGTTTCTTGTTACTCTTTCATTCCACCACTGGTCACTACCAGAGATAGAAGGCTAAGTATGTGTTTAACCCTGGCTTTGTGCTCATAGAAGAAACCAAGTTAATACAGTAGCTAGCTAGTTGTGAAGTTGGCCACCATGAGAAAACACTCCAACCCTATTCTTTCTTACTAACATTAGAAGATAAAATACGATGATAAAGTGAGTTTTCAAATGCAATTTCTTTAAATAATCATGTTTGCAAAGTCAAGCACTGAAAATCAAGATAAAACCACAAACTTGCACTTGCAGCCTTTATTTGACTTCAAATATATGAACTCCGATAGACTTAGCAACGTAATAATTTCTTTTTATGATTCATCCAATTTGCTCACTTCTCTGAGCCAGAATGTGCAGGGAAATGAGGAAAAAAAAATGAATTGTCTCATGGGTAAGGTCTGCTCTCCCAGATAAATGGATATCATTCTTGTCTTTGTCCTAGAAGACTAAAGTGATATTGAATAAGTCATCTCAACCAAATTTTCCCAGGAAAAACACAAACACTGGCCACATTGCCTAGATACCTGATTCAAAGAATCTGTGATCTGTTTTTATAGTTTTTCCACTAACTGTAAATAAAGGAGATGCATTATAAAAATAAGTGATGTGAATTACAGGAGTTCCATATTCCACAGCTCAAACAATGTGTAAATATTTATGGCAAAAAGTTGGAGAGGCATAGGTAAAACCCAGGGTAAATTTGGCAGGCTAAAAAAGGGAGGTAAATAATTTGTCACAGGGCACAAGAGAAAAAGCCATGCTGATCAGTGCTAGCAAAGCAAGGAAAGGTAAAAGTATCTTTGTCTTTCCTGCAGTTAATATATGCCTGGTTTAGACTGATTGACACTGCACTTTAAAGACAAAAACTAAGTCATGAAATCTTTCAAATTATCATATTTGACTGAATTTTCATCCATTGATTTTACTCCACCTGCAGCGCACTAGACAAGGTAATAATTTATGATAATTATATGAAAATATACAATTAATATTCATCACCTCTCATTTCTCATCACTTTAGATGATCAGTAATGCAGAGTAAAAATGCTGTCAGATTTCTAATTGCTTTGTAATGGGCCTGAAATAGGGAAATCGTTAAAGACAAACAATCTGTCACTTGTCTGTTACCTTAACTATCTATCACTTAAAAAAACCCTCATTAAATACATTGCTAATGAACGACAAAAGACTGTACTCAGTGTGCCCAGATGCACCTTTTTAAACAATATTGTAAATTGCTTAAATAATTCCCAAGACGTTTTCAATCATTTCTGTGGAAATTTAATGGAAAACATATATTTTCTGTGCATGTTACATCTCATTTGCTCACATCATTATGACATTTAGTCTATCATATGCACATCTCCTGGGAGACAAAACTTTTTCTTTTTAGTGTTGACAAATCTGATTCAATTAAAACAAATTCTGGAAGAACTCAACATTCAGATCTCTGACCCCTTTCTCTTGAAAAAAAAAGGGAAAAAATCCATCAATAATTTAAAAATAATCTTATCTCTTCCAAGGATTTTTAATATCTAGATTAAAAAAGAAGTCCAGCATTGTTCAAAGTTGAACAAATTACTTTATCTCAACTGTTCCCAAGAGACAAAACTCAGAATGTTCATGTTCACCACTCTTTTTAGTCAGCTGTCTACTACAGCTCTGACAGAAAAATTCACTTGAAAAAAATTCATGTCACTGTACTGACTGAAGAGCCAGGATGAAAACAGCACACCAGAAATATCAGTTGGACCCCATAGTGAAATATTGTACTATTATTTGCAATATTAATTAATTGCTGATATTAACTGTCACATTAAAACGTTGAAAAAATGAAGACATAACAACTGCAAAAACTATTTATGACAAAATGTTCATCTTTGCATGACTTAAACATGCTCAGTCTCTTAAATTTATCAAAACCCAGTCAATATTCCGTTCTTATTTGTGATACTGAAAGAGGTTTAGATTAGGTATTAGGAAGAAATTCTTCTCTGTGAGGGTGGTGAGGCCCTGGCACAGGCTGCCCAGAGAAGCTGTGGCTGCCCCATCCATGGAGGTGTCCAAGGCCAGGCTGGATGGGGCTCTGAGCAACCTGGTCCTGTGGAAGGTTCCCTGCTCAAGGCAGGCGGTTGGAACTGGATGATCTTTACAGTCCCTTCCAACCCAGACTGTTCCAGGAGTCTCTATGTAGCAATATAAAACCAACACAAACAAGCAAAAAAGCAAAAAAGCTTTACTAGTCTTACCAAGACTTTGAAAAATACCATCCAGAAGTAAAAAATGTAGTTAATACTGAGAAAGTCTGCATGTTTCAGCTGGTCCATCATTTGTACTCATCTTTTACTGTAGTTGTAGAAGCACACACAGTTGTCCAGTTGTCTTTACATAATTCTCCTGTAATTCTATGACAACACAGCACAATGTTACGTGACAGTTTCAAGAAAAGCATCTACTAAAAAATTAAATATTCTCACAAAAATGTCTGAAACCACCAACCTATATCCAAATTATCTGAAACAAGAGAAGGAAACTTGGTACCATATTTAGGTGTCCAGCTTCAGTGAAATGAATAGCACCTATGCATGCTTACATAATTTGTTCACTACAATTAAGCAACCCTGGTTTCTTACAGACATGTAAGAAACCTCCATTCTGGGACAACAGTCCCAGGTCTTCTCCACGACTTCCTGGTGTGTCTCCACACATCCTAAACTGTCATGGCAAGTTCTCCACACTCTCCTGTCACTTACCTCCCCTTTTTTTTTGCCTTTGGACGGGGAAAAAGCAGCAAACCTCTGGCTACATTGAGCTGTGTGCTTACTGGCCAGAGCATTTGTGTTCAGTGTGGTTTTCCCTGCTCTCTCTACCCTACATACCCATTAGCCTTTAACAAATCTTGAACTAAATTAATTTTTATACCTCTAGAGATGAAAGATCATCAAATTGCCTTGAGACTGTTCAACAGCTTCACAAATCCTTACAAGCAGTCAGGGTATGATTAGCTATTACTAACCCAAACATAACGTTATGACCTCTGAAAGCGGGTAGATTAAAAGAGAAACTGAGACACAAAGAATATAACACCAGACAAAGCCAGACAATCCTGCAGTGGTACATGAACCAAACTGTTGTATTAAATAGCCTATTTTCTTTTACTTTGGCAGGGCTGCCGAGCACGCACTGAAAAGAACAAGTGTTTCACTTCCAAAATTGTTCCACTGACTTCAGAGGTAATTTCTTAACACATGCAGCTAATTTTCTATTTAACAACTCATTATAGATATACTGTTGCATACAATTGCTCACAGTCTCTCAAACAACTCTGTATGAGCTGGCTTCAGGTACCAATCCTATCACAACTTAAAATGGAAAAAACTCAATATGCAACACTTATCCTTGGCATAAAGGATAAACAATGGATATTGTATCCAGTCTTTAGGAGGATATTAACCATTTGTGGTGAAAGCCCAGGTGTAGTAACCAATCTCCAGGATAACACCACACATTTAAAAAACTTTTATTCAATTTCCCCCCTTCATGAGAACAGTCCCTGTCCACACACCAGCCCCAGTGAAGCAGGTGATTCATTGAGCCACACTAAAACTTTTTCCTGAGAAGCAAATTCTGATTTCAAAAGGTGCTACATAAATCAGGCCACACTTGATATGTCTCATCTGCAATTCAATGACTTAGGTGAAATATCTCATTGCTCACACTGATGCTGCAGAAGTTAGCATTGGCAGAGAGGATGGGTTGTTCCAGGGCTCATACATGGACTGACAGAGGACTCTTTCCTTTTAGACAACGTGCACGCTCACGCTGCAAATTTGACCTCCCCTACAGAAATGCATAAAGGGCAAAACACCAACCTGCTGACTGTTGTGTAGAGACACTGACATCCAGCACAGACAAAAATCAGACTAATCAGGTGTTGAGTAGTTTTGCAGATCTGATGTTTCCCCACGCTTACCCCTATCCTCACCTAGGGAAGCAAGTGTTAAACTTTAAACCAATTCTCCATGTTTATCATTCAACCCCAGCTGTCCCAATCCCTTCCTTCACTGGTGGTTAATGGGAACAATATGCCAGGAACACTTCTGGCTCTTCCTGGCAATGTTTGTACAGCCTGGCTGCTGCTCTACTCAAAGAGTTCAAAGGGTATGAAAAATGACAAGAAGTTGCTTTAATTCTAGCGTATCACATAAAAATATTGTCAGAGGATGCATGCTATACATTTAAAAGTGTAGTGTGAACTGAGTTTGCCTGGAGTAACATTTAGGGATTTTGCTAACTAGGTTTGCCTAAGATTTCAAAAGCTGGCCTACAGCACCCACCTAAGCGTTTGTGGGGGTTTTTTGTTGTTTTTTTTGGTTGTTTTTTTTTTTTCTTTTTTTTTTCTTTTTTTTTTGTGGTGGTCGTGGGGTTTTGTTTGTGGTTTTTGGTTTCGTGTCTTTGGGGGAGGGATGGGGATGTAAAGTTATTTGTGGTTTCTTGTTTGTTTCTAATGAGGAAACGTCTTTACATCGTTAAAACCTGCTTCCAGAGCTTAATTTTTTTCATCAAGAGGACGATCTTCCTTCCCCTTTAGGACAAGTATTTCCGAGAAAGAAACCACCGCCTTATCCCGCTTATAAGGCCGGGAGCCCAGGCTGCCGAGCTCCGCCTGCGCGGCCGGGGGCGGAGGGAGCCCCGCAGCGCGGGCGGGCAAGGGAGCGGCTGCGCCCCGGGAGGCGGAGTCCCTGCGGGGAAAGCGGCTGCGGGGCGGCCCGGGCTCCCGCGCAGCGAGCGAGGGAGAACGGGATGGGCAGCGCTGCCTTCTCCCACCAAACCCCCGCCAGACGGAGCCCAGGGGCGGGCGGGGTGCGGAGCAGCTCCCGCGGCGGGACCGGCGCCGGCGGAGCCGCGGTCGCCATGGGGACGCGTCGTGCCCGGCCGGGCCGCGCTTCCTGCCGGTGCGGCGCCACTAGTGCCCGGCTGGAAACAGCCGGGGCGGCGCGGGAGCCACGCGCGCTGCGGCGCCGGCCGAGCTAAAGGGCCTAAAGGCGTAAAGCGCCACGGGGCACAGTAGGGTGTTTCCCGCCGGACGAGTTATGCGTGGCACTGCCGCCGATGGTGCGGGGCAGGTGGGTGCGCGGGGCGGCCGCGGGGAGCGGGGAGGGACCGGGGGAACCCCGGGAGTCCGGGCTGGGTCGGTCGGGGGGGACCGGGGGACTGCGGGGGGCCTCCGGCAGGGCCTGGCGCAGTGCGAGGAGCCGCGGCCTAGGCCGGGCTGCGGCGGCCTCCCTGGGCGTCCCCGGCCGCTGCAGAGGCCCGAGGTACTCGCGCCGGGGTTGAGGGGTGGCGCCGCTGTGGGGAGCGGTGTCGGAGAGCCCGGTCCGGCGGGCGCTGCCTTTCGGCTTGTTCTCAAAACGCGGGTGGGACCGGGTGCGTGGTGCTTTCCCCTGGAGTGGTGGGTCCCGCGGTCTGCTCGTAGCTCTGCCGAGTTTGAAACTTAGGTTTTTTTCCCATGAAAGAAATGTTGATTCTGAAGTACGACGATAGTCATCAGGGAGCAGTTTTAGTGCTGAAATGGAAAAAATCCCAAACCTTTTTTTTGTTTTGTTTCACAATTAGTTAGTTTGTAGTTATAGAACTTGTCTATTTATAGAGCTCTTGCCTACTGACAGTGTTATCTCTTACCTGATAGTTCGTGGTCAATCAGCTACTGCAAGCTTGGGATTCCAGCACACCTAAGAATCTGCGTGAAGCTCAAGCATTGCCGTTCTACTTCTAGCATTTAGTCCTCCTGTTTATTTTTTTCTTCCTGTGTCATTAACTTGGTGAAAGATAGCCAAAATTGAAAACCACACTTCTAGTTAGATTTTAGTAACCTCTGCTAACTTTGTATGTTTTGGTTCATTTTTGGTTTTTTGTTTTTACATTCTCTTCTGCTTTAAGAAAGTTGTCTTCTTTCTCAGCAGGATGAAGGAATTCCCATGCTCTGAATGCCATTTTGTAAAAAACAACACATACCTTTTCTTGTGTCTTCTTGCATGGATCTTACTCCCAAACTGAAAAATATCACACTTTTATGTCCTTCACGTGTTCATGTATTAAGTACAGCATTGCTTAAAAGTTTGTTTTAAAAAGTGTCTGTATAAAAGGTGTATCTGCAGTGTGGGTCATTTTACATACAAAATGATTTTTGAAGAAGTATTAGTGGCTTCTGAAACATGATATGCTGAGGCACTTGGACAGGAAACACGAGACTTCACATATGGCAATCTATGGGATGGAATGGTCACATGAATTAAGCTTTTTTTGCACAGTAGTTCTCATATAACAGTGTAGAGGTCCTGGAGGGCTACAGTCAGTTCCGTGATCCTCTAGTTTGCCAGGTCCTTGTTTTTGCTTTTTCTGTTTCTCTTTCAAATTGTAATTTCATTTATTTGATTTTCTTACACAGTGCTGAGGACGTGATTTCAAAGCCAGTCAGGCTATGGCCTTTGAAAGGATAAACCAGAAGGACTGGTACAAGGTCCTGGGGGCCAAACCATCGGACAGCCCAGCAGAACTGAAACGGAAATACCAAAAACTCGCTTTGTTGGTATGTCTGGATTTGATATTTAAGATGCACAAAAGTCATTTTTATAAACCAAGAAGGTAATAGTTGCGATTATTAAATAAAATAATTTGGTTTTACAGTTTCTGTATTGATGTGATTGATCAGAGTACGTTTGTAATATCAGTTCACCAAGGCTGGGTTAAGTTTGAAATAAACATCTGCAGTTTATGAGTTTTCAGCAGATTCGCAAAGAGGGGTTGTGGTGTTCTGATTCCAGAACACTGATGTGTCTCCCAGCTTTGCTAAACTGAGACAAGTAATCGTTTATCAGGTGCTGGATAATCAGGCACACAAGTCAAAAAGTCTTTGTAGCACATGAAATTTGCTAATTGATACTTGTGGTATTTACTGTCATGCGAGGTACAGTGTGCTGAATACAATCCTTGAGTACACAAAGAAAAAGAAGTTTTTTCCTGATAGTCTGCAGTAATGAAATAAAAAACGCATAGGAGGAAAATAAGTTAATTTTATTGAGAAGTTTCTGGTGAGTTTTTGTGGAGTTGTATTCTTGGTCATACATCAAGACCTCACGTTCTGTGAATTCCCCTAATTTTTTCTGTACTGCTGCTATATATGCATAAGAATCTCAGAGCTTTACCAGATTACTTGGTGTGGTTCTTGGTTATTCTGTTTTACTCTCTCCCCTGAATTTGGTCATTTTGCTCAAAAAGTGCTTTGGTCTGGGTTTCTGAGGAAAACTGAATGTCTTTTTTGATACTGTTGACTGTTTTCAGCTGAATTTGATAGACAAATAGAATTCCCGAGGTAACTAAATTCCTGTTTCTTGAAAGCTGGTGACTTGGTAGAGAAGAAGAAAGGAGATGCGCAGAACTCAGTTTTTATAGGAAAAATTCTCTTTTCTGTAGGAAGCTGCTAGGTAGACTGTCAGTATTGGCAGGGTGGGTGCTGGAGCATGTGCATGGCAGATTTGAGGTGGTTTGAGGTGTCAGAACAAATGTGATAAGAAATTGGGATTTTTAAGTTAGGTAAAGAGAATGCCAGTGATCAGGAGACTGAGTTTTGTTAGAGTTGAAATAAATTCATGGGTTTGGGGAGGAGGTTGTTCATTTTTATGTTGGTGTGAGTTTCTTTAAATAATTTTATTTCTAGCCACTATAAAAATGGTTTTAAAGTTTGGTCATTTCACCAGTATGTTCCAATTTTACACATTTTGGTATTCTTCAGCTGAATTTGCTAGTCACCCCCTGCTGTACATCTACTCCTCCTGAGTGCTTTCTGTGAACTTGTTTCTTTGTCTAAAACTGATTCATGTACTTAGTCTTAAGTTTCTACACCTGACAAGATATTCGTGTGCAGATATAGGACATAAATCCTTTGGTTCTCACTATTAAACTTTGATTATTCTAACGGAGGAGAGGGCTTTGGAAACCAAGTTTCTTAGTTTCCCTTTAAATAGAAATCATTGTTTTCCTGAACCTCCTAATAGTTTTGTTCTACTGAATTGCTGGTAAAATGTGAGTAAAAGATTAATAAAGATCTCTTTGTTCTTAAATACCTGAAAGGTGGCTGTAGTCAGGTGGGGTTGGTCTCTTTTTCCAGGCAACAATTGACAGAACAAGAGGACACAGTCTCAAGCTGTGCCAAGGGAAATTTAGGTTGGATGTTAGAAAAAAGTTTTTTGCTGAAAGAGTGATAAAGTTCTGGAATCATTTGCCCGGGGAGGTGGTGGAGTCACCATCCTTGGATGTATTTAAAAAAAGATTGGATGTGGCACTCAGTGCCATGGTTTGTTGAGGTGGTGTTAGAGCATGGGTTGGACTCGGTGATCTTGAAGGTCTCTTCCAACCTGGTGGTTCTGTGGCTAATGAAGGTGATCAGGGGACCATGGTGTAAAATACCTCTTCTGTTCAGATGGGGGGCTAATTTAAGTGGAATACTGTAATGGAATTAATATATTTCTTTTCCTATGAATTGGTGTCTAATAATGGAATTAAAATCATAGGTGTTGTTCAGAGCTGTTAACAGAAGTGAAACTACACATCTTCTCTTAGTTACAGTGTGAAAGTGCCACAGTTGTTGAGCCGACAGGTTCCATGGATGGAAAAGCTGTAAGACTTTCCTGAAAGAAAAGTCTGCCATGGCATATTAACACACAGATGTTCTCTCTGATTCAGGGATTCATGAGCTGTGGACTTCTGAATACTGGATATATAAGGGGAATGTTGCTGAATGTTTGTTTTATCCTGATGCTGTTCCCTGGTCATCCGCTGTGCATTGTTAGTGAGAAGTACAGCACTGGATGGACCTGTTGCATTACTTTTTGTGTCCTTTCAGATGAAGTCCCTCTTGCTGTCCAGGCTGGCCCTTGGAGTTTGTGGTAACTTCTGAGCTCTGAGTGCCCAGGTGCTCCTTGGGTTCTCTGATGCAGTTACTGGAGATGGGGGTGGTACAAGTAGCACTGCCAAGGGCGGGGGACAGGGCTGCTTGCAGGTACATGCAGGTTTTTAGAAGCTGGAATAGCAGATGAACACAGCCATGTATTGCTTCTTAAAAGATGTCATGTCAAATTTTATGGTCAGTGCAGAATGTTTTCCAATTTTTATATAGCTGCAGAAGTTAATCTCCTGAAGAATTATGCTGTGCTAATAGTCCTAAAATCCAAAGGATTGTAAAGCAACGTGCATGTTGGATACCAGCTGCAATTAATACGACATGTATTCTGTAATCATGAATATTCCAGCCACATGGGTGCCTTAGCATCAAGCAGAATAGATGGTGGAATTTATTTTTAAACATAATTCTACTGTTAAAATAAAAATGGCAAATCTCTGAGTCCAGCCCTTTTTCGAGTGATCCCCAATGCTTCATGTTGAGCATTTGCTTTTTGCCATCTGCTATTTTCTGTATTTGTCAACACATGTATGCTTAGCATCTTGAAGGAACAGGCAGATGTAAAATTTCCAAAGCTAAAAAGAGTTGGAGATCTTGCCATATGTCATCCAAAAGATAACTGTATTTGCAGTTAAATCTCAGGATTGACCTTAATAATACAAAGTAGTACACAATTAAAAGTGATTGAATTGTAGCTTTGTAAGAATGACTTCATCAGGGCAAATTTGCTTAAAACTGATGAATTTTTAAAACCAAACCCCTTTTTATTAATTCTAACAAATTGAAGATGGAAGAGGTTGATAACCCAGAACAAAACTGTACCTAGACACCCTACTAGAGAGAATATTTTTTCTTTACTACACTTTTTGCATTTTGTCAGGTTATATGTGTTTAAGTGAATTATTTTACTGTAGATAATATCGGTTCAGTCCTTAAGAATAGTATTAATTTGATACAGAAAAGGAATTTGGGCTAAAAGTAGGTATTTTTTTTCTCACCCGCCCCTTCTAATTATTCAAGCATCTTATAAAATTTCCTTGAGACTTAAATTAATTTTTTAAATAATTCTTGTGTACTTAGGTGACTCTGATACCTGGATCATCTTGATACTCTATTATTGTAAGAATCAGTAGCAGCTGAAGATGACAGACTTTGGGGCACAAGATGCATGTGCCATTGTCAATTCTATAAAAAGCTTATTTTTAAAAGAAATTAAAACTTTTGTGTATGGAGGCTCATACTCTGGCACAAAGCTCTAGCCAGTAATTCTGAAAGGAAAAAAAAAATGCAAATGAGTGCTTTGAAACCAGCATAGCTCAATGCAAAGATTCCTTGGCTGGCTGTTACAAACTCATGCTAAAGTGCTTTCTGAAGCACAGAGGACTTGTAGTTTCTATACTCTGAAAGCAACCCGGCCAATTCTGAGAACTAATATCTTGTTGAAGTGGTAGGAATAGGTCTTTAATCTTCTGTCTTTGGAGCATGCTGGTGGGTTTGAGGTATTTGGGATACACACAGCCCTTTATCCACAGTTAGATACACGGTAGTTTCAACAAGGTGATTTCTTAAATGGATAAATGGGTTTTGTGCTCTATGCATGGTTTTTTAAGGAATCCATACAGCTTTTAGGAAGGACAGTGCTTATGTTCCATTTCTAAATGTGTGTAAAATCAACAGAAGATAAAATTAGAGCAACAAAAATAGGACATTCAGGGGAAACACCCCCCACACACCTTATTATTGGCACAATTTTTGCATTTGCTTTTGGTCTAGCACTTTGTGGTCAAATAATAAGTTGTCAGATTGTTTTTGAATTTTTATGTAACTGCTTTATATTTGAAAACTGCTTTTCACCAGGAATAAAGTCACCAAACGCATAAGCTTTGTCTAGCTGAAAATCAGGTGTCTGTTCCTGTTGATGCTGATGATATTATAGGATACCTTTCAACTGGAAAAAAATTATTGTGCAGGAAAATTATATGCTGCTGTTACAATGTGTGCCCTAATCTTAAAGAAAATCCATGTAATTTGAGCAGGCAGTATGCAAGAAGCTCTTATTTTTAATATGGTAAGGAAATAAAATGTGCCATTTAACACAGAGTGTTACAAAGATTATCTTTTTTATCAAAAGGGGTGGGGTGTGTGTGTGTGTACATAAATACAAAGTGTTAAGGTTCTCGCTTGATCTGTTTGAAAGAGTAGAAGATTTGCAAACAGAGCATCAGGCATAGGTGAGAATGACTCTCAGCAACAGTAATTAAGGAAATTAGTAGACATTTAATTTAATGAGGCAAAATTACTTCAAGAAGAGATTATTCCATGGACCGTCTTTAAAGGAAAGACATATGACTTTCTGGAGAGTGAAAAATCTGTTACCTATTTATGTACACATCTAAATTCTGCAATCACAAGAAATGCAGAAGGTGTCATTTATGTAAAGTTAAAGAGCTGCTTGCATGATTGTTCTTTTAAAGTTTGTTGCAAGGTAGATTCAGTATTACTCCTGAAAGGACCTGCCTACTGAGTAACTTCATGCTGAGTTTAAGTTGAGAATTTGAAACTTAAAAATGAAAACACTGAGTTTTGTATTGGAAGTCTCATAATAATGCTTATCATGAGAATCAGGCAGTGTATGTATTCCTTTTTCAACAGCCTTGGCTGGTTTTTTATTTTTTTGTTTGAAAAGCAGCATACTTGTTAGTGGTATTGAACAGATCATTGTGCTTAGCTAATTCTAACTTCACCTAACTGGTAGAAAATGGATTTGTAATTTGACAATATAAACAGAACACGTTCAGTGCAGCCTGGCTGGAGCTTGACTGGAGTTAATCTAATTGCTACAGAGAGAAAGATAAGCCATCAACTTTAATACAAAGGACTATTGTTTTAATGCGCAGGGTAGTTTGAGCTGTTCTTTACATCTGATTTACTAATTATCACTTTAATAAAAAGAAGGGGGCATATTTTCAAGTTGTGACTTGAGAAGTTGATTACTAGCCTAGGTAGTACCAAGTGAAGCTCGGTGTTAGAGAAGTCACTAATTCAAACAGCTTCATTAGCCAGGTCATGATCGTGCTGCTGCTGTTTAAATTATGAGTTGGGCAATATATTCACCTGACTTTGGTGTTGGTTGTTGTTTGGTTTTCCCTTATACCAGAAGAGTTCACCGTGATATTTAATAGGAGGTCTGGAGAACAGGGAGCTACACTGGTGATGATTATTTGTAGATGTTGGAGTAACAGGAACTTTTCTCAGTCTGAGTAGCACCACAGAGGCGTTGCATGTGTCAGGGTGGAGATTAAAGCTGAGCACCGTGGAGCTGCTTAAAACTGAACTCCGTGGAGCGGTGTGACACTGCCACTGCTGGCTCCGTTAGAGCCCTGGGAAGCTGCAAAGCTGGTGGCAGTCTGTCCTTGGGCTGTAGGTGCTCCCCTGCAGTAACTGTGTTGTACAGAATTAGGCAGCTGCTAATCCAGTGAAATTCAGGGATTCACCAGGAGCTGGAGGGTGGACCCAGCACACATCCTGCACGGGAAGTGACTGAGAAAGGTGTGCTGACTTGCAGAAAATACGGGGTGTGGACAGAGATCATGGACAGAGGTAAAGAGAGAAAGGATGTAGTGAGGTGTCTTAGTAGAAAAAGGGGTAGCTCAGTCTCACTCAGAGAGTGATGTCTCACTTACTAATATGTAATGTGTAATGATTTTTTTAAAGATGTAGGTGACTTTTAACAAGTGGATGGGGTGTGAATATCCCTACAGAAGAAAGCTTTATTTTTAACTTATATAGAATATGAGAACCCATAGCATCACAAAATAAGCCAGCAAGTAAGTGCATTGCTTATCCAGGTAGTTCAGCCAGTTGTGAAAGTAATGTTAGTTTCAAAAATTATTTCTAGATTTAACCTGTTTACTTACAGCATTACTGTCCACAGCTCATTTGTTATAATGAGCAGCTTCTGATACCGCCTCCTTTGTAGATTTATGGTTCATATAGAACAGAATGGGCATCAGGCTATTGAAATGGGAGATTTGGCCAATATGTGCTTGGCTTTTGATATCATTTGTGCTCTGCAGAGGAATCTGATGCCTCTCTTGAACATTTTGTGCCCTGGTTATGTAAGTTATTCATTGTAACTTATATTAAAAAAAGGATCTATACTGTTGTTTGGTAGACTTTTTGTGAAAGGTGTTCAATACTCACAAATATTCACTGTGTCCTGAGTCAGTATAAAATTAAAATTCCAATTAAAAGTAAAATCTTAAGTAGTAGCTTATTAAATGCCATAAAGATGTTTCTTTAATATTTACAAGTGTTCTTTCAGCATTTTGAAGAGATATTTAAGTAGTTTTATATGGTGCAGTTTGCTTTTTATCTAATTTCTAAAGTGAGATGTTTGAAATAAAAATCATATAGCAAAAGATGTGAATTAAAGCACAAAGAAGGAAGCTACAAAGACCAGCATAACGCTTTCACATCATAAATGTTCTAGTTATTCTGATGTTTGAACAGCCACAGTCAAGAGTGCCTTGAGCTGTTCAGCATTTCCAAATCGGACTATGCATTCAGGTGTCTACTTCAGAAATTTTAAACATTAAGTCAATTATTTAAAGAAGCTGTAAGTCCAGAACAATAGTTTGAGGATAATAAAAGTGTGGTAGAATCAATCATCTTGCAGTAGCTGTGTTTATGTAAGGATGTCTTATTGCTGTTAAAGGAAATCAACCATGTTTGTGTTGAATCTGAAATAGTTACTACATCTTTAAAAATATTGTTATGTGATGTACTAACCTATAAAACTCAGTGTTTTGGAGACTTGTGGGGATTTTTATTATTTAGATAAATTATCTGTGTCTAATTTTGTCTTCTGTTTGAAATACATAATATAATTATTACAGAAAATTGTTAAAGCAACACATTCTCACATTCCTTCTTTCCTTCATCTTTAGAGTTAGAAAATCCTGATCTGAGTGACATAACTGTCCCACCCTCCATCTTTTCCTTGCCTCAGTGCATCACAAATGCTTCCTCATCTCCCATTAAGCTCAAATGCTCAGCACACATGAGCTCATTTGAGCTGATTTAATGCAGAAGTGAATTCATATACCTGAAGGCTTGGCTTATAGGATACTTTGTAGATAGCTTATTATTATAGAAAAAAAGTTCAACTTTTTGTAAACTGCCAGTCATTTGGACAAACTCTTTTTCATTTAATTTTCAGTACATTAAAAGTAATGTCTCAAGGCTGAAAAGTCAGTAGTCTGCTATTGACTGACTGTTGTCAAACTTGACCCTTCATTGCTATTCCTTCTAAATTAACAAATGAAAAAAATCAGTCTGTTTTGCTTGGATTTATGACCTAAGAATGTCCATAGTCAAAGAAGGTAAAGATGAATGAGTTTGCTGAGCAGCACCTTAGCTAAACGTTTTTCTTTCTGTGACAGAACATTAGATTGTAACTAATGAGGTCTTTGAGGAGAGGCTGAACAAGAGCTGCTCTTTTAAGAGGTACTTACCTTCTGTCAGAGCAATCCAGGATTGGCTCCGACTGCTACAGAGGAGCAATGCCAAGGATGGGCTTGGGAGGATTCTCCCAGTGAAACCCTGGTTTCCGTAAATGTTGCTGTTGAAACTTAAGGGATAAAAACCTTGCATTATTCCTCTACAGTTGCTGACCTGTGCTAAGTTTTGGCTTTACCTTTCCATCTCCTTCTCTTGACTATTCCTTTCTAAAATGGGGCAGTTTCGTAAAGGCTAAGACTGCCTAGATAGAGTGTTACTAAATATCAGTGTCCCAAAGCTCAGTAGTGAATTCTGGTAGAGCAGAATATTCTATTGACATGTGCTTTCCTAGAGTCCCCCTCAAAGTGTGTCCCTTTAGGGTTGTGAGGACACACTGCCAAAGTTGTTTCCTGGCTGCAAATGGAGAAATTTGCCAACCACGTCCATGTAAACTGGAAGTTAACACCAAACTAGTGATCAATTCAGATAGGAACACATCCTTCAAGCCTATGAATAAATCCAATACAAACTAATTTCTGAGTGTGTGTGATTCCGTGGATTATGTTTGGAATTGTTTTGTCACTGAGGCTATGAATTTTTGAATTAATGCTGACTTCTTTGTTTGTTGTTGCTGTTAGGGTTTTTCTCTGTTGTGTTTTGTGCTGTTTTTGCAAGGAGGTTCTTGCCTGTTTGGTGTTTTTAGTACTGGTTTTCACAACTTAGTAAATTCTGTTAAGTTGTTGCTTTTTATGTCCATTTTAAAAGTTGTAATTCAACAAAGGCCGAACCTGTTATTTCGAGATCTCAAATGTCTTCAAACACTGTAGTGATTCTGTATTGCTCTCAGAGATGGGAAAGCTGAAATAGTTTCAAGAAAACAAAAAATCAAAACCACTTGTATGCAAGTGTTGGAGTTATGGTTGCTAATAAACAATATTTTAAAAGCAGTCCTGTATTCTTCAAGGCCTGCTTTCCATCTGCACCTGAGGTGCCTTAGGGACTTTGATTATTTTGCATTATGCTTAATCTGACCTCTTAAAGGTGTGAGGCTGTTTTCAGGTATTCCAAATGAATTGGAAAATCAATGTTATACTTTGGTTTGGAATATTGTGTTAGTGACTGGGGCAGGGGGGCAACACAGAAAACTGTGCTTTGTGCTCAGCAGCTCTTAGGAAGCTGAGGGTATCAAAGTATTTGACTTCTTTGCCTGCAGAAGGGTTTTCCTCTTGGAAGTTCCAGTGCCAGCTGAAGGCTCCTGCCCCAAACTGCCTGTCCCTGCCAGATGTTACTCAGCCAGGAAATAGCATCCTGTGGGTTTTCCTTCAAGCGCTACTGTTCATGTCAGCTGGAAAGGTTCATCCCCATTTTTTCAGTAGTTTTAAGCTTGGTTTGGTTTTCTGGAGGGTTTTGTTTGTTAGTTGTGAGATTTATTTTTTTTTTTTAATAATAAAATAGAGGATTCGGGAGTTAGCTTTCACATGAAAGTAGCATTTGCCTTAACTATTTTCCTAACCATTTGTTTGTCTGGAATTATTCTATGACTAGGGCCACAATAATCTATGCCTAAACAACAGAGTATTGTTTAATGTGACATTTAATAGTGTAAATTGTAATCATAGGACCCAGAAATTCAGAAAAAATGTAAAATTCCCTTTGTATTTTTACCTTTATACTACTGTAAATTTAAGTGTTTGTTTTTCCCCTTCATCCCTTTGCTAGTTTTTGATGGATTTTCTATTGGCTTTTCTTCTCCTGCTGTATAGTGTAGTTTTCAAAGGGCTTTTTGAAGTACCTCTTGAGGCTCTTGGGTCACTCTTCATAGGAAAATAAGGGGCCATGGAAAGAGAAGAAAATGAAAGAGTCTGTTTCTAAAGATGTACTTTTTCGTTAACCATAGCTTCTGATTTTTCTCCTCATTTTCGTACCTTCATTAGCCAAATAATTGTTTTCTTCTATTTATACAACAACAGTTGATTTTATTTTCCATCAATAGAAACTGAAACTTTTACACTTGATTTCAGCATTGTTTGTTCAAGAGCTGAGAAGGATGAGAGATGTGAATATTTAATATGAAAGTTGTGTGTGGCAATTACTTGCTGTTTGATCAGACTCTTCCCAATGTCGTGGGGTTAGATCTTTCCAGAGAGTGGGGAATTGGGGCTGAAAGGACCGAGAGTTCATTACTTCAGTTTCTGTAGGATGGACTGGTGATTGCTGCTGCAGATGTGGGGGCCATTTCCCTTGCCAGTGCAAGAGGTTATGTGTCTCATCTGGTGGAAGTTTCCAAGCAAGAATCTGCAGTTCCTTGTTTTTGCAGGGGAAGCTGGAGGGCTGTAAAATACCAGGTTCATGGAGTGTTGCCTTGGTCCAAGAGGAGAGCCACTGTCACCAGTTAACACCAGTAAAGAGTGTGGAAGCTCAATGTAGCAGGGCGATGCTACAGTACCATGATAAAAGCAATTGCATTTAGAGTATGTCTAAACAAGATAGCTTTAAAAAAACCCCAGCATGGAAATTAATGAGTTTATGACAGTGTAGTTTAGTCTATGGGGTTTTTTAACTGCGCTTTGAGGACTCCAGTAATTTTCAAGAATTTGCTGCACTGGACTGATAGTCCCATCCTGTGTTTCTACTGTGCATCTGTCAGTGAACGCCCATTTTGTGTTCTGCATAACTGTTGCACATTGCTGTGTACATTTAATCCTAACTTTTTTTTTTTTTAATTCTGGCTGGTTTTAAAAGAAAGCAGTTTGTGTTGTTCTGTGGGTGTTTTCTTTTAAAATTATCCATTGGGTAATGAATAACTAAAATGTTAGAGGAAAACTCCTTTTGCCTCCAGAGCGCTGTCTTGAGGATGTTTTGCTGCAAATATTTGAGTCACAGCAAATACTTCCTTAAGGTTACTGCTATAGCAACAATAGTGTTATCTGAAATATTTCTGTTCTGGTGGATTTTATTTGTCTCAAGCAAAGGTGTAGGTCTGCCGTGCTGAATGTTGTGTATAACAGTGGTTATTTCTGGGCAGAGGGTTATGAAAAAGATTATTAATGTATGTAAAACATGCAAGCAGTGGAATATTGTGTGGGAAGATTGATACTTGCACAATAGTTTTGATCATGGCAGATTATAAGGAAGAAAAAGGGACAAGACTGGATGCAGTTTTCACCAGCTAATTGATCAATGAGCAATGTTAAAAAAAAGTCATAGAATGGATAAGTTCTAAGAGATAAGGAAAATGAAATGGTCATCTTTTATTTTTCCACAAATAAGGAACATTTCCCATGAGTAAGAATCATCTTGGAGGTGGACAGCAGAGGCTGTAATTAGTGTCAAGGCTGATAACAAAATCAGGTAGGGCAAGGCTAAAGTTGTTAAAAAGCTTAAAGGTTGTTTGTGTTTGGGGGGAAAAAAGGAAGAAGAGATGGACTGAAGTAATGAATCAAGTAGATAAATTCCTTGCTCTCTAGTCCAGCTGTCATTGGATAGACATCCTTTGGGCAAGTTTAAATCTCTATATGAAAAGAATGAATGTCACAAGAAGCTCTTCACTTTCTGTTTCTCCTCTTTGTAAGTGGAACAAGCAGGGTCCTTCCATGTTCCTTGCTATCTTCTGCCAATTGAGTGAGCATGTTGAAAAGATTGTTTGTGGACTAGGAAGGCAAGTTTAAGACCTGGCATCATCCTTTTCATGGAAGTGAACAAGTTTTACACTTTGGAGAGAGTGCTTTGTAAAATCAGTGAAATACAAAAAGCACCTTCAAAGTTATCTTGTTTTGTGCTATTTTAACATAAGAGCACTGCTCACTTTTCTTTCTTTCTTTCTTTTTTCCCTTCCCGAATGCTTGTCACATGAAGCTTTTCAGTATTGAATTGCTAGTTACTTCAGAGGGGGTAGCTTACAAAATGCAAACGAGTGTGAAGCCTGACCTAGTGAGGGTCCTCACTGCTCACTGTGAGCGTCCTACTGAAACGCACGTGTTACATCCCTGGTATTCCTGCGGACGAAATTCAAGTGCCGCCTTTAATCCACTGAACATACATCTTGCCTGTTCCAGTCTTTGTGTACAGGAAAGGATGTTTTCCCAGCAGTTCAGTTTAGGAAGACTTTAGGGGACGAAATGTGAAGCAAATGTTTGAAAACAACAATAAACTTTGGGACTCGCTCTGGCCCCCGTTGCTGGTGTAGTGCAGAGGGACAATGCCGTGTTTTGCTGTAACCTGGTAAGCATTAGGTGGCAGTAGCGTGTTGTATTTGGCAGCTGCTTTGTCGTTGGGTTTTATCTTTGGTATCTTCAGTGCAGTTTCATAAATGGAGAAAGCATGTATTTTATTTCTCGTAGTTTTTATAAAATGCTGATTTATGGTTGCTTTGGCTGTGTGACTGTAAGGGCAGCTGTTTGGTGTGCATAGGTGGGATTAGTGTGCTGCAATATGTGCACAGTGTTTGTGACTTTTTTTCTGGTCTGTAGTGCCTAACAATGATAACATTATCCACACATTTTGATGATAAATATGCTGTTAATAGCCAAGTGAGTTTGGTTCTGCAGCCCTTACTTTTTCATAAGCTGTTACCATATAACATAATATAGCCTGTTAGATGAAGTAGGCTGGGGTTTTTTGGTTTTTTTTTGCTTTTAGTCTTTATTCTTAGATAAAAAACAATCATAGTCTCAAGAGAAAGTTGGTAGGAACATAATTAACCTTTCAGCACAGTGGTGTTATTGTCACTCCGGATCTTGGACAAGTGCAGCTACCTTGTGGCCCTTTTGGAGGGTGTTTTTTCCCTTCATCCCTGTTTCTCACAGGTAAAGGATCTCAAGGATTTCAGAACTGTGTTGCATTGTATTAATTGGGCAGGATGATCAATTAATGGAAGAAGAGCAAGAAAGTGTTGACAGAACATGCTACCTAATTAGTACCTGATGGACCATGTAGGCCACAGAGTGCCCAGACTGTGATGTCGCAGGGTGGCAACTATACAAGACCTTCATATGCAAAATAGGCCTGTGGAAAAGGCAGGGAAGGAAGTCTTCATTGCTGAAATATTTCCCTTTCCACTGCAACCTTGGGGGAAGCTTCATACTTCATAGAAGGAGCGCATATCAAATTATCAATTCTGTGTTTTGTACGTCTTGCTCTGAAGTCATGTAGCCTTTTGTTTGCTCAGGTATTTTTTAACATAAGAGCTGATCTACAAATCGTTGTTCTTTTTTTTTAAATAAAACTATGTAGCAAGAGAGAAATACTAGGGCAGTAAGATTTCCTGATGGTTCCTGTGATAAAATGGCAAGCAAAAGGATTCTAAGGGAAGGGCAGTCAGCACCACAATGCTCGAGGGTTCCGCCCCAACTGGTTTTTGATTACACAGCAGTGCTCAAGAGTTTTTCAGGTGAAGCTTAAGTAATTCTGAATTGAAAAGCACTCTGAGTCTAGGAAGGTAGGATGCCAGAATTATTTAGTTACTGGTAATTAGTTGTTTTTTTCCATTCATTTGTATAAATAAGTTGCTAATTAATTCACATTCTTCATTCAGAAGTTCTTCCTCCAGTGACAGAAGTTTAATGTTTACATGGTTAAATGGAAGATTTTTTCAAAATGAACTCATTTTCTCCTGCAGTTTAAGCTCCTTTGTTTTACTGAGATAAACATCTTCCTGTTTCAGAGTACTTTTGTTGAGTAAATGACCTCTCCTTTTTTTGTGTGTAAAACAGTGTATTTTTTTACCCTGCCCTAATTTTATAACTTCAGCTGGTGAAGTTGGAAAATGGCTTCTTTCTGTGACCTTTCAGTGAGTGCCACAGGGTGGGGGCCAAGTGCATGTTTGTCACCTTTTTCCTTGGTTGTCACAGGTGGCTAAAACATGCTTTTCTTAAATTTTGTTAGCCAAAAGTTCAAATTCCAGTTTAATAACTGAATTGATAATTTGGCCTGTGTTCTGATTTAAAACCATCCACAGAATGGATTGTGCAAGAAAAACAGTTCAGCCCTAGAGCACAGCAGCCAGTCTGTGCTCTGTATATCCTGCCCACAAGCAGAGCAAATGATCATTTGGAGGTGTTGTGCTTGGGTGCTCAGCTATAGCTGACATATGCATGGCAAAGGTAATACCAGATCTGGGTATTAGTTCTGTTACATGCTGATGGGGATTTGTGGCTGAAAGTATTCAGTGTGACAATGGATGTAAAATTAGCCAAAGTGTTAACTTTAAATGTAATTACAGAGCTCTTGAAGTGTTGTAATTGCATTATATGGTTCCTTTTCCATGCTGTGTCCAGCAGGGAGACTGCTCAGCTTTACATTTTGGTGCTTTATCAGCTGATCTGGAACTTTCAATACATGCTGCATAATTTGATTGAAAATATTGCTACAAGCAATGACAGTTCAGAACTGGAAATGTGCAGTTTTGCCAGGGTGGGGGGTGATGAGGGGAACCCACTCTCCTACACTGTGTTAAGCTTAGCTGATAGTATTTCAGATCGAGACGTTTAGTATCTTGGACAGCTTTAAACATAAATTTATTGTGCCCTGAGACCAGTAGAAGCAGAATTACTTGTTCATGAGGGCTGGGACCTGGACCAGCCACACTTGAAACTGTTTGAGGACAGAGGTTACAGGGTGGGTACCTTGCATAAAAACCCAAAGTCAGTCTGAACTTTGCAGTGGAGGCAGGGTTTTTCTACCAGCTCTCACACTAATCCTGCTCACAATCTGCAGCAAGAGACCCTCTGATGAACGCTTCTGGATCAAAGCAACAAAACTCTTATTTCCAAATGTAATTTTAGAAAGAGGAGGAATGCTGCACTAAACTTAATTGTCCAAACTTGATTCCAAAGCTATGGGAAGATGAAGACTGAACACAGTCTTTTTGTGGAGAGAGAGAAAAAAACTGAGTACAAAGAGAACGTCAGCCTACCATAATATTTTGATTTTTGAAATTACTTAGAATAGTTGTTGATTTCTTAGATATTTTTAGATGTGGCTTAAATATTGTGGTCATACGGCCAGATTGACAGATTTTGTTTTAGGAATTGTAATTGCTTTCTTACAAAAATGTGTCCTCATGGTCTGTAAATAACTAGAGAAATGGATGCAATTATATGACCCAATCCAGCCCTTGTTTAGCAGTTAATTTCTCCAGATTTCTATGAGCATTTGTTCCGACCTACACAGATTTGGTTGTTGGTTTAAATCTAGCCAAGGCTGGTGGTGTCTTAATTGCTACCACAGAGCAACCATTTGGCCTGTGCGAGATGAATGTTGTCAAGGTACCTTCTGCAAGGCGGACATTCATCCACTGGGAATGTATCAAGAAAGTTTTCATTAATTGGTCCCTTTGTTGGCATTTGTGGCAGAGCAGCCAAAAACTGAGTATGAACAGACACTATGTCAGGGGGTGAGATTTATTGGCAAGTCTCAGTAAAAATTGGTATTTACTACATACATTGTAAGCAGGGGCAAAGGAGTTTCCAACTAAGAACAGCCTGGCATTAAATTTACTCTTTTTTTTTTTTACAAGAATTCAAACTCAATCAGAAGTTAAATAGGAAATAGCCAGTTAATATTTTTCTTCTTAATGTTGACTGTCTTGCAGCTTCTTTTTAATGTGATGTGAAGTGTTATGATGGGCTGTATAATGTACAGACAGATTTGCATGGACCTATAAATACTTGTGTCAGATGAGAACACTTTGACAGTTTGTCCTGACTTCATTTGCTTAACCTGTAGATAATAACAATTACAGTTAATAATGTATACATGTAGAATAAAGCATGACAAATGTTTTTAAACATAGTTGCCAATTTCGATATTTTTATGTTCATATTAATTTTTGTACTTTGATCTTGTTGCTTTGTTAAAAGGATGCACTTCATTATGTTGTAAGGGACATACTGGTAACGATTTGTGCATTTTGTCTTAGTGCAGCATGCTTGTTTGTTTAACTTTGTACAGAGCAAGGCTGTTTGCATGACGCTTGCTGTTCTGCTTGCTTAAGCCCATTTCAACTTTTTTTGTGTCATAGTGTGCTATAAATAAAAACAGTTTATTACTCTGAGGGAGAGTTCTGATTCTGAAATTTGAATATATTGCCTGTGTGATATTGAGCTTCGATACAAGAATAAACAGATTGAACCCCCAAATACTGATAATCTGATTGATAAAAGTGCTTGGTATTAATCTGTCCAGTTGTCCTAAGGGGTCAAAGTTTCATCCTCTTGGATTCCCAGCCATGAGTCTGGTGATGTGGTTGGAAAATGATGGCTTAGGTTTCTCTCTTCATCCAGCTGCTTCCAGTGTTTCCCCCCTCCTCATTCTCTTTCTGTTCTGAGCAGTGGAGTGTCCAGCTCACTCCTGCCGGTGGCTGTCAGTGGTGTGTCCTGCTCTCACCTCACACTATCCTGTGCTTATCCAGGGCAACTTCCACTTCTGCCATGTTAGTCCATCCAACCCTTTGCATACCGATTTCGTGGCTTGGATCTCTTCTGTTTGCAGTTTTAATTCAGTTCTTTCATTCATCAAAAATGTACCTGCACCAGATACGAAGAGTGTTCTCTTTGTAAAGTTGGGATTGAATTTCTCTTCCCTGACCATTGCTGAGTGTCTTTCATCACTGCTTATTTTTAAATATAAATACGCATCTTTTTACACATTCCAAAAGGTGTTGTAGTGTAGGCTGTGAATTTTTTTTTTAAAAAAAAGGTAATTCATAGTTGGTGGAAATCATACTTCTCACTGCATTCCATGGATGAAGTACTAGCTATAAAAATACTGTAGCTACTACTATATGCCTAACATGGAGAAAGGGATAAGGATGCTGAGATACTGAGTTAATTCGGGATGTTAATATTCTATCATATGCTCTTATTTAAAGTGCAGGTTTAGTCATGAGATGTAGTTTCCTTCAAAGGCAGAAATACTTGGGTGCATCTAAGTAATCCTCTGGTAAAATCCTACTACTTGATTTACTCAGGGCACATTCTCCAGCTTCACATATATTCCTTATTCAAATGTAGGCACACATCCCCTATAGAAATAAAGCAGGAATTCAAGACTTGTCTAAACCTGTCAGTTCAATTTAGCAAGGTGATTCCATGAGACTGTAGATGATTTCAGAGTTAAAAATCTCTAATAAATCAGGTAGTTTAGAAATTTATTACGCTCTGTTGGTAGAACTCACTATTTAATGGTTACTTTATGACTCATGATAGTAAGTCCAGAATAGTCTAACTTGAATTTTTGAGCTCTGATGATTTCATCATTGTTTTATGCCTGTCATTACGTTTGAATTTTAGAACCTTAATAATGGTTTCCCTTATGGGGAGAAAAATCTGAAAAGTGTATAATAAAAATTTAAAAATCTGAAAATATATCTCTAAAATAATCATCTCAGAAGAGGTCAAGAATTTAATGCAGCCACATTTGATTCATCCTTTTTGTATTACTTTTTATTTTCTGCTGAAGAACTCTGCAAAAGCTTGACAACTTTGCAGAAAATACTGGAAAGTAGGAGAGACAAAGCTGTAGAAAGTAGAGAGTACTCCTTAGTTTGATCCTGGAAAAAAATTAGAACTGATTTCCTTTCAGTTTCCTCGGTCAGAAAAAAGAAACTTTACATTTTAAGTGGCTTACATAAAAGCTATGTAATTTCAGCAGGGAGGAGTTTTTTTACAGTTATTTGTGAAATATATAGTAGTAGATTAAATAAATTTTTTGTAAGTGAAATGAAAATTTGGAAGCAGTGGTAGTTTTCCTCAAAAATAAAGCCTCTTGGTTTGATGTATGGAATTAGGGATGTGGTGCATCTTTTGTTTTTAGGGTGAATACCCTTTATACACAAGGCAAAACAGCCACAGTAATGTATTAATTACTAGATGAGAAAGGATAGTGCTTTTTAAAACCTTTTCTAAATAACCAGCCTTTTCAATCTGGTATGTGGTAAAGTAGTCATGAGTAAAAGTTTGACCATATTAAGTGATTTAGTTTTCATGTATTGCACAGTTTAGGGAGAGATTCCAGTGTAAAACTTAGACCTGTAATGCTTCACCCCTCCCCTCCCACTGAGCTTTATTCACCTGATTCTCACTGGGTGCTGTAAATGTGTTTTGAAAAATAAATTCATGAGCTCCAGTAAGAAATGTACATTACATTGATTTAACTAGAGGATTTCTGCTTGCTAATTTGAATTTGATTAAAATCAGTCACCCTGTTACATTTATTGCCCAAAGTTAAGGAGCTCATAGCAGGGTCGGGAGGATGGGGACCTTGGCGTGGCATCTGTGGCGCTTGAGTTGCTCAGCCAAAGCTCAGCCAGCTCTCATCGTTCCTCGTGCTGTGGTGTGAGAGTTCTTGAGGTCTGCTGATATGTTACTGAGATGTAATACCAGTTGTTGACTAAATGGTCACATTAACTTCCAGGAATTGCAGTTCTTTAAAGTGCAGAAGGGTCCAAACTTCATGGAGTATAAAGTAGGCAGAAATTCAGAGAGTAGCAGTTGAATGTGCTGTAGCATGTTCCCAATTCTTATACGAACTTAGTTGTGCGCTACACTGTACAAATAAGAATATCATAAATAAAATAGATGTTGGAACTCAAGGCATTTTCACAGTCTGTACTTGAAGACTGCAACAACATTAGTCTTGGAGTGAAAGCTCCTCTGGACTCAGACCCAGAGGGAAGCCAAAGCACAGGGGTTGAATTAAAGCCTTTGGATAAGCTGAGATACATGAAGTCACACCGAAGTGAAATAGAAATACAGATTTTTTAACTTTTAGTAGAAATACATGCTAAGTGCCTTAAACATTAAAAAAGCTGTAGCAGAGACCTTAAACACAGTTCTTACTGCAGCAGTGTTACCTTCTCATAGAATTCTTTACTTTAGACAAAATAGAGATAGAATTATACTGTTCACATTTTTTAGAGTGTTCACATAAACAATAAGAACTGAAACTATATACGCAAATCTGTGTAATACCTATGTAACACTTGTGTAAGACTTACAACTGTTAGATCAGGATAGGTTAAGAAAAGGAAAACTGGAATCGTGTGTTAATCTTATTGGTCAATTAGCAAATACAATCCACACTTCTGTAAGAAGAGTATAGAGCATATAGAAGAAGAAACTGTTTTCTGCCTGCTGTTTGCTGTTGCTGCTTGCCTTTATCATGTAACCCCCTTCGAACTCCACCTTCAAGAAAGCTATGAGACTATGAAATAAAGAACTTAGCAGAACAGCAGCCTCCTCTGCTCTCTTACCCAGGTCTGGGAAGGAAGGGTAACCCATCAAAAGCTCAACACATTAGCACCTTTTTTTTGAGACAGAAAAGGTTTGTTTACTTGCCCGTTCTTTATTCTGTAACAGATATCAAAGGCAATAGATGAGCATAATGAAATACAAGTAATTTACCTAAAAAAACTCCATGAAAAATTTCTAACTTTTTGAATACTTGACTGTGAACTGAACCTCGATTTGTGTTTCAGAGTATGTTTGCCAGGTGATACGTTGTTTCTCACAGTATCCAACCTGCTGAAAAGTATGGTCTGGTGTACATTAAGAATAACACAGTAGAATGCAGTTGTTATATCAAGGTATGGTAATGATATTGTAATTGAAAAGGGCACAAGGTTAAGTTTGTGTTAGCTGGCTTTTCCTGTTGCCCTGCAGTGTCAAACATTTCACCAAGTCTCCAACAGATACTGCTTAAAGTATGTTTTTCATGTGAGCTTTGGACTTCAAGCTTCGTGCTTTTTCAAAATTTTTTTACAAATTTCAAAAGCTAAAGGAAGTGAAACCCTTAAGAAATTGGTTTTTTAATTAACTCTTAACACCAAGAACCAGAGTCCTCAAGAAATACTAAGACAATGTGACATTTAAGATAAACATCAGGAGAGAGAGCAGTATCAGAATGTTACCAGATGATTTCCAAAATCAATTAGTTTATTTTTTAGCATTCACAGTAACTGAAAAGCATCATATGCTGTAAAGTGATACAAATTCCAGACAGGGAGTCAGCAAGTTACTTCTGGTACAGCTATAAAAAAGGAAAAATAGGTTGGGCATGTATTGCCAATCTTCTTTGTTTTCCCTTCCCTCTGCTGGACTTGGGAAAGGATTATTTACTGTTTTTATAAAATCCTATAAAATAGTAACATGTTAGTGAAACTTAGTTTTGAACACAGTAATCAGGAGGAGTGCTCAGCAAAAAGTTATTTTTATGAAGTATTGCTGCCTCAAACCGTTGCACATAATGCAGCTGAAAGATTTAAACATATCCAGTAATAGGGCTGAGAACAGTGCGCAGGTGGGGTATGAATGGCATAAAGATCATCTGCACAGATCCTGAGAAGTGACATTGCAGGAAACATGGGGGGCTCCAGCATTTTGAATGAAAACTTACAAGTGGGTGCATGAGGGAGAGATGAGCAGCAGTTCAGTCGGAGCTGAAGGAGGGAGGTCGAGTAGAAAACAGGCCTGTCTGTTTTCATTACGGGGCCTGGACAGGCTGCAGCTGAGATTGACCCAGAAATAAGGCTGAATGGGAAGGAGGAGGAGATCACAAACGTCCATCATATTTCACCTTCTGCAAAACAAAACCAAACCCCTGGCTCTGTTTCTTCAGGCAGCTCCTCTGAAGGTTACACTGGAGAAGGGAGCAGGATCAGACGCAAGACTCTGGTAACTAGGAGTGAGGGAAGATCCCAAAAAAGAGTATGGTTGATTTATGTCTGAAGTATTGACTGAGGGTATTAGATGCTCCCTATGAACTTTGGTACTTTGGTAAAGTGTCCTCTATGCCCAAGTGGCTGAACAGTGTCTAAAACAACTGGAGAGAGGACACCTCGTTTGTTCTCTTGAAGAGAAAAGAGAAGGGCAGTTGAATCAAGACTGGATTTTTGCTACAGACAAATGCCTGCATTTTGATTAGCAAACTAGGGAGTAGGAAAAGTAAGTCAATAAGAGCGTAACAATAAGTACATAAATCCAGATGAAATGGGGTCACTGGAATAAAAAGAGAATAAGAGGAGTATTAGAGTAAAAGAGCTGATGTTTGAGGATTTTTCTTAGTGTAGATGTAGTTTGCTAAAGGCATCAGATGATAATAAAGGAGAAAGGCCAAGAGAGGAAGGAGCAAATAGGTTCAGAAAGCATGGAGACCAAAATGGAGAGAAATAGATGGATGTAGATATGGATACGTATTTTAATGAGTAGGTCCCCCACAATGGAGCTGATACTAGTTAGATGAAATTGTAGTCTTTCTAACATAAAAATTGCATATGCTACAGATACTAAATTGTCCAAATCTATAGGAAAGGAGTTAAGGGCTATGTGATAAACCTGAAGAATAATTAATTTTCTGCATTATTCAAGAAGTGAACAGCGTAGTGTTTTCTGCATTGATTATTATTTTTCCAAAGCACTTTTGTGATGTGTGTTTTACTGGATTTTGCTGTGTCCTTCCAGCATAGTTCAAAAATGGTTTTTCAGTCAGACAAGGTTTTGGTGCAACAAAGGGAAAGCGGGACCAATTTTGTGGCAGTGTTCTCTGAACATTCGTGGCAGGAGAGAAGCCAGTATGCTTAGTTCTGCTTTGGGCAGTTGGTCAGTAATGTTTCCATGTATTTCTAACAAATTGATCTGAGAAGGTGTGGTCTTTGTGGCCAATCCAAATATCTAGCAGTTATCTATATAGAGTACAAGAACTTAATGCAATGACCAAAATTTTTTGGTTTTGTTTGTGTCTTAAAATTTCATCATCTTCAGTTGAGGAGATGGAAAGAGGGTCTCTAAGAGAGGAATCTTCATGGATCACAGCAGTGCTTTAGCCATATTTTTAGCAAGTTGTAAGGTAGTGCTCAGTCTTGAATGCAGAGGGGACTTGAAGTGGAACAAAAATAGGATTTTGTGTACAGACCTCATACATGAGGTTGCAGATACATCCACCTGTATATGGAAAAATACCAGTGAAAAAACTTGAGGTCAAAGCATTTTGCTCATCCATCCCTGCTGCTGTTGTACAGGGGACTTGTCTGGGTAACACCTGTCAGTGCCAGTGTCAGAGACAGTGAGCAAATAGACTCCAGGAGAAGTGCTCCTTTTACATTTGGGATTTTATCAAGTACACATGGTACTAGTATTTTTTTCTTTCCAAAATTAATTGTAAACTAAAACAGAGAGAATAATTTAGTCAGAAATCTGCTTAAACACTTATAGAACAGGTGTTCCACATCTTAAAATCTGCTGCATGTTTTCAGTGCCTCCACTGATGTTGGTATAAAGGGCAGTTAGAGCTCCAGAATAAGGGAAAACTTGGTCTATGACACAGTTATCTGCTGGTAGGCCTGATTATATTGCAACTTCCTCAACTTAAATGCTGTTTCCTGTTGGTCCATCACGTCTGCTGAGCAATTTAAAATATCAGAAAAAAAGAAATTACTGGAGATGAATTAAAGCTACAGGAAGATGGAGCTTTGAGGGGTCCTTATCAGCAGACGCTTGGAACCACTCAAGTCAGAATTTTCTGCTCAGAACAAATGAGAAAGAAAACATGTTACCATTTTAATTATTATTGCCTGTTTAACGTGAGTTTTCTTGAATAACCATGTCCTTGAATAACTATTTCTTAACTAAAATGACACAATTTTGTAGCTAGTGATCCATGACTTTAAATATTTGGAAGGGCTCTTGATTCACTGGACTGGAAGAAATTAAAGATGTTTAGGCATATTTTCAAAAGTAGAATTGCATGTAGTATAAATTATATTTGATCGTGTATATTTTATTTACCATTTAAATCATAAAAAAGCTAGGCACATGTAATACAGCATTCAATTTATCTGTAATAGCTTTAACTAAACATTGGTGGTTATGTTTAAATCAGCTCTGTGTCGTATTATGAGAGCTGCCAGCACTTCCAGCACCTCCTCTTGTTCCTGTGTCGTGGTCCCCTGCATGTACCTATTTCTGTTTGTGGTAGTCACTCTCTAGGTAAATTGTCCATAAGACCAGTGATTCCATCAGCAAATTATCCAGAAAATGCCATCAGTGCACATGGTGACACTTGTGCCACTGGTGGTTCTGTTGCCATTCCAGTG
This sequence comes from Corvus kubaryi, assembly GCF_017639235.1. Taxonomy (NCBI): domain Eukaryota; kingdom Metazoa; phylum Chordata; class Aves; order Passeriformes; family Corvidae; genus Corvus; species Corvus kubaryi. The sequence continues at coordinate 3,485,429 of NW_024581126.1, read as the reverse complement.
GGATAATTAAATTGGCAGTTTCCTCTTGTTCCCAGCGTCGTCATCTCCCTTCCTTTGGCTCCTTAGCTTAGACCTTCTCCTTTTCTCTGTCCTCCTAACTGGGTATCAAATGCATTATTGATTGCTCCTCTCCCACCCTCCTCACTTTCACTCCCCCAATCTTTTTTTTTTATGTTGTTTTTGATTGGCAGTATCATCCCGACAAACAGGAGGCAGATGTGCCAGCAGGAGAAGTGGAGGAGCGCGTGCAGCGGTTCATCGAAATTGATCAAGCGTGGAGAATTCTAGGGAACGAGGAGACAAAAAAAGAGTATGACCTGCAGCAGCGTGGTAGGTTCCTGCCAAGGAGTGCTGGAGTGGCAGCAGCTCTTTAAATAAGCAGGGGCTGGGAGTGGTAGTTAGATGGTATTTTAAAATGCTGTTTAGTGCTGAACCAAATGTTTCTTTCCCTCTTGTCCTACTTTCAAACGTGGATCCATTATTTATAGCTTGCGCTGCACATACGTTAGCTGCTGAAAATATGGAATTACTTCCAACAAAACGTTAGGGGGCATTATTCCTAATACTTTGAATTATTATGAAATCTGTACTAATTGCAGACCTTAGCCCTTTTTATTTTATGAAGGTAGCTTCATTAACCGTTCTTAATTTTAAGTTTCATACTCCATTTTGTTGCAGTGTTTTAGATGTAAGTATTAATCCATCAACACCTAGTGTTCATTGTGTATGGATTTATAGCCAGAATCATTAGGACACATTCTTTTCCGTTGTGTGTGTTAGGTAGTGTTCATAATTCATCCATAGTCTAAACTAGCCTTTCTAAAGCAGGTTTGTAAATAATATTTCAATGTAACATATTAACTAGGCAGCTCTAGCACGCATTTCTTTTTATGCCTCTCAGAAAATAGCTTCTTAAAACAGTGACAGGCTGTTGTGAGAAAGAAAGGGGGGAAATGTAGGTCAGGTCTGTCACACATGGGCTACCATTACATGAAGTGATAGGCTGTCTTTCTGCTCTGGCCTCAGGATAGGAGTCCCTCAGCCTTCCATTAGAACCTTCAATAAATGTATATCCACCCTACATGTTAATGGGGGGAGTCAATAATAGTGGCTTGCCTGTGGGGAAAACACTCGGTCGCACTCTGCAGTAACACACTGCGGCCCGGCATTGACGTGGAGCCACCACCACTGCGGAATGTGTCTGATAAAAGCCCACTGTCTCTGCAGCTTGTTATTGAATTCCCTGCCATTGTACATTGGCACACCATCAGACCTTGCTCTCTTGTGCTGATTTTTAACTCCCCTGCTGCCGCCGATGCCACACACAACTTGGAGAGACAAAGGCGTAGTCACTGTGGCACATAGGCATCACTGCAGGATAAAGAGGGTGATACAGAACTGGATATACACAGGGTGAATTCTCGAGTTAAATAACCTTGTATTTCAGACTTTGTGTGGCTTTGGGAAGAGAGGGGGAGGGGTGAAAACAGAGTTCTTGAATAAATATTTTAGAACAATGGAAAAATTTGGATCTTGTTCTATTTGTAATGTAAATAGTATTAAGATCAGACTTAAACAAATTTTTCATCTCAAAGCTATTTTTCAAATGCCTGAAGGTGATGTCAGAACAGGAATTTCTGCTGCCCAGTGCTCTCATCCTGTTGTACTCTTACCATTGTAATACTGGTTGTGTCTTCTCTTTTCACAAATTTTATGTGCAGAGGAAAGAGGAAACACTAGAGATGAAGTTAGGAAACTTTTCAGTATTTATTGAGTTTTACCTACAGCTTAAATTCAGACTATGAAGTTCCGTTTTGCCTGGGTCAGGTTAATCCACTGGAGTAGAGAGATACATCAAGATTTTGTTTTCCCTTGGGATTTAAGGACATAGCTATAAGTTAGTTTTGACAGTAATTTGAAGATTATTTGTATTTTCTGAGATTCTTTTGCATCCAGAGGAGTTCTTCGAAAAGCCATCTCAAGATTCTGTATAAAAGACTTGGTAAATAAAGAAATCAGATTGTACCTCTGTTTAGGCAGGTGTTAGGTAATGGATGGTGATGGGACATTGTTTTAGTACAGAGGGTGCCATTCCCAGGGCCCCCGTGTTTCAGGCTGAGCCACACCTAACACACATGTGCAGTGCTGCTGCATTCTTTCCAGCATGTTCCCTGGCAGCAAAATGATGGGGAAATAAATTCTAGTTCTTTGAATGCCTGTCAAGCTGCTTCTGAAGTCATGATTCTAGACAAATTCGTAGACACTGCCATAAAAGCTCACAGAAACAAAGGAATTGAGACAGCAGCTAAGGGGAATAGTGATGAGAGAGATAATACAGCAAGTTAGTAAGATGCAAAGGAAGCCTAGGAAGCAGGATCTGAAGGATGCCAGTGTGTGTATGTGTGTGGCTGCCCATCAGCAGGAAGCCCTTTGCACTGTAGTCTTTTCCCCATTTCACAGATTGTTTATTTGTATGTACCTTCTTGTGTTACACTAACTAAATCTTAATTACTTGGCTCAGAAATTCAGTAGCCAGAGAAGTTCCAAGGAGATGAAATTCTGTGGGGCTCTATGGTTTTAATTTTCTTTTTGTTTGAATACCAAGTTTTTTGTTGCGAATACCAAGTGAATGTGCTTTTATATCTTAATACTGCTTTTCTCCGAAGGTTTCCCAATAATCTCCTAATTTTTTTCGTGCCTTCAGGCCATAGCATTAAAGGGAAGGGACAAACCACAAACTGTTCAGAGGTTAGGCTCAAATACTTATCCAACTTTTTCTGATCTGGAAATCTTATAAGAACTGCCTTTTTCAATGTTTTCTGAAATTTTTTCCAATTCATTGTTTTGTCATATAAGAATACCTTTTTATGATTGTGAATCTTTTGTTTACAGTCCCCGCAAAAAAATTGGGGGATGAAAAAAAAATCTGCATAACAATTTACTTATGAAGAATGGACTTGGGTTTTTTTGTCAATAGATTTTCTTCTTAGATTTTTCTGTTCTTTGTTTGATATCCCATGTAAAAAAGATGAATATGCAGTTAAAATCAAGCTTGACACTGATAATTACCATAAGTTTTTCAGTGAGTTTAGCTTGGAAAAAACATGTTTCACATTCCTCACATTAGAAGTCATGTAAACCCTGAAAGTTTATGCTTTTGTGACACAGCTGGAAAGAAGAAAAACTTCTCAGAGAATCAGAGAATCACACAGGCTGGAAGACACCTTCATAGGCCATCCAGATCAATCTCCTACTTAAAGCCATTCCTCATAGTCAGTTGCTCAGGCCTTCTCCAGCCTAGATTTAGTGTCTCCAAGGATGGAGGTTCTCGAGCTGCTCTGGGCAGCAGCTCCAGTGTTTGAACACCCTCAGAGTAGAAAAACCAACCAAATGAATGGAAACCAAACCCCAAATCAACCAAAACATGTTTTGCTTCTATCAGGTCCTATATAAGGACTTCACAACTTGTGCCTTGCACTTCTCTTCTTTCCTGTGTGCATTTCTGAGAAGTCTCTCTGCATCCTCCTTGCCCCTGACCATGGTGGCAGTCCAATGGACTCGCTCTCATATGTCAGGGCTTTGTACTGGGGACACCAAAACTGGACACAGGATTTCAGATGCAATTTCTTTAGGGCTGAGTAGAGAGGAAGAAAAATCCCTGTGCTGACTCGTGTTGAGCCTGTTGTCCATCAGGTCCCTCTGTGGAGGGCTGCTTACCAGCCAGATGTCTCCCAGCCTGTACTGGTGCACTGGGTTATTCCATCCCAGAAGCAGCACTTCATCTTGGTTGAACCCTTTGATGTCCCTGACAGCCCATTTCTATATCCTATCCAAGTCCCTTTGAATAGCAGCCCTGCAACTGCTTGGGATTTTTGTTGATATACGCAAAGGAACTGTATCTAAACAATCACATTACCAAGGTAATAATATGAATTCATTTGATGTTGTAATTATTGATTGATTGTATGTTTTAATTATTAAGGATTGGTAAGCAGAAAGGTCACAAAATTAAATTAATAAATTGGTGCCTTAGATTAATTTCTGGTGATAAATGTAGCAGATAATTCAAAGCTAGTAATGGAATCGACACTAAAACCAGTTGCTTTGTGTATGATTTTGGGTGGCAAATTTAAGAGTCATGGGGTTTTTTTCCATGTATGGCTCTAGTGAGGTTCAATCAAGGATGGTATATTTTCACATGAGGATGGACACAGATGTCCATAACTCATAGAATCGCAGAATGGTTTGGGTTGGAAAATACCTTAAAGACCATCCTGTTCCAGCCCCTCTACCATGAGCAGGGACACCTTCCACAGGACCAGGCTGCTCAGAGCCCCATCCAGCCTGGCCTTGGACACTTCCAGGGATGGGGCAGCCACAGCTCCTGTGGGGAGCCTGTGCCAGAGCATCACCACTCTCACAGTCAATTTTTTTTTCCCTCTATCTAGTGAAAACCTGCTGTCTTTCAGTTTGAATCCATTCTGCCTTGTCCTGTCACTACGTGCCCAGAGGAGTTTTCGCATCTTGGCACATACCTCCTTTGGATTTTGAATTTTTAAATTACACTTTTAGAAAAATACTGCAGATGCAGTTTTCATACAGGAGTAACTTTCCAGTGTAATTTCTGTTATGTTTGTGTGTCATCTCTTAGGCAGGAGGAATTCCACTCTAACTGGAATTGCCAGTATTCCAGTTTGTGCCTCTGAGAATGGTTCTGGTTCCATCCCCTCTGTTCCTTTCTCTTAGGCAATGAGGCACAACAAAAAATTGTACTTAGCCTAAAATAGTTCGTTTTATAACACCTGGTCACTAATGCAGGCTTTGCTGACAATACCAGTGGTTTTGCAGTGTGCCAGGTTATGCTCTGTACATGACAGAAGTGTATATTCCTTCTCCAGCCATGGATTTTATAGCTGCAGCCCCTCAGCTAGAGCACAACCCTTTGAACTCTGTGGAGTTAAAACTCATCTGCAACAAGTGAAGCAGGATTACTTTGGTATTTTTATAACGAACGTATCTCTTGGTTAATGAAAATTCTTAACACATGACTTTGTTAAAATTTCGAAGTAAGTGCAATTGTTTTAAATTAACTTAAAAGACTCAAATTTAAGTAATTGTTTTAAAACTGAAAAGTCTATTAGAAAAAATTAGCTTGTGAAAACATCTAGTGAGTACTGTGGTGATTTTTATGCAGAGTAAATACTATAAATGGTATTTGACTGACAGTACATATCTTGAAGTTTAATTGTGTTTGGTTTGGGGAAAAAAGAAAAAATCAATCCTAAGTATGTATGCCTGATAAAGAGGTAGAAAAATCTTTCAAGTATTATGACTATTTTTACTATTACCATAAACTGTTAAAAGGGTTGAATTTCCATTTACTGCTTGCAACCCTTTCCCTAAAACTCAGCCTTAAATAGCCCAAGAAATATTTATTGTATCTTCAAGTGAAACTTAAATACCTTTCCTCTTTTACAATTTCTGAATGACCCAGCAAGGGCTCTAGTAAAGCTCTACTGAACCAAGCTGCTAATAGTTATTTAATGTTGTTCTGTAGCCTGAAAGAATCTCAGTAGATTTTTCCTTTTAATCTCTTTGAATTGCAGGCTCATAAACCTCTCTGATGAGCCTGCCAGTGTTTTCTTAGATCCTGCAGTTGAGACAATGGAGCTGCAGAATCCTTTCACCTCTTGTTGTCGGACAAATCCAATAGATGGCAAAGCCAGGCAGGCTGTACTACTGGGGAATTAAGATTTGTTTCATGAGTTCTGGTGAATGATCAGGTCTTCACATTTCCCCCTGTATGTTCAGGGTGTGTTTCAGAAATGACAACTCACAGAGTTTTACAGCCTGAGCAGACTGTTCAAGGTGCAAGGCCAGCACGTAACTCAGCACTGGTAACACTCCCGCTCTCCTTCGGCCAAGGAGTGAAAATGGGACACCAGTTTACTTCAGACAACCACCAACAGGGAGCCATGGTTGTAGTAACAATGATGCAGATGAAATAAGGAAGGACAGAAGAAATACGAATCACTGTGAGAACCAGTAGTTTGGATGTTCTGCTTGCAAACTCGGACTGGGCCGTGCCTCTGTTTTTTAGTAAGTGGCTACCTCTGTTTCTGCTGTGAAGGTGTATTAATGGCTGGGTGATGTATTTAATAGAGAACTAGAAAATAAAAAAGCTTTGTTCAACTCTGGAAAATGTTTCTCCTGCTTGAACCAGACAGGCAAGTAAATGCAGCGTGCAAAACTGCCTGACAAGAGCTGTTACTGGATTATGTGTGAAGTCAAGAGTGCTAATAGAAAATTTTTATTTTTTGAGATAACCAGATTTCAGATCTCATAGAATCACAGTCACAGAATATGCTGAGTTGGAAGGGACTTAGGAGGATCACTGATGGCCCTGCACAGGACACTCCAAGAATCCCACCATGTGCCTGAGAGTGTAGTCCAAACACTTCCTGAACTGTGTCAGGCTTGGTGCTGGGACCACTTCCCTGGGCAGCCTGTTCCAGTGCCCAACCACTCCCTGGGTGAAGAACCTCTTCCTGATATCCAACCTAAACCTCCCCTGACTCTGCTTCAGGACATTCCCTTGGGTCCTGTCACTGGTCACCACAGAGAAGAGATTGGTACCTGCCCCTCCTCTTCCTTTCACGAGGAAGTTGTAACTGCAATGAGGTCTCCCCTCAGTCTCCTCTCCTCCAGGCTGAACAGACCAAGTGCCCTCAGCCACTCCTCATACAGCTTCTCCTCAAGGCCCTTCACCTTCCTCGTGGCCTCCTTTGGACACTCTCTAATGGCTTCATGTCTTTCTTATATTGTGGCACCCAAAACCGCACACAGGACTCAAGGTGAGCCCTCCCCAGGGCAGAGCAGAGTGGGACAATCCCTTCCTTTGCCTGGCGATGCTGTGCCTGATGCCCCCAGGATCTGAGCATCAGATGGGGAATAACAATCTCTGTTCAGGCTGGGAATTGGGAGAAGGATTAATTTTGCCCATTGGTTGGGGTTTTTTTTATTTTCAAAATTACAGTTGCAGTGATGAATTAGAAAAGCTTTGTTGAAATTCTGTTCCCTGGGCTTCATATTGTACCATGTTTGGAACAGAAGAGAGAGTAGACTTTTCCTCAGCTGCTTCTTCATTACTTTAATGGTTGGACTCAATGATCTTTAAGGTGTTTCCCAACATAAATGATTCTGTGGTTCTATGATTCACAAGTGACTGTACTTGAAGTACGGTAACCTCATGAATTTGCATCGTACCAGTTCTCTTCATGGTGGCTTATGGCCCAATTGCCCTTTTTGTACTTTGTAGCAGCGAGGCATGACCTAAACCTCCACCGCCAATCCTATAAAAGTTGATTGGAGTGAACTTCTGCTTCATGAATTCCAAATAGGAAACTCTGCAAGTTTTCTAACTCAATTTTTTGTTACCTGTAGATGAAAATCTTTTCATTCTACAACATGAGACCCTTTCCCTTTGTGAAAATTGTGAATTTTTCTTCCAGTATTAAAAATAATATGTATAAAATATATAAAAATATGTGAAATAGGAAGCATTTGCCATTTTCATACTGTTCTCATAGTTATGGTACTGTCTTATTTGATCACAGTGGTGAGCCAGATGGGTAGACAAACTTGATTTTGATCTCTGTTTATTGTTTTCTTCCTCAAAGAAAAGGAGGATTCTGCTTCAAGCAAGGCCTGCTGGGGAAAGGCGTCTGGCTGGTTTTGTGGGTGTTTTCAGGACATTCACCATTCCAGTCCTCACGTTTTGTAGCTTGTACCAAGCAAACTCCCAGTAACATTGGTGTTATTTGGGATGAGATAAGCCATCTGGTCCTTTGGTATTTTTGTATTTTGACACCTCACACAGTTAACTAATGTTCTGATCAGTGTAAGGAAAATTGGTGTATCTTCCAGTTTTCTTTCATCATTACACTCCTGATTTTTTCCCTTTCTTTTGACAGTAATAAAGTACTGGGTCTGAGAAGGTTAATTTTCTTTTCATTCTGACCTTTTCATTACCAAATAGGTGTTCAGCAAAGGTAACATCAAAGAGGCTGTACTGATCCTGTCATTATTTCCAATGTGTCTGATTTAATTGCTTTCATTAGAACTAATTTAGATGAGGCTCATTACCAGGCATATATCATGTACATTTCAGTTGAAAATAGAACAGTGAGGTGCAAAAGAAAGATTGGGATTTAATACTTGATGGTTGGGTTTTGGTGATAAAGAAGGAAATACTCCATTGTCTGATCAGACGAAGGCTGGAGAGGGGCAGTTTTTCTGGGCTGCTGCTGGAGAGGGGGCTGCAAAGTCCCTCCGTTCTACTTTTCAGGCCAGAGCAAAGAAGTTACATGGAAGTTACAAGTTACATAGAAGAAACTGGGAACTGTTTAGAATGTAGTGAGTAAGTAGGGCAATCTCTTGGGAATTAAAACAACATAATCTGGGCCTCTAACTTTCCAGCAAGTGCTCAATAAGCAGCTCTGGAATAAGACATTATTTCACTGCCAGCTTTTCAAAGAAAGCTGCAGAAAACCCTCCACGCTCTCAAAAGCTACTAAACTATAAACAGGCTTAAAAATTCACTGCTCCAAGAGGAGGAACACCTCCCTCCTCAATAACATCTTCACTTAAACTGTACATAGGCACTAAGCTCCTGAGTACATTATTAAGCTAAAGAACTTGGTGTGAACGTTGTACATCAGATATGAGTGTGCTGATAAATGGAAAAAACACCAATATGTAGTGCACACTTTGCATTTGATGCTGTCAGTTGTGTTGTACGTTTTTCATTTCATGCTGTACCCAAATGTTGGAAGAATCTGGGGGATCCAATGGCAGCAGATCTCTCAGGTACAGGCCAGAACTTGTCTTTCTCTGCTCAGAGACTCTTTATCATAAAAGAGCATTTGGACTCATCTTCCCCTACGAGTGTTTTGCATTTATTTTTTTGCAGGAGTCTCAGTGGTGTTCTCACACACGACATTCACTTGGTGCTTATTGGAAGGTGGTTGTTTGGCTTCTCCTTTCTAGGGAAGAATGGGTTGCCTAAGACATACTGAGAAGTCTCCATTTGTGGAGATATTTAAAATCTGCCTGGACGTGGCCCATCCTGGTCAGCTTGCTCCAGCTGCCCTGCCTGTGCAGGAGGCTTTGATAGGGGATCTTGAGAGGTCCCTTTGGACCTCAGCTGTTCCACAAATCTGTGAAAAGTACAGGTTAGCAGGCATTCACCATTTCAGCTCGTGGAGTTCCAGCCAGGTTTTGAGAAGTGCATCAAAACAGAAGTTTGCCCCTAATTTCACAGAAGTGGGATGTGCAAAAGTGCTGGTTTCAGGGTCTTAATTCAGTAATACATTGTCACTATTTATTTCTCCTGGCTACAGGAGGACATTTTCCACCTTATGCAGATACATGGAAACTAAAATTTTAGAGAACTACATTTTTAACTGCTAGAGTGGTCAGGTAGGACTCTCTAGGAGGGACCAGATTGACTGCTAGGTATATAAAACTAATAATTTATCAGAAAAGACTGAACATCTGTCATGTTTGCTTTATAGAAGATAACCTGACAAAAGAATGGCCACTTCATGCACAGATTTATCTTGAGGATATGTCCTGGAATGAAGGTATGAGTGCCTTGCTGTTGATTCCTAATGCCTTTCATTGTAAATGGTTTCTGGGTTTTTCTGCATCTTACACCATTGTTGTGTTACTTTAAGTGCTGGTTTTTTCTGTATTTCCTGAGACAAAGCTGTTTTGCTCTCTGAGATTACCTGGATTAGAATTTAACCTTCTGTCACATTTGTTTTCCATTCTGTCTACCTTGCTTCCCCCGCGCCCCCACTTGCAGGACCACTCTTCACCCAGCTCTCCTCTTGTATAAGTGAGAGTAACAGATTCTTCCTGTAGCTCTTGTGCATCTCCTCGCTCTTCCTGTGACGGTAGAATCCGTGTGTTTCTTTTTGCATCTGGCACTGTTACTTCCCTCCTTTCTATTGCTCTGGCTTTTCTTGTTTAATTGCTTTTGGAATAAATGGCTGGTTTTATTTTTATTTTTTTACTTTTGTTTTTTTTTTAAGTTGTGAGGGGAAAAATCCTTCTTTCCTTTGTTCTGTTTTGGTTCCTGGGTTAGCAGCCCGTTTTGGAACCATCCTTGATCTGTCACATGTATGACTAACACCAGTTAGCTTTTTCATCCATTTCACAGATGTGCACCTTGTTATTACTGGGGGGGTTCTTTGAAGAGACTCCACTGGCCCTGGTTGTTTGGTGTAAGAATACCTCAGTCACTGAAACATTTTGAGATTATTTTTGAGCTACAAATGGTAGCACAGATACTGATATTTACAACCCAGCAGTGGGAGGTTATTTGTTACTAAGAGCACCTTTGTGAACAAAATTCAGAATAAATTCTTGATTCTTCTCCAGCACTAAAGGCAGTTTTGTTTTCTTTTTTGGCAGATGAACAACTCTACACTCTCTCCTGTCGATGTGGTGGGAATTACAGTGTCTTCAAGAGTGAAACCAAAGATGTATCTTTGGTTTGTTGTGACACATGTTCACTTGTTATCGAGATCTTGCAATGATTGTTTCAATGAAGCACATTAAGTGTTACAAACTTTTCAAAAGACTGGACAAACAAGTGATAGCACCTACTAATGAAATACGTGTTAAAGGGGGCACTACAAGAACAAGTTCATTCAGGCTTAAAAATGAAAAGTGCCCCTTTGCTCACACAGCTCTGCAGACATGAGGCTTGGATTTTCCTTCTGCAGCTGAAGAGCTCATTATTAAACACCTCCAACCCAGAACACCGAGTTCTGTACAACTGGAATGTATCTCCTGATCTAAACAATATTTCTTTCCCAGCAAACAACAGAGTAGGCTTCTTTCAATTTCAGTCTGAAGCAGCTCTACCTTGGGCCTTTCCTCTTAGGTTAAACCCTTTTAACAGCTCAGATGACAGAATTCAATCAGGAGGCAGAGATGTGAGAATGCTTTGAAGATAATGAAGAACAAGGTTCAGTAGTGGGAAACAGGAACATTTTCTGTTTATAAGATAAATATTTAAGTTCATTAAATCCTCTAAGAGACTGGAACCTAGAAGGAGGAGGCAGAGCCTGGCAGCTGGCAGAGGCTGGGTGTCCCAGTGCTGAGGAGTGGGGCTGGTGGCTGTGCCCTGTGACAGTGACTGACGTCACCTGGGCAGCCTGGAGCAGGAGCACATTGAGCTGAGGCTCTCCAGCATCGAACAAATGGAGTCGTCGTTCCTGAGAGGAAAGCTAATGAGGAAGCTGTGCTCTGACCCTACTGGGCAGTTACGGGGAAACACCCAGCACTTCTGGGAGTGACCAGCAGATCTGGAACCCCACTGGTGCCATGTTCAGTTCCAGCCCTGGCACCACCTGCTGATGTAGGGAGAGCCAGGATGGCTCTGGCTGTGTGACAACGCAGTAAGTGCACCGTGCCTTTTCCATCCTTCTTAACAGTCAGTGCTAACCTTGGCTTGTAACAGAACCCCAAAACTTTCCCATAAATCCAAGCACTTCGTGTGGCTCACCAGAGGAAGCAGAGCAAGAGGCACATCATTTTTGTTGGTGACAGCAGTGTATGATTCCCACTCTGAAGTTAGGTGTAATCTCAGAAAGAGACATCTTTGTCAAGTAATATTTGTGTTTATTCTAAGCAAAAATAGTTCCATTGATTTTAGTAGAAAATACTGTGAAAACTGTCAATAGTAACTTAAGTCTTTTAATCATCAAGAAATCTATGGCCATTGGGGCTTGCACGTAGAAATCCAAAGTCATTCAGAGGCCATATCTGTAAAATAAAACACAGTTACAAGAGATTTTAATCACAACTCAAAGTTCAGTATTTTCATTTGTTATTGTAATCGTTTCATAAACAGTGTAATTTTTTATCTCTTTGGTTGGCAGGGTAAAGAACTTTGCTCACTGATGTGCTTTTCTTACTGGGAGTGATAAATTCTGTATATCACAGGGAATCATTCCACAGTGTGAACTTTAGAATTTATACAGCGCATGCTTTGCTATGGAGAGCCTCAGGAATTCCATTACCTTTTTCAGCCTTGGAAATAAATATGTTCCTAAAGAGTGTCTTTCAAATTCAGTGTTTTCTAGCTTGTACAGCTCTTCATGACTTTAAAGACAAGGTATATGTTTTTTGGTCCATCTAGGAGAAAAGAGTACCACACACATGGACCTCCCCGTGGTGAGGTGTACATCGGTATTTTCAGGATGGGCCTTTGAGCTGCAAATACCAAACCTTGGGAAAAAAGATCTATAGGCTACAGGTCAACTTATACAAACAGGAATGAAGGGGTGCACTGCCTGCCACCATCCGGGCTCTGGACCAAGGGGCTCCTCTGAGAAGGGGACAGTTATTTACAAAAGAGCACAGCTCATCACCAAGTACAGGTGTCAGAGAATGATGCTGACCAATAAAAAAATCTTCTCTCCAGAAATTAACTGTATAGCTGTTCATGTACTGAATGCTCCCAGGAGTACTTTGCTCTGGACAGTCACTAATTACATGTAGGATGGTCTTGGATGCAAAAAAAACTAACAGGGAAGCAAGGACATTCATTTACTCGTTGTCCTTTGTCTCCCTTCAATGTCTGTGTCTCTTGGCAAGATGTTCTTTCAAAGATGGCACAAGGGACTCAGCAGGAAGAAGGGAAAGATGATGCTGAAGAATCAATGCCTTCTGTGGCTCTAATCCCATAAAAATTTCACAGCCCCTACCCAAGAGGAAGCAGCCTAGACAGAGAAAGGTGAGGCACTACCTTGTTCCTAAAGCCTCTGTCAGTATTTTGTTTATCTCGCTTATTTTTCATTAGAATTTGGTCTCTTAAACTATACAGTAACTGCCAAGGTACAGCAACCTAACAGCAACTCTGAGTTCATGGAACAGCCACAACACAGAAGGAGCTTTCTGTGTGGAGTGAAAGAGTAATTGTCTCATTTAAAAGTGGAGACAGAGGCAAATATTCAGTTATTTTTAGCCCTGTGATTTGTCCCCAGCACTGAAGGCCATAACAGAAGAGGCAGAGGCAGTTCAGGATGGGCATAGCAGGAGGCAGCAGCAGCTCTCTCCTGACTGGGGCTGTGCACTGCTCCAGGCTCCTGTCAGGCCCCTTGCAGCACTGTGCCCTATGAGCACAAGGATGAGTCATGCTCAGGACCTCAAGTTCTGCAGATCAGAAAAAGCCTCAGAGCACTCTTGTGCAAGATCTTAGAAAATACTTGTGGTTCTGGCATGTGCAGTTAGGGAGGAGCACGAGGAACAGTTGCTGATACACAAAACCACCGAGGTAATGTCTGCACCCATCAGCCAGTGAGCTATTTTAAGTTCCACACAAATATACAGAGACACAAGCCAACAACAGAAGGGTATTTGTGATCTTGGTTAGCAGCAAAGCTGCAGAATTCAAGACTGTCCAGAGGGCCTGTGCTGGCTGCAGGCTGGGTGTCAAGTCTTTGTTTTGCCTTGAGGGCAAACAGAAGTAAAAGGAAAGAAAAATATCCCATATAGCAAATCTAAGCTGATCTCAGTAAAGGCCTGGAGAAGGACGTTTCTTAGTCCATTCACTCCAGCACAAATCTCATTTCAGGCAACTCAAATCACACCTATTGCAACTTGACTTTCTTTCAGTGAAAGTAATCAAATTAGCTTTAAATGCTGCTTTGACAGTGTAGTTTGAAATTTGTCACAGTAATCTTACTGGTAGAGTTAGAATGAAAATGATGTTTTACCTAGTCTGCTTGCAGGGAGAACCTGAGAAACAAGGCTGGGAAGAGATGGGAAAGCCCTCCTCTGTGAAACAAAGACATGCCACTCTGTCGTAATTCCCAAGTCCTTTAAAGTCATGACAGAAGTTGACTGTGACTTGCTCATTCAGACTGGCTCTTCCAATTAGCAGCTCTTTGCCCTCTTTGCTTTGGCCTGCATCGATAGATCTGAGCTGATCTGATGGACGGGGGATAAATGGGGCTAACTAGCTCTTTGGAAGATACACCACCGGTCTAGTTTTGACATGGAGCCTAAATCCAGGGGATGCACAGGACATCCTACCTAAGACAGGATGAAGCATGAGTTCTGTCAAAGTGGGAATGATTCCCAGTGCTTTTACTGAATTTGCAGCTGCTTTGATTTCAGCAGCCCTTTACGGAATGACCTCATGTTGGGAGTGGCAGTACATACGGTGGCAGGGAGGAAGAGGAGCAGACAGAATCATGTGTTGACGTTTCTGTAAGGGTTAAAAACTGGTGCACTTCAGATAAACAGTCATGTTTTGCCAAGAGTAGGTTGGCTGAACAAATTCAGCCAGCTAGGTTGGCTAAGCTCACTCTCTTCTTTTGAAATCCATGGTTTCCAAATTAGATTTGGGGGTTTTTGTATCCACTCCTAAAAACGTAACTTAGCACTGAAAGGCACTGTTACATCTGCTTCTCCAAAATCCAGTGTAAGATAAAGCCACAAAAGCTTCCATTCTGAAGGCAGTAAAAACTGTTTGATGAAAGAGAAGCCAAAGCTGCAGCAGGCTGCATTAAAAGCACACAGAGGCTTCCTGGCCAGTGGTCAGTGATCAGCCACCCCCATGCAGTCTGTATGTGCTGCCTTCCACTGCAATGTGCAGTGGCAACACACAGGAGCAAGATCACTGTATGCTCATGTGACTTACCATAAAGAATCCAACTAGAAACACTCGTTTGAATAACAAATTCATTTTTGCTTTTTTTAGGCACCATATACTTAAATCTCATGAAAACTGGAATAATCACTATTCCATGCCACCATCATTTAACAACTGCTGTAAAATTTGGTTAAATTATTTTGATTAAGTATCAAGTGATTGCATAATATCTTTTGTAACAGACAATGCTCTGGAGTCCTAAAGTAGTACTTCAACATGAATTATCTGTGAGTTCCACTCATTTTACAGTTTACTTAGGGTTCAGTCCTGTTGTTAAGGTCTCTCAAACACCTTCCTTGTTGGAAGCTAGACAAGCTGGACACAAAATGTATTGCTGTGGAGAGATACTGTGACTAATTATGGCTGTCCACACACACAGGTTCTTGATATATCCAGTATTTGCTAGCAGTCCCCTTAAAGTAGTAAACAGCAGCTTTTCTTTATCTGTGCATCAGTTTGGCGAAATGTTTTTTTCAGTTGCATTATTACTACCACATTCTCATTAGAAGAGTGTCAGCAGATTAGCATCCTTTGTCTCTTAGCAGTCAATAATCCAAGCTAAAACTTGGGTCATAAAAATAGCACTATTGGGAATCAGCATTTTCCCCTCTGGTGTCCAGGGTAAAGGCAAACAGCAGGAGAAGGGGCAGAGCCCTGAGTAAACACCAGGGAAGGACTCAGGGCAAATGTGAGCCAGGAAGAACAGAGGTCACCCAAAACTTGCTGGTAGGGCTGGGGGGAACGTGTTGTCTGAGGTTTAGTAAGCAATTACTGATTGTGCTCAATAGCTGCAAGGGGTTTTTCTTGAAAGTCCCAAATTGTGTTCATAAATACTGTAAATTAAGGATATAAGGCTTTGTTAAATTGGAAAGATCTAATCTTTCCTGTGTGTGTAATACAGGTGTGCTAAATTATGGTTTGTGGATGTGTTGAAGTATATGGAGAAAACCTTTATTGTTCTGAATGCACAGCTTTAAATCCAGCTTTCTAAAATCTGGTGCATAAGTCTGTAATACCCACTCCCCTGTTTCTTAGATTAAACTTTCTATGGAGAGGAAATTGCGTTACATTTCTTCTTTTTGGTAAAAGAGTAAATTAGTAATGCAGATAATATGAAAAAATAATTTTGTGTGAAATAAAGTTGTAGAACTGTTGAAGCAGAAGGATAAGGAACCATGATGGTTTATACAATATTTATTCAAAGCATTATATTTTAGTTTAAAAAGCAGCAAGGCCAGTCTGTGTGTCCGAAGTATGTGGGCAAGTCCTGGAAAGAGAATCTTTTCCTCCATTTTGTTACTCAGGCCACAGAGCTCCAACACTGAAATACCATTTTGCAGACAGGCAAGAATCGAAGTAAGGATGGAACGTACATCTGTGCAGTAGGGTGTATGTGTGCACATTTGTGTTTTTATCATGTTTGGATTTGCTTGCAAAATAATTTATTCAATTTTTATAGCAGTGACTGCTCAGTGGTGCTCCTAAGTCCTCCCTCCAAAAACCCTGTCATTGTTGATTTATCCTTTTACAGCAGGTGGCTGGAGTGTTCATGCTTTCCTTTACATTTGCTTTGGCCAGACAGCTGGGGAGGCAAGTTTCAATACCTAACATCCAAGCATTAAAAGTGTACTAATGCAACTATTTTTAGATACTATAAATATATATACCTTAAGACAAATGCGTCCTCTTATCAGTCCGTAAGGAACAGGCCCGTAGCACCTGGAATCCGTAGAATTCCTGAGATTATCACCTTCTAACCAAACATGTCCTTTAGGCACCTATGATTGAGCAAGATTGAAATGTAAAAAGAAACCAGAACAGAATGGTGTTAAGCACAGTTTGCCTTACAGTGTGTTTCCTGATTTCTGTGCTCTGTATTTCATGACTGTGTAATGAACTAAATTTTATTGAATCTAGTGAGACCCACTGCCAGATTTAGAGGGATGAGGAGTGCTCCAAAGTATCTGTTCTACCATGTGCTCAAAAACCAATGGTTTGCAACAAAAAACCCAAAATGAAGATGTAAGAGGTTAGAGCAATGTGACAGGGTCATTAATTTAATAGACTTCAAAAGAGGTCATTAGGATGTTGACTGAAAATCTGCCCTCCTGTCGCAGTAACAGCATGAACAGGGCAGCCACACACTCATCAACATCCTGGGGCCAGCACCAAGGCTAGACCTGTTAGTAGATTCATGATGAACTAACTGGTAATTGATTGTGACATCAATTACGAATAATCTCATCATTTTATCGGAGTAGGCTTGTCAAAGTTCTAATTAAGATCACAGTTCATTCTATGTGCAGGCAGAATCCACAACACATTATATTGCAATAATGATGATCACAAAACAGCAAATCCCTTTTTATAATTTGAAAATTAATGATGGTGACCTTATACTATATGACAAAGACCTTTCATTGCCCATATATATTATGCATTAACTATATTACATACCACAGATTCATGGCATTCACTGGCTGACTCAATGACAAAATGAGAAATAGTAATAGTTACCTAAATGAGAGTATGAAGCTTTCATATGTGAAAAAGTTCCTCCTACAAGTCTGAAACTAAGATTTCTGCTTGGAATATACAATACTATTTTGTTAAGTTTTCTTAAAAACATTTCCAATACAAATAACCTCTTTCAAGTTACCAAATAAAATATTTAATACTTCTAATTGGCTTTTGTTTCTAAAACTTTAAACCAGGCTGACAATTTAAATGAAGCAACATATTCTCAATCTAGAGAATATTTAATATGAACTTTAAACTAACATACATTTTTCCAAAACCAAGTATGTACTTAAAACATTACTACGACCACAATTCAGAGAAAAATATATGGAAAGTAACTAACTAACTAAACTATTTTAAATGAAACTCAAAGTACAAGTAGCACGAATGTTTTAGAATTGAGCCATGCAGGCTCTAAACAATGGTCTACATAAGACAGAGTTCATGGGTAACAGATTAAACAAAGTGAAATACCACTGTAAAGGCTGGTTGTAAACCATTAAGAACAAACCCAGGTCCCCCATTTGAGGAAATTGCAGGTGGAGTGCAATTGGTACTTGTAGGTATCTGGCCAGGTAACGCTCCCTGGGAGCCTTGTCTTTAATTAGTCTTTTTGCTGAGCCGTGGCAAACGTGTCAGCTGTGGACTGAGAAACAACAGGTCGCCTTTGACAGTGGCAGAACCAGCCTGGCCATCCCTCCCAACCACCCCCTGTATTTCTGTGGCACCCAGGAAAGGTGCTGTAGGTGTGTCAGAGGGCACAAACCCTGTCCTCAGCATTTTAGAATCCACACATGCAGCTGTGACCAGCAATGTCTAAGCCCTTTTGAAACCCACTGGTAGCACCTCCTTCCACAGGCTCCTGTATAAAGGAATGCCACCTCCTTTGCTTTAAACTGATCCACCAGTTCAGTCAAGCTCCCCTACTGCTTGTTCTCCCAGTCCTTCCAGACAGGAATTCCCTATTCAGCTTGTCTGTCACCTTTGTTGTTTGGTAGGCTGATCAGATTCCTGGCACATGCATGGAAGGGCTTCCTCTGGGAGGGCCAGCTGGTTCCAGCTAGATGACTTTGGCCCTCCTCCTACCCAAGCAGCTTTGCAAACAAAAAACAAACTGATACATTTTAAAACACTTCTACTGGAGTCAAACAACCTGTGTGTAGAATATGCATCTTGTGGTTTTGATAGCTGTTTTAGCATGTGCTGTCACTGCTGTTTTCCTCAAAGATTCCGTGGCCTGTTTAGGATGTCCAGCAGGGTAGTTGGATATTCATGTTCATTTAGTTCAGTGTACCCACCTAAAGCAGTCCCCGTGTCCAAACTCACACGAGTTTGTTTCTCAGGTGGAGATTACCATACAAGGCAGCGTCCTGATCTTTCTGGTGCAAACTCCCCTGTCCAGCATCTACTGGTATGATGAGTCAGACACCAAACTGCTGTCACTGTGACAGACTCCCTCAGCAGATACACAAACAGGACAAGCAGGAATTACTATGAAGGGAAGATTTTTTTTCCTTAAATATAGAAAGCAAACCCACGTTAACATTTCTTGTTACTGTAAAAGCATCACTTCTTGCAAAGTGCTCCTGTTTCCCTGCCAGCTCCCCTTGTGCTGTTCTGGTTCCTGTGCTTTCTCACTTCTCCCAATTCACAGGCAGAATGTGATGCTCATCTTTCACTGTGTAAAATAAAGAACCACTCATAACTCAAGTATATCCAAAAAATTTCTAGAACACTTCCCATCTTTCTACCAGGCTCCAAAATTATGAAAAATAAAATAAATTGCTTTTGCCTGCATTGGCATAAAACTCCTTCCAATACTAGGAATAATTATTTGTCTAGACAAGACGTTCACAGTTTGCATTCTAGGTAGAACATTTGCAGTAAAGTGTCTTCCTATATCCTGAAATTCACCACTTAATGTCATTTTTGCAGTTCTCCCTGGGAGGTATGACAGGGCCCTACACCTCTGAATTTGTCATTAAGAGTACTGTCACAATGTGTGATTCATCTAGGGATAATGCACTTAAATACCTTTGTAGGGTGTCTGTCCATCATCTAGGCACTTCACTACAACCTAAAATTAAGACAAGCAATATAATTCACCAGAATTACAGGAAAATGGAAAAGCAAATACCAGTGACAGGCCATAATCATTGATTTAAAAAAAAAAAATTAACAAAAGTAGTATAAACCCCTTTGAAATAAAGAATCCTTCAAGGCTTCATGCACCAAGCCACGTCTACACCACATCACTGATCTCAGTGGGATTACTCACATAGAATAAAGTTCACTTGGAGTACCAGCCTTTGCATAGCCAGGACCCAGTCTGAAACACTGCAAACTCTGCAAGCACAGTAGCTGGGAATAATATTCACCAAAGAAAAAAAATTAACTGTTGAAAACCTGTATTTTTAGTAAGAATCTATTAATTACACAGCAATAGGCTGCTGCTGCCAAAAAACCCTAGGCAGGAACCCAAGGGAAAGCCACTTGTGTGACAACTCACAGAGTTGCATTTTGGTATCTACAGGCAATGGACCTTAGACAAAGCTACCTGTATCCAAGAAGTACAACTGAAATCACAGTTCCCACAACTACACACTACTACTACTACTACTACTACTACACTACACAGCTACAAACCCACACTGATGAGGGTTAAAAGCATTACCTTGGGCTGGGCAGCATTTCTGCTCTCCCCTACACAGAGGCCAGAACTAAGATGGGAAAGTCTCACACGCCCAACAGCTGAATTTTCACAGAACGAGTGGGACTCCTGCAGAACCAGCAATTCCCAGCAGTGCAGGTTGCTGTGAAACACTGCCTCTGACTGTCTGCAGATGACTCCCCCTGCCTCAGCAGCCCCTGTGCCTCTGTTCTCTGCAGATTATCTGAGGATTTATTTCCAAGGAATGGCAGTTCTCAGGCGGAACTGGTTATCCGCAGTGCAGCTTAAATGTGTGAGAATAAAAGACACGCATCAGACACATGACTCTTCCCCTGCTCCCTTCCCAGGCTCTAGCACAGGAGCAGACAGACCAGAAGAACAAGACTACCCTTGGGAACAACTGAGTTGGACACAGTAGTTCATTCTCTTTCACCCCAAATAAGCATCTTTCACTGCAACAAATTGGCAGAATTTGCAGAGCTGTTGGAATCTACTCCGTGGTGCAGTTAAAGTGGCAAAACTGAAGTACAGGGCAGGTATTTGATGCATACTCACTAGCATAAAACATTAATTTACTTAAAGGGGGGGTATTACCAAATAGTTACATTGTTTTGGTCTCTTTACAAGATGCCAAACTTTTTTGATTACTCTCACTGTCTTCAAACCCAAGAGATATGAACCCTGCACTGCATTAACTGACATACTTGAAAACTAATATATTGTAAATAAAACTAACAGACTAAATTATCTGCCTCAAAAATACCCCCAAACCCAACTAAATGTAAACAGGCTTCTGTGGTTTGGGTTTTTTGTTTGGAGGGAGCTTTTGTTCGTGATTTTAGGGGACTTAAAAACATGAATGTCTTGCAATCTCAAAAAACATCAGCACATACAATCAGCTGGGAGTAGATGTTTGAACTTTTGTAAGGTCACAGGTATTCACGTCACCTTCAGCAATATCAAAGTTTCAGGCTTAAGAAGAACTTTAAATCATTCCCATCTTTTCTTTTCAGTTCAGAGACTTCCTTCTTGAGCTATGATAAGAACTAATCTCAGTGCTGGACAAAAGAATAAAGTCTGCAAGTTCTCATCTATCCCTACTAAGGTCTATTTAAGTGCCTCCTACTTTGGTACAAGCAACAAATGTAATTGCTTCATGGCCTGCGGGTGTTCATTTAACAAAAGAAGCTTTTGTGAATAAACCACAGGTGTTACCTTTCTTGATTAAAGTGAAATATGATGAAAGATTCTACAATATCAAATGACAAATTTACTAAATACTGATTAAATTGCCTTATTTAAGTAAATTGCATCTAGTTAGGATAAAATACACACCATAGAAATGCAGGAGTTTGTTTTATCACTCTATACTTAAAGTCTCATAGCTACTCCTTAATCCTTTATTTATTAATTCAGAACCAAGACCGAAATAATGCTTAACAAATACTTTTTTTAATGATCCAGTTGCTCCAGGCACTGTTCCTGTAGGTTTATCATAAATGTTGTTCATATTAAGGCAGCCATCTGTATAAAACCCAACCACATAATTTAGCTCAATGTTCTCAAAATCAGGGTAAGCATTTATATTTACTTTTTTGTGCTGAAAAAGCTATGAAATGGTAGGAACCACATTGGAACTTAAACATTATAGCAGATGTTAAATCAGCATCTTCTGTGTATGCTTAAAATGTTGAACTACCTGGAATTTAATACTTCTTAAAAGAATATAAAAATGAATTTACCTTAAATGTATAGGTACTTCCAAAGAGTTTAGCATTTTCCCTCTACTTGCTGAACAGTTTAAGCTGCTTATGAATAAGACATAATGTACTTGACCCAGTTTGTTTAAAAGCACATATTAAAAAAAAGACATCATGATGCTGGTCCAGATTGTTATTAGTGACAATGACAATGAAGCACTAATGTATTTTATACAGAAATCAAATTCGTTGTGATTACATATTTATATTATGAATTCATTCTCTGTAGTGAGACATTTGTAATTTTAATAGAAAATTTATAAAAAGGTAAGATATGAAGACTTGTCTAAGTTTTGAAATTAAATATTAACCAATATTAAAATCACATAACCTCCAGTGTTAACTTGCACACCACAAGGGAACTAAGGAATATTAACTTAGACTTGAATTTCTGAGACATTTTTCTCTACCGTGCCAGCACACCAGTTGGGTGTTGTTCTGTAACAAAAATCTGGGTAAGCTGTTAGAGTGACCTGTCAAAGCATTTGTTGGTTATTTCAATGTTTGGGGTTTAACCATAGCTGCTCCTTCTAAACTTTGGGTAATGTAGGAGTAACTGCTGCTGTTCTGAGCTTAACTACTCGGACCTTAAAAGGTTTGATCACGGCACTCACAGCTTGATGGGAGAAGTTTTCACATCAGAGATGTTTATGCCAGTCAAATGAGAAAAATACCTCATTTCTCTCAGTGTCACTTTTTACGTGTTCCAAAAGTTTTCAACTGTGTTAAATAATTCAAACACTTGCATGTGTTGTTTACTGATATATATATTTAATGCCGAGATCTAGATGATATTGTTAAATACACAGATCTCAATTGGCTGGAAAAGCTATATATCTGATTTCAAAAACCTCTAGCTACAACCCTAAATTTAAATTATTAGTCATTTTTCCTTTTCTAAAACTATTATCAGTTAAAGTTAAAACTAACCTGTTCATAGGCCAAAATTTTCAGACCCAAATCTCCTAGCTACATTTAGGAACTCCTGAACAAAAATTCAGAATATGTCTGAGATGCATCAGTCCAGACTCTTATTAGCCTAAGATTTACAGAAGATGAGTGTTTTGGAATAAAATATTAATTACAAATCCATCAAAGATTACTTAACAGTTTGCAGAGACCTTTCTGACCACAATAATTCCAAAAGATTTGATCTTCTTCTCCAGATAACAGATGATGTAACAGGGTCACCCAAAAGTATAGGTCTGAGAACAAAAAACCCTGTGGGTGCAAACCCCAACTAACACAGAACCCCATCATCATCACTGGCATGCCCTGTACCTGTACTCTGATCTGCAGTTCAGCCTGGGAGAACAATGGCTGAGAAATAACAGCATCAGGGTTAAGGAATCTTGTCTGCCAGCTCCATCAGAAGTGACCTAAAGCTCTCCTACACAGCTGGTACAGTCAGACTAAAGTTCTGCTCAAAAGCTTTAGTTGAGTCCCAAGCAGTTGGTTTCACCATCCTGAGCAGCTTCCTAAAAGTTATTATTAAACTTTGAGCAGAGGAATAACAGAATCATAAAATCTTGAAGGTTCAAACTGGTTTGACCAGCACAGCCAAGGCCATATTACAGAGAGGAAAAACATCTAGTGCCGTAAATTCAGAAATGAATGCCTTTCAAACAAACACCTTTCCCTCAAATCCTGGAGGAGGTTTCTTTCTGGTTTCGCTCTGGGGTGAAGTGGCTGAGCAGGGGCAGCAGGGCAGTCAGAGCCTGGGCAGTGCTCAGCCCACGTTGGTGTCACCAGCCTGTTCCCAAGGCCAGCTGCTGGGGTGCAGCTGCCTCCTCTTGGGCACACAGTGAGGAAGAGAGCTCTTCCAGAAAGGGGTGGGAGACCTCGTGGGGGTTCACTCAGGAGCCTCTGGCTGTGTCCCCGTGCCCAAGCTCTGCTGCAGCCATGCCCGTGTCTGGCCACCCTCCCTGACCCCACAGGGACCTGGATAAGCTCTGGTGAACTCTGATGCTACTTCTATGTTCTTGAAATACCAAAACCAAAACTGCAAAGGTACAAAGACCAAGCCACTTGGGCAGAAGAAACCCTGGAAATATTGGGAATTAGACTGATAAAATTCTTTGTGTGTTTCTTTTCCCTTGAATAATTTAGTTTTGACAAATCAGAATTTTGATTTAAAATGACTTCTCAGAAAATTCAAGATAAGCATGAGTCATGAACTCTCTGTACTGGGATACAGAGCCATCTGCAGACCAACAAATATGCCAAATTAGCTCTCCTCTCCCACCAGACATTTCGCACAGCTGCTGGTTAGAAATATGGCATGGCTTTCTCTTGAGCCTCTAGAACACTTAGAACTAAGGAGGACAAAGAAAATATCTTACTCATTTTCCATGTCAGCAACTACTGAAGCTTACTCAGTGAAGTACTAAACCATGAGTGTAAACATTAAGATACTTAGAACAAAGGGAAAATAAGTGGTGTTTTAATTAGGTTTATTTTTAATTGCTGCTTAGGATATTTTAAAGAGACTATCCAATGGTACTGAGAGACTGAGTGCTCTGAAATATCAAACCACTTTTCAGTGTCTTGCACAGTGTATCCAAAACATGTAGAACTGGGCAGTGATTACAATACTGTGGTGTTTGCCTTGACATTATGTTATTCTTAGTAGCCACATCATATTCTTACTTCATTTGCCAAGAACTGTTTAAGAGTTAATAGCACTGTGCAGGGCCACTTCTGTGATGTGCAAACACAGTGAGATGCATTATCTTGGGAATTCTGTTAGCTCTGGAGCTCCCACAGGATGAAGAGATGCCATCTCCGCAGTGAAGCTCACTTTAGCACAAGGCAAACACACTCCCCCATCAGCCAGGCTGGCAGCATTAGTGGGAGCTGTGATTGATCACCAGCACAGTGTTGCTGAGATATGGATTTGTATCTCAGCTTTTTATCACTGTGACTTGCAAAAGGCAGTTCCTTATTTACAGACTCTGCCTCTATTAAGTGACATTATTAGGGACTACTTTTGTTTAAGTGCCCCAAAGGCTCAGCATATTGGTGGTTTATGACATACAAGCTGTTTGATTCTGATGGTTTACCCCTCACTTTTTCAGATTGTAAATACGAGCTGCAGCACAAGAACATATGGTACGTAAAGAAATTAAAGCTAAAGTAAATGGCATTAAAACAAATTCAAATAGAGCAATAGGATACTCAATCTGAATTATAAGTCTGTATTAAGACTTTTTTAAAAAGGAAATAAAAGCCTAAATATGAAAAATAACCTTTCAGCTGGTTTTTTGGGGTTTTTTAAGGACCATTTCAGGGCTTTACTAGGATTAATTTCCTTATTAATCCTCATTATTTACATCCATATAGTTAAATGAATAAGGTATTTTTTAATAAGTGAAACTAGTTCTGAATACAACATTAGTTGTTTACCTTTTTAACTTCTGGGTTCACACCACATTGCCTCTGATACAGCAAAAATACATTATGCATTCTTAAACATTTATTACAGCAAATACACTTGCTTCTATTTACAAATACACATTTACCACAAAACCAAAAAGGAGCCCTGCAATACTGCCAGACTAATGCTTGTATTCCATACCGGATATCAACAAAAAGGAAAATTGCCTTTTCCAACCCTTGTAATACTATAGCAGCTTATTCAAAAAAGGAATTTCATTATACTTCCATGTAAATAAGATTTCCCTCGTTGTTCTACAGATAAACTCCAGTCTTTAGCATATGAAGCATCATGCACCATAAAGGGTCCAAAGGACGTTTCTTATATACTTATATTGTAATTTAAGCACGTGCTTAGTTTATGCCACTCAGTTTTATATGTGGCATTAGTTCCATCAGCCTGTAATCCAACAGCTCCATCAAAGACAGTTTTTTTGATGCAGCTTCACACTTAGTGCACTCTGACAAAAAAAAATTTATCACATGATGTATTCCTTCAGTTAAGCAGCAAGAGTATTTTAACTGCCACTGCTGTATGGAATTTCTACTCAACTGAAACACCTATTTTCAGAACAACTTATTCATCTTATGTGTGATTTTTTTTGTCTGTTTCTTTTCACTATATCTTGGAAGGTTGCTTTGTTGTGTTTGGATTTTTTGTTAATCTACAGGTATGTCCTTGGTTGTTTGCAGCAATTATGTATCTCATCTGTGTAATTTACAGAGAACAAATTGTAAACAGAGTTCTCCATTCTCCTACCTAAATATAAAGGCATCCTGAGAAGTACATTCATCAATGAACCAGCACTGGAAGTAGGATCTGATTTTAGCATTCTCTTAGGCTCCAGAATAAGGATTGTGTGTGGCAATACTTCTAGGCACAAAAATACCTAACTTAAAATCTGTAAAATACGCCGATATTAACATGATGCAGTCAATACAGTCTAAGCACAATTCCTACTAACATGACTCTAAGGATTCTCCTTTTAGGGCAAATCTAAAGCAGCTACTTACAGGTAATTTCACCCTCAGCTGCATGAAGTACATTGTATTGCCATTACTCTCCCATCTCCAGGAACTGGCTGAGAAAACCTATCCACTAGCTGGCAACCACCAGCACAGAATGAAGCAGGGGTCTGAGCTGCCTAATTTGGCAATATTGCTGGCATCTGATATTCGTGTTTACTGTGATAAGTCTGCAAACATGACAGGAACTCCCCGAAACAGGAGACAAGCCTTCAAGGAAAGCTGAACAGTTCACCATAATAAAAACAAAGACTGCTCTGACCTTACACACTTTGGAGTCACAGCATTCACACACCTCTCAGATTTCCCATTTGAAAGAAGGCAGTTAGTAGCTAGATATAAAGTGCAAAACTCATGACACTTACTAGGCTTTGCTCACTTAAGGAGCGGTACCTTCCCCTGGCAGACAGACCTTCCTGGCAGCACTCTTGGCCATTTGCAATCATAGCCCAGGCCTTTCTTCAGTTTGGACAATCTTTTTTCCAAAAACCCACCTCAGGCAAGTATCAACAACACAAACAGCCAGTTCCCTGTACATCTGCTGCTGTTATTTGCTGTGAAGAATTCTGTGTTTGAGTTAAAAGTGCATAGCACAGTGATTCATTAAAATAAGGAACCTGATTAGGCAATTGCCTAAACATAAACACGTATCATGTTTCCCCTCCCCAACAATTTACTTAGTGAATAATCCAGCCTCAGTTATGAACATAAAGTGCAGATATCCATGTTGAGAATGTACTCTTCTGTAAAGGAAGTGTCTCCTGAACAGATGGAAAGACCTACCTCTTTACCAAGCACTAAAGGTAGAAGGAAAACAGGTATCAGACACAGTGAGAGCATTTCCATTTAGATAATTTCTCCTCCTAGATACAATTTATGATGTAAGAATTACAAAAGCTTGTCACTTTGCTGTATTTCCACACATTAGCCTTTAGGAGAACAGGAAATGGACTCTGTATTCTCCATCCACTCTTTCTCCTCGTATTTTGGCTTTAAACTGGAGACAAGAAATCCTGCACTAGGGCAGAAACTGTTCTTCTGAATATTCATTTGGTTACTTAAGTGTTTCCAGAAAAGCTGACGTCCTGTTAAGTATAAATCTTTCCCAAACTTCGTTTTCAAGACTAAGACAAGTAAGGAACAAGATGCTCAGAGAAATTCAGTTTGTGCCTTCTGTCAGTGTACACAGAATTCAGGTTTCCATCTCAGGTTGGTCTCCTCTGGGAAATTCATATTCCATCACAATTACGAGCTCCACCAGAGCTAGAGAATTTCTTCAGCTTGGTACGAAAGGTGGGTTTGTGTTCTTTGGGGTTTTTTGTAGATTTTTCCTTGGTTAAATGGTTAACACGATTTGTGGAAAACCTAAATGTTCTGTCCTCCCCTTCAAAATGTAACAGAGAATGAGTTCCTTCTTTGTGCCCACAAGTGACCAAAGTCTAAGAACAGGAGCTCCAATAGCACTGGCATTAGACCCAGAAGGGCAGATGAGAGGCAGGTTCCCAAGATATCTTGCCTCAACACTGGAGTGGAAGAAACAAATTCAAAGCCCCAGAGCAGGGCATGAATCATATTCTTATTTTCTGGTGCTAAACAAAATGGTGACATGAATTTTGCTTTTACTAAAGACAAACTCCACTTCAGCTGTTTATTACAAATGAACCAATGGCACCTGGAGGCTCACCAGTGAAGGTGGCTGCCTTTATGGAAGAGAAACTCTTACAGGATTTATGTTGCACAAACTGTAGCTGCCTGTAAGAAGTGTTCCATAAAATTCCCCACCTTCACAGCACAGGACTTTAGCCAGATGCTCACTCTTCTTATTCTGAGGATGAAGTGGATATGAAAGGGCAAAATAACAGCTTTGTCTAAAGATTCAAAACACCTGGGAGCATCTGATGGCTGAACAGAGATAACAGTCAAACACACCTCTCGGACAAGAAAAACCCTACATTCTTCTGTGATCGTGATTCCTGATGATTTTTCTAATGACAGCCTAAAAAGAAGTTGCTAAAAACATTTTGTCACAGATCTTCCCAAACTTCTGTGAATTCCATCTGCATAAGGACAAGTGAACATTGATATTATTGTTCCCTTTCCATTGCATCGCCTGACCTTTTGGCCAAGTTAGCAGAATTGCTACTTCTCCAACCACATTCAGGAACATTAAAATATTGCTACATTGCAATATAGAGATACACTAAAGTATAATTTTGAAAGGAAAATCTGCAAAACTATTGCAGAGTCAAATGTTCACTTCTTAGTGTTTGAAATACAGGAACAATTTTGCCTGAAAAAGCACTTGCATCTGTCATCTGTACTGCACTTTATGCAGAGAATTTCAGAGTATTCTTCCAAGGAAGAAGAACTAAGCAAAGGGCAGAGCAAAAATATTATCTGTCTACAGTTCCTACAGACACAAAAGGCAGAGAAAGACAGCTTGGCACACACAATCTAAAAGTACAACATTTTACTGTACATATACAAGAATAATAATTTATTGATGTCATAATTTATGATTTCTGATGATCCTCAAATATTGCAAGTCCTTTACGGACTACCAGGCCTACTTAAGTAATCATTAATTTACATAGTAAGAAACTCTAATACTTACATAGCTGTGACTCTTAAGGAAATCTGAAGGGTTGCTTGTGCAGACTTTATCCCCTTCCAAGCCAATTACTCTTTTACAGATATTTGATTTGGGGTCATTTGGGCTTTTCACAATTACAATATCTCCTCTGAGAGGAAAAAACAGAAACAAAAACAAACAGAAGAACTCTAATTACAAACTATTTGGCTGAGTACATGAGCATCCATGTGTCTACTCCAAAAATATTCACACACATTTAAGATAGTCCCTTGTGCTGAAAATTCTTGTGTACAATTTTCGTTTCTTCAGTTTTACTCAGGTGTAATTTCACAGAGTGTTAAAAGTGGACTGAATTTTTGTTATTTAGATCATTTATGAAACATTTAAGACTACAACCTGAGGCCAGTAATACCCATAGTTGGTTTTCAAGACCAAACTGCTTAGAGAAGAAGTTACATTCACTCAATAGAATCATTTATGGGGAGAAAAAAGGGTTTTTTCTATTTTTTGGAAAAAGCTGTGAAAGCGACAACAGACTAAATCCAAACTGAATTCTGTCAAATTGTTCACTGGGCTGTATGTGCTGGTAACTTCACTTCCATCAGACACAATGAAAAATTACGATTTAGAAGCAGAAAAATACACAAAAAATAAAGGACAGAATTGACAAGCCCTGGCAAACAGAATGTCAGATCGGGTCTCAACAGAGGAGCGTACTTTCGAATGCAGTAAAAGTGGCGGCTAAGGTTCTCCGAAAAGACAATATCAGAGTTTTGAATGGTTGGTTCCATTGAAGGTCCAGAACACTGCAAATTAAAAATAAATGAGAAAAAATTACTATTTCGAACAACTTTTAGCTAAAATAAACTTTTTTTTAAATGATATGCTGATAAATTAGAAAAGGTGTAATGTAGAGAACTAGAAGTGAGCTCCTCCAAGGCAACACGTGATGCATTTAGAAGCTGAGGAGAGCCTCCAGAGCACCTCTAACTCTGTTACAGCTCCATATTTCCTTGGGATTGGTCCTGAAGTGCACTAGGTGCTATGGGCCCTCATGGGTTCATTTCAGCACCCCATCTCTAGGAAATTTTTAGGAGCAGTGCTCAAAGCCCTGCCAGCTTACCCCTTTCTCTGTAACACAGAATCACCACAGAAGCTGCAAGAGCAGCTCACAGCCAAACTCCCTCATGTCCAGCAGCAGTATCTGCTAGGTTAAGGACCTGGGGAAGAGGGGCAGGGAGCATAAATCACCCAGAAATCTGAAAAAAAAAAAAATTTCCCATTGGTGACTCCAGTCTTTCTTGAAGGACAGACTCTCTGCAAAAGGCTTAATCAGAAATTCCCATTGACTTCAGTGATGCCTCAAGCAATAACGCATCAGAAAACATGAATGTTGAAAGTACAAATAACTTTCACAAAGGCTGGACCTGCTTCCCATAAATTGTGTTTAATAAAGAAAATTAAGAAACCTGAAATATTGGCATCATCACACATAACAATTTCAGTATTACAGTTTTATCTTCTTTTAAATGTCATGAAAATGAAGAGTTACCACAACAATTCCTCCAAGGTACTCAAAGGCACAGTGTGCTATGCAGCCATATTGCACAGTGTACCCCAGAAATCGGAAGGTTTTTCCTAGGACATTGCGAAGCATCCTACAGTGGTACGTTGTTCAGCTGGTTCTACAGCAAAACAGAAGAGTATCATTTATTTGATAACAAACAATCTAACATTTACAAACCTATCTTTTGTGTGTAACAGATGGACAAGATTAAAAAAAAAACCAACAGTGTAAGGAAACCAACAAATAATCAGATGTACCTGTAGAAATAAGGCATCAGGTCTTTTTGTTCTCAGCT
The DNA here is from genome assembly GCF_017639235.1 of Corvus kubaryi. Lineage (NCBI taxonomy): Eukaryota > Metazoa > Chordata > Aves > Passeriformes > Corvidae > Corvus > Corvus kubaryi. The sequence continues at coordinate 3,454,828 of NW_024581126.1, read as the reverse complement.
GCAGCACAGTGGTGTAACTTCTGCAGCACATTAGTCTGTAAACATTTTCTGACCCCCTTCCCCAAATATTCAAGTCAACTCTGATTAGGAGATCCAATTCTGGCAATGGTAATCCAAATAAAGTATTGCCTTAACCCAATTTGATGGTTACATATATTTATCTTAAGGAAGTGGAAAACAGATATACTGAAGTAACTGAAGAAAGTTCTACATTCTGCAAGAAACCTGTTCCCCTTAAACTCAGTGTTGCCCTATAATGAACTAAAACCACTGCAAGATTTCCCTCTTCTATTAAGATGTCCCAATATAGTTTGATAAGCAAATGCACTATGTTAAAAAGAAAAAAAAGAGAAAAATGCTGTGTAAAATATGCCCACTTCAAAATGAAATAAAGACATCTCCTTTTATTTTTCATGACATTTAGTTAATTAAAGACAGGACTTTAAAAGTGCCTATCTTTATTTTTACAACTCTCACTAGAATTTAATGGAATTTTGCCTGAATACATTCAAAAGACAACCATTATTGGGAGCAAATATTCTCTACCAAGTTCATTTCCTTGTTCCAAAAAAGATGTACTTTTTTTATTTACATAAACTTCTCTGGACTAGAACAGCTTAAACCAAGCTGTGATTCAACATTCATAAGATTATCTGACCATTTTCACAGTAATGACCCAAAATACAATTGAAAACAGAAAAGTCTTGAATTGTATCCTTAGCAAAAGCAGCACCCAGCACACTGCAGGAACTGAAACAGCTCCTCTGGAAGGGGAATGCACTTTCAGCAGAATTCATTCTGGAGAGGCAGAGAAGTGGCTGGCTCTTCCCAACCTAGTGCACTATGAAAAGCACCAACCAATGCCTTACTCTTAGGGCCAGACACACTGTGAGCCCAGAAATGTGGTACAGGTGATAAAAGGAAGGTGGAGGGACAGCAGATGAATGTTAGTTGCACAACTAGTGTGAATGCATGACCACAACTATGTTTTGAGAGAAGTCCATCATCAATACTTCTTAACAGCACCTGCTAGAAAGGAAGCGTCACATTGCTTCTCAGTTTGGGTAGACAGAAAAGTACTGCACAAGCATCCTCTAGTTTTGCTCCATGCTATTCAGAAACCTTGTATTAATATATAAAGACAGTAGAGAATTTAGGCACCCGTGAGCATTGCAGGTAAAAAGGAATTGTATAAACAATGCGTTACGATGCCCAGAGTACGCAGATCAAATTGGGACAAATAAACAGTAACAACATCAAGAGAATATGCAAACGTCTCATGCCAACAGCTGTCAGATTGTAACTAAAATATTTTTATTATGAAACTACAAACAACTGGTATACATCTCAGAAAATAAGTTTCAAAGTGATTGCAAGTGACTTCCTTTCAGATTTTGGATGACACAAACTTAGGGATAGTTACCCTGAACATGTGTTTCCCTGTGATGTTTGCAAGTAGATTTGTGAGCTATTCAAGGAAACCCACGGTTCAGAGTGAGCTTTGCCTACTGCTAGAGCTCTCATGGTAAAAAACTAACCACAAGGACAGAATATGAGTGAAGAGCTCTCAAATTTTGTTCCCAGTTCTCTTAAAATAAAATTCTTAACTCCCAAGACATGGATTTCACCAATCCCCATTTATAAATGTAGTACAAAGGACTTTTTTTAAATGGTCAAGCTTATCAGATTTTATGATAATAACGAAAAAATTCTTAGCTTTATATAAAAGCTTTTGACTATTACTCAAGAAAGTTAATTTCAAATGAAGGCACATATATACCTGGATTACACAAGTCTGACCCAGACAAGGTACCTCCTGGGGATTGGCAGGGTGTTTTAAATGTTAAGGTTCATCTTTAGACATCTAATATTCATTCCACAGAATAACTACAATCCTAAAAGTTTCCATGTAGTTTTAAGTAACAATTTCTAGTTAATAAGTGGTTGCAGCAAGAGCAAGTCCAGTAAAAAAAACCACCAGAAAAAACTAGTTTATTTTAAAAAAACCCACACAGAAATAGTTAACTGGAGTGTCATTACAATATAATTGTTTCCTCGGAGAACTTCATATCAGTACATTTTTAAAACAATGTAATTTTGTTGATCCCAAGAAAGTAAACAGCTGAACAGTTTTCCACATCACACAATTTTAATACAAAGTACGATCAGCCGGCAACTCCACCAGATCGAACATAAGATCATTAAGCACAACAAAACAAATTATTTAAGTCACGGGCCCCTTGAAAACTTAATGGCTCTGTTGTATCAACATCCTTATTGCAGAACTAACGGCCTAAAACCTGTTGTAATTACTTCCAGGTACTACCTACTATCATATAGCAGGTAGCTGAAAAATTTATACTCAAGTAGACATTGGTTAAAAAAGGTCACACATCCATATTTATCACAGAGAACACAATTTGGTTATTTTACCAGAACTGTATAGTTTATCCCCCACAGCAAATAAAATGCAAAATGTAATTACTATTATCTTCTGTTTCCTTTTTCTTCCATAGCCTATGCTTTCATCACTTGGTTTTTTGTTTGTTTGTTTATAAAATTAATCACAGCTAGCAGGGTAGAAATCACTTTGAGCCTCATGAATGACATCCAAGAGATGGGAAAGGATTAGTTCTCAGTTGCTGCCAGTTATAGCACCAGGTGGCTTTTTCTGCAGTGAAGGTGTTACCGATAATCCCATTACATTGGTACTAAATCTTGCAGACATCAAAATTATCACCAAGGTTCCTTTTCATCCCATCCTTTCCAAATGACTGGAAGTCGCTTCACCTGAAAGAAGTCAAATCCACATGCAGCTGCTGTTTTAGCAGCCAGCGGACTCCCTGAGAATGCCAATCGTGATCCAATTTCGCTGTGCTGGTGGCCCCCTATTCCCTGTCCAATAATACATCTGTTAAAAAATCCTACAGCTACAAATCAAGTTTAATCCTACCAGGGACCTCATGTTGGTCTTGTCTTCCAAAAAGGCAGCAGGTTTTGCTGTCTATCTCTGCTAGTGTCTGGGGAATACTCTTTAAATCCCAGCTCTACTTAGAAGAATAAGCTAAGGATCACAAAACATGACCTCAAAAACCCTGATATGACTATATTCTGACCCAGAGGCATTCATTCTAGGTGAAGATTAGAACTTTGCATAATAAGATTACACAGCAAGTGAATGATATCAAGGGACTATCCATATGCAGCCGCCTGGTTTTCTATAGACAGCCTGTGCTCTGCAATATGCAGTGCAGACGAAACAGAGCTTGGGCTTTCTAGCTGAAATAAAATAGATTCACATAAATTAGTTGGCCATTTCCAGATTCCTAAATCCCCTATTACATCTTTTATTGACAGCTCCTGTGAGGATAGCACAAATGGTATTCTCTTTCTACTCTTTGCTTCTGTAACACTCACTCTGAGGGAAATGTACATAGGTTGTCTAGAAATTAACATCTTGTTTGCTGTAATCTTGGATTACAATTAACTGTACATAATAAAATTAGGAAATCAATGAGCAGATTTATCATTTCCAGAAAACCAATGGCATTGTGTAAGACAGTTTAACATATGGTGCTGAATTTTTTAATACAGGAAAATTGAAGTTGCAGCCACTGACAGTGTGACTAAACAAATCACTGGACTTGACACTAAATAGATTTTTCACTTTCATAAAAAATTTACAGTTGCATTTGCTTTGTATAATGCTTCCCAATTCTGGAATTTCATTGACTATGTAGGGAGAGATTATCAGTTTTTCCTTCCATAACAGAAACTCTTCTCCTAACATTGTCCACTTCTAACCAGACACATTTCTCTACACATAACTTGCACCATCTCTTTCCCAGAGTTACTCTGAGAGTACTTTAAAAAGAAAAAGCCAAAAACCCAAATTAAAAACTGCACACTGAGTAGGCCATTTAAATATTTATGTTTGAGCTGTTATTCATATTAAACTATTATTTTAAAACTTCTGCATGAAATTGACGTTACATGTGCTAGAAGAGCAAAGGGTGTATATCTTGTTTACTAGGATTCTTCCCATATTAGATACACAATATACCAAATGCTTTAAATATTCTAATTACAATCTGAGGATTCTGAACACCTAAAGCAAAACAAAGAACAATTTTCAAAAGGTCCCTCTGTGCTGGGGATCAGACAGAACTTGGTTTTTATTTCCAGCTGTTGCTTTACTCTAGAAGAAACACTGGACTTGGTCCAGCAAATCTGAACAAGCTTGGTGATATTCTGGAAGAGATTACTTTTTTACACATTATCTCTACTAGGCACTGCCAGTTTGTCTCCAACAAGAGCTCCTTCATCTACTGATCTCAAGCTGACAAGGAGATTAATCCTGTAAACATGACACACATAACGCAATTCGCTGGTGTTAAATAAACAGAGACTACCATCATTTTTCAACACGGATTTCAGGTACTTCTCACTAGTTCTATTGCCTTTGGGAAGCAGCTCCTAACACTTCCACAACCCTGGATAAAATGCGGTTTTAATGGCCAGATGCATTCCAAAGCTTCTCCTCTACAGCTCCACACACTCCTCTTTACTGAACAGTGAAATACAGATAGCTGAGCAAAGGCGTGGTCATGTACGGCAAGCCTGAGTCTCTGAGGGATGCCAAAATATTCACTTTACAGTCTTCTGCAACAAGGTCAAAGCCAGGACAAACACCAAAGGTCTGGCAGACACCACAGTCACCTTCCTGGTAACTGAGAAAAATGTACTATGCCTATGTCACAAGGGTAAAATAACTACATGTGTTGATCTTAAATTTCAATATATTCACTTTCTTGAGACACAGACATATAAACATTGAAAATTCATTTCAGTTTAGTAAGACAAAGAGTTACAAGCCTAATTTTCACAATAGGCACTAAAAATCTACAACCCTACAGAACCTGAAGTTGCCCATGGCTCATGTGTCCTCTGCACTTCCCAGCTGACACATCTTGTAGAAACATGATTTTGGAAATACTACTCAAAGCAGTGAATAGAAGAGGGGTAAATAACTCCCCTATGCACTGAGAACTAAAAAAGCTTTTTACTTAAAATATTATGTCATTACAAAGAGGATGATTTGCTGATAAAAACCAGCAAACCCAACAAAAACACCACAAACAAAAACCCAAAACCCCTCCACATTTCAGTACACCATCAGCAAGACAATTTAGAAAAAATACAGTTGTCTCCATCTTATTGCCAATGTTGGTCTCAGAGAGAATGCCATCATTAGAGTAGTCCGCAGTGGTTTAGGAACACAGAAAACACAGAAGTCACACAGTCTGAGATCTTCAAACAAACAGTAAATCAAACCTGACAGACAATTAAACCATAAACAAACCATTAAACATCTGAAAAATACAAAAGCAAAAAACAACAACAACGAAAAAACAGTTTTAGCACTGTCAGAAAACAGCAATGAAGAATCCTTCTGTATGTTCATCAACACTCCCCAGTTATGAGCATCACCTTCTAAGGAAATAGCTTATGCACACTCTGCACTAAAAAATGCGTTAAAAAACAGGACAAAGGCAACACAGACAAGAGAGTGCTCACTATTTACATTTTCAGGTTAGACCAGAAGAAAAATGCAAACCAAGTGCTTATCACTGTTACTATTCTGCAAAAATGTTGACCGCCCAAACGGCTTTTTAGTTACAAAGTTCTAAATCCACACATGTACGTGGATTCAAGGACTTTTTTCAGAGCAAAATGGTACTTCATGAGAGTTTATGCAGTAAAAATAAACTGTAATCAGTATTTTTTCTCATTGCTCAATAAAACTTTATTAGTTATTTCTGAGCTGGTTTATGTGTAAAACACAACCTCTGTAAGGTCTTCTCCACTTAGAGATACAAGTATAAAAAAGTTCCAAACATCAATAGATGAGTGCAATGATATTCAGTCTAAGTTAATCCCCAGACACCCAAATCCATGAATAAAAATTCATCAGTTTTAAATACACTGAGCCTATTAAGCAAGAACAAAAGCATATGCACAAAAGAGCTTTTAATATATTTCAAAGCCCACAAGAGCCATGGTCTCATTAAAATTATAAATTACACAAACATGGAATAAAGATTCAAACTGCAGTGCAGCTAAGCAGATTACAGCAAACCCCGCGTTCCATATGATAACACACCATGGCCCTCCCAGATGGGGGCTTGGAACAAAAAGGCCATCACTGCAGCTAGGGAAAACCTCCTTGTGATCTCTGGTTTCTGTTCAGCAGATGACAGCCAAATAATATGTTGATTATTCTGTTTGTGCTGCTAAGCTTGTAAGATGGAATAAAAGCGATATGATCTATTGTGAACTCCATGCTAATGTGTTGCTCCACTCATAAATAATATACTGAATTTATTCTGAAACTATCTTTTTATCTGAGTTCCAGGTTTTAAATGCATGAACTATAATAGAAAGCCAGCATAAGCTATTATTTAATTTGATGGTTTAAAGTAAAAGATACAGCTGACACAATAATAAATGTGAAAACTGACTACTTACTGAAGCAAATAAGTAGAGGTGCCTTTCTCTGGTTTAGCAAATGGTTCTATGCCGAGGTGCAGAGCACCTGCAAGACATGAGCACACTCCAGCCCCACAACCTGCACTCTCACTGATACCAAACACATCACCAAGCAGGGCCTATGTGTGGCTTATTTTACCACAGACATCCACCCCAAACATGAGTTTCAAATGAGGACGTAAGTACTTGTAAAACAGAAAAACAGTACAGAGATAATCACTGTATAACTCCACTAATATTCTGTCTCCCTGAATTGCCTTCTTAAAAACTATTTAGGTTTTTAATAAGTGATCAGATTTTATTTCATCTAAATTTGCTCATTTGGTTTGTTCCAAAAATACAGAATGTAGCTTGCCCTTTCTTCCATAATACATTGCTTTTCTAAAAGGAAAATCAGGGACTGGTCATACAACTCCTTTCACAGATATTTTGTGTTGCTAAGAAAATTGATGATATTCTTACAATTTAATGTTTATGAATTCCAGCTCTTTCATGCCAGAAATGTTAAAAATTCTATGAGAAAAATCACTGTGGCTTGGCAATAGCACGAGAACACCAAGATCAAACACTGCTTCACACTTCTTGGACCACTGGAAGCACAACTGAGAACAGGTGGAAGCATGAAACTCCAAGAATGTGCAACAATTTTCTCAGAAATATAAAAGATGGGTGTAAAAAACCAAGCTCCATTACCTTTATTCCTTTGCTAGGGACACAGTCACAGCTATAAATCACAGAAATATTGAAAACAATGCTACTGAAGAGACACACATGTACTAATAAGCCTTAGGGCTAAAACTTCAGATTAATTACTCCCTCATTGCAATGAAATAACACACATCTATTCTTTTCATACAAAACCAAGACAGGACTTCGAAACAATTGGTGATGCTCACGTTTCCAGCAACAACCACAACCTCAGGTTTGGGGCTTTGTTTTTATTTTTTTTTTAATTTTTAATTGTCCCATTTGCAATACACCAAGTTATTCTGCAGTTACCAGATAGAGGATTGTTAGTTCTAGGACCTTGATAACAGTTTGGTTTCCCTCAATCTGGTTCAGTTTCTGCACTTTTAAATGTTAATATATGTAAGAGGAATAAAAATAAATTATCTCTCAGAAAATGCAATAGAGTACCTGGGGGAAAAAAATGGCAGCCCTGCTCCAAGATACACGCTCCTGGAATGGGATTCTCACAAATACAGCATTCTAGCATGGAATTGGCAAGCTCAGTGTAGGAGATGGAAGCTGAATCCACTGAGATAAAGAATAATGATAATTTGCTAAAATACAGCCTGGCTTTTAAAAAAGTGCCAGATATTCAGTGCTTTCTGATGGTTTTTTTCACCAAAACATTATTCCAAATTTGAAACAATTAAGTTTCCCTAAGTAGCCAGTTGTGAATCTGGCTTTACAATGAGTTTTACTAGGTTGCTTGCTTGTCTTTTATCAAACTTTATAACTCACCTGAAAAATCTAAAGTTTAATTCCTGACTACTTAAAGGCCAAAATGACTGTTTTCTTCATCTGCCTCTCAGTGACCTAATTAATTTACCATTCTGATCATATTATTCGAAGAGCAAGCAAGGCATCCCCTCTGTGCTCAACCCAGGTAGAGTTACACATCTCTACTGCATTATTTACTGCGGCACATCCTGGTTCACACCACACCCTGTGGAAAGCAGAGGAAAGTCCACTGAATCCATGTGAATGTACGGATGGCTCTGCAGGATCTTGTCCTCAGAGAAACCTGAGGGTTGTGCTCTTTTGTGAAGCCTCTGACCAAGATCACTACTTGGGAAAGACAGAAGCAGCAGCATCCTGACCTGGGGCAGGAAGTGCATCCCTGCTCCCAGTGCTACCCAGCTCCTTCTAACACACCCACACTCAGTCCAGCCCGACCACTGCTCCCCTGTCTCTGTCAGACTAAAGAGTGAGTGCTTCATAAATCCAAGACGGGCAATGAACGGGGACAAAACTGCTTGTTAGAGGATACGCCGCTATCTGAAGTTACTTCCACATGGGTGGTAGCTGAAAAATCAAGCTAGCATTCTTATCTGGAATATCTATGGAAGACAATAACCAGAAAACATTATTGGCTAGTACACTGGAAACCTGAGGTTCCATGTTTGTGGGTCTCACCAGAAAGTATGATAAATACAAGGAAAATAATCTCTATTAAATATAGCACTAATCTGTATGATGCTTATTAAAACACTAAGTTAAACTCACGATTCATTTTCAAGATTATTGTTCTGCAGGTTTCTGTAATATTATACCGCACAATTCTGAAATTACAGAAACATTAAATAACTCCTAAAATAATTTCTTGTCTTCAGCACATACTACTTTAATTCATGTCTCTTAATTTACTTCTATTTTTAAAGAGCTGTTTAAATTTGACAGGGGTTTAGATTTTTTTCCTGTTGCTCAGGATACCCACAAGGATGCATTTAGGTAACATCCAGAGGCTTTCTGAATACGATCAGATCATGTTTTATATAATATCATACAACTGGCAAGTCCTAAACACTCCAACTAATTCTTTCGTTTGCCACAGACTGACTGGATAAGTAGTCTTTAAGATTTTTCACACTGAAAAAAACAGGTCTTTTGGTGTCAGAGCTGCCAGGATTAAACATTCTTTCCAGTTGTTGGCTCATGGCCTGAAGATCCTGCACTTTCAAACTTATCCCATTCTAGCCAGTTCAAAGATCAGGAAAATGAAGCCATCTTCTTTGCAGCCATAATCCACGACCCATGCTGTTAGATACTTAAGAACATCTCAAAAGCAAACTACCTTGTTTCAGCTCGCAGCAGGAGCTCAGCAGGGCACTGGGTCACATGACTGCAAACCCAGCCTAGTCAGGTGACTCAGTAGCTAATCTCATTTGGTGACTATAAAACTTTAATCAGTACAGTCTAATACCAGCACATTCCACAAATGATGAGCAAAGCAGCCTGGCGATGTAACAGCAAACACTAATAAGATTACTAATTAAAACTGCCACTAGGATGTGTTTTATAGTTCTCTATCCCACACATAAATCCAACAGAAAAACATCACTGAAAACTGGTCGGGCAGACAAAGGGTTTGAAATAAAATGGACTGGTGTTTTATTCCAAAACGAACAGCATTTTGTTCATTGTCACAGAAGGACAAGAGCATACATGAATCTTGTAAGGCACAATTAAAACCTAGCAAAACCAGTAATTTGAAACCAAAGACAACAGAACACATACATCAATAGCACCGTGTCGTTGAGAAACACTGCCCACGCAATGCTGCTGGCGTTAACTGGAGGTCCCACGAGCCTACACGGGTAACCCACATGGTAAAGAGAGGCCATGGCAACTGTGCTCCTCTTATCAGCCACAAATACCCAAAGCACACTTCAAGGGCTGCTATTCTGGGGACAGCAGGATTTTCCCCAAATCTGTAGGCTACAGCTTTTGAAGAGAAATGTCAAACGTACTTGCAGATCAAATTCCGAACCATAACCTTTTCCCAGATGTTCCGATTGCTCTCTAACTCACCATTGTATTCCCTCCATCTTTTTTTCCTTAGGGAATTTTCACACCAAATCCTCTTAATCCACCTTAGAATCTTCATTTTGCATAGACAAGTAGCTGAATTGGACCAGCAAGTGTACAAGAAGAGGAAAACAAGAGAGCTTGATTTCTCCATAGCACAGTTAGGATTTGCAGTAAAAATTGACATCACCATTTGACCAGGTCTACATGACAACATGTGAGCTGCGAGGAAGGAAAGTTGATTATTCTACAGTTTAAGACATCCCAATATAGACACAAATGTTTAAACCTCTCCATTCTCCAATGAGCTGAGTATGAACTGAGACAACTGTCCATTGCCACAGCTCAGCTGACAAGAAACAACTTCCTAAGGCACTTCCTGATCACTTGAAATCATTTCCACATTCCTTAGTTTCTCTGCATTTCCACTCCACCCCTAGAGCAGAAATAGTAGGACTTATCTACCTCATAATGTGCATTTGAGGATGAGGGGTTTTTAGGGTAATGTCCAGAATTACAATTCCTGTGGTCTTGATTTCTGCCAGACAGCAGATCCTAGTGGGATCTTCTCCAATGACTGAAAATTCACCTTTCAAAATTGGACATGTGAATATAACCAAAACTTCAGAATCACTCAAAAAGAGTGAAAAAGCTATTATTTTTCCTAAAAATGAAGCATCATTGATTTAAAAATAATTAACTAAAAATAAATATGAAATTAAACTTCCATTAAATTAGTTCCTTCTCTATTTGTCTGAAATACAGGTAAAGTCAGATGTTGTAAGCAGTATTTTCATAAGCATATATTCACTTGGAAAGCTTTATTGTATTAAATGCTAAAATTTGAAAAAAAAACCCACCTATTGAAAAACAGATCATTTCCACTCGCTTTCTAAATCAGTAGGAATTTAACTGCACTCATCATGTTAAAATGTGAGAGAGGAAAAATGAACATCACAAACAGAACTACTGCCATATTTTAGAAGTTCAGTTCTTGTACTGAAAAATTGTATCCACTTCTCCATTATTTTGGTTATATATGAAACAGTCTGTCTTGTTGTAAGTTACAATGTAAGACACGGTTTCTCTACATTTGGAAGGATGTCTACCAAAAAAAAAATTGTAACAAAAATATCACTTTATTTAAAAATACATGATTCTGAAATAGCTACAAAGTTCACAGCTAGCAAGAGCTGGAAGGTTCGGCTGCCCCTCCCCACTGTGTGTTATCTGCCCTTTTCCATACAGCATCAGCTCGGCAGGATGACACAAAATACAGCTATTAAGAAAGTCGTTAGACAGTTCCAAGTCAGGTTAGTGACTCAATCAGCTCAAGCAGGGAACTGATAAGCACCAGGGTTTGCTGGACTGGAAACAGAGGAAGAGAAGGAAGTGACACTTCCTATTTTGCAGCCCTGACCCACTGTACCTGTTCCTGAGCCACTGAGATTTCCCGCAAACGTGCACTTTATCCAAGAAATACTAAAACTGGTAGGGGCACAAGCATTCCCATTTGCAAAATACTTTCATTATGTGGGCTCCAATAGAAAAGAGGGGGGAAAAAAAGAGAAAGAATTATTTAGCCTCCAATTTTAACTGCCCTGTAGGAAAATGAGGTAAAAAAAGTATAAAAAAACCCTTACATGTCAGGCATGTAATGAGAAATGAAAGAACAAAAGAGAGGGCTCAGCCCTGGATGTACGTTTACACCTATCCTGTGAAGTTAAGACAACCTATAATAGTGTAATTTTAAAAGAACTTTAAAAATTTTTAAAAAACAAACAAGGAAATACTTTGTGTTAATGAAGTAAGAAAAGAAAATGTACTGCTTGGAATGGGAAAAAACCATCACTGAGACTGAGTACATGGAGTTTATCACTTGATGCTGACAGATAAGTAGTGACTTACCAAAGATATCCTGATTGGGTTATGAGCTTCTACAACAAAGGTCTCCAACAGATATCCTGCAATTGTGAAGTGTTACACACACCTGCAAGCACTCATACCTGAAATATTTAGGGTTTTGGGCTCCAGGATGACAGTGCAGTGGCAGAGTTTACTGTGATATTCTAAAAGTGGAGACCTCTCTCTATGTTTCAGCCTCCTCACTCAGTTATACAGAATTTACACCACAGGATCCCACTGACAAAACCAGATTCCCAAATTCTTTTAAAAGAATTGTGAATTATGTTTGGGTCTTTATTTTGCTAGCCTTTCCTATTCCAGATAGTCACAACTCATTGGTCACGTATTACAGAAGTGAAATTGAACAGCTATATTTATTTCTTGCCATGTTTTCAAATGTCCTTTGATTTTCTCCTCTACAGACAGATACTTCTAACTTTCACTAAACAAGAATCTATATTTAAAATTAAACATTATTCAGTATTTTACAGTTTACCAGCAAATACAGGACATTATGACAACCTCTTGACACTTCTGATAGAAGATCTAAAACTGTCCACTGCTTAACAAGTAAAGAAGCTTGGCCAGCAGCAAAAAAAAGCCATTTCATCAGCTAGGGAAACATAATACTGAAGCTTCATGCTTGAATTGGATATGAAGGGAAAACTCTGAGGTTCAGGACTGCCCACATATTGTTGCTCTTTCATGCTGCTCATATTTAACATGAGGATTTTTTCCCCTCAATTAAGAAGAGACTCAAGAACAACAGGTGCTCAAAATTTTGGCTTAGAACGACAGTAAACATTATTCATTGAAATTAAAGTGTGAGAGTGAGGGATGTAGTGGCTAAAGCTTCGTTTTTATATTCTGCTGTGTACAAATGTCTTCAAGTAGCTTGGGATGCATCTGAATCACCAACAGATGAAAAACAAATATAAAAATACTTGTGATAGTGGCTGTTCTGAGAGGGGCTTCCCTTGCATTCAGACTACCAAAACAGAAAGCGTTGACTGACAAAGCAAGCATACTACAATTTGTCAAAGCATTTTAATGTCCAACTTTTTCTACCACACGTCTTGGTCCAGGGCCATCACACTGATGCAAGATCTTGCTCCCAAATTAAGGTATTAAACCACACACTTACTACAGGTTCGCGGCCATGTACAAACAAGACAGGGACCCCAAGAATACTCACATATTATGTTACACGCAGTTACGTAAATACGTTTTACAAGTACTTTTCCCTTCCAGGGTCTGATGCCGCCAGTGCGGCGCCAGGCGAGCCTGTCCGCTCCCGGCCCGCTGCGCTCCCGGCCCTACGGACACCTCGGGCATCTGCGGAACCAGGGGGGTGTCCCCTCCGCAGCACCCGCGCCACACTCCCCGCACCGGTCCGTGCCCGCTGCCGGTCCCCTCAGCCCCGGACAAAGAGCTGCGGTGTCCCTCAGCTGCCCCAGACAAAGCTCCGGTGCCCCCCAGCTGCCCCAGCCCATCCGCACCCCCGGCCCCGCTCTCACCTCCCCGCTCGCTGCCGGGCGCCTCAGCCCTTCCCCGCCCGCCGGCCCGGCACGTGCCAACAACGCGGGCTCCTATTGGGCGGGGGTTCCCCTGACCGCTCTCCCATTGGCGGAGCGCGGGCCCGGCCCTCCCGGCGCGCCCGGCCGCGGTCGCTGCCCGGCCCTGACATGGCGGCGGCCGGCGGGGCGCGGGGCTGCACCAGCTTCCAGCGCAGGCCCGGGGCCGGCCCCCGCCCGCCCGCTGTCCCGGGCACTCGGCCCTCGGTGCGCCACGGGCAGCTGCTGCTCTCCAGCGGGCTGCCCTCCCTGGACTGTGTTCTAGGTTGGTGGGAGCGGGACTGGGACTCGGTGCTGCCCCCCCTCCGCCCCGCCGCCCTCCCCTTTGCCAGGCCCTGCCTGCCCTCGCCTCCCGTAACCCCGCGGCTGCTCCCGCAGGCTTTTCCTTCCTCCCCACAGTCCCTGGGATTGGGGGGAGGCTGGGAGGGGGAAGGAGGACGGGGCAAGGCGGGATGTGTTTCCCGCCTTGAGCTTGCGGAGGTGCGGATCGCCGTGTGCAGTGCACGGCCATCGCTCTGAGCAGCCTTGCTGGAGTGCAGACCTGCTCCGTAAATTGACTTGGCAGCACATTGCTGGCGCGTTTCACACTGTCGCTGGGAGGGCTGGGAGGGTTTCGGCTTGGAAAACCATGTGTGCTGGATTAACGCGTGCCTGAACGCCGGGTAGTTCGGGTTCTCCGGTGGGGCAGTTGTTGGAATGTGTTGGGATTCTCAGTGTGTCTTTTCTGTCTTGCTTGCCACAGATACATCATTAAAGTGCCCCACTAAGATAAGTTGCACTGGTGTGACGCTGTTTTTACTACCTGTGGATCTGCCTTTGCCTGCTGTCAGTGTCAGGGTGTGAGATGGTCCCGTGGACTCATCTGTTGTGACTGTTGCTGTGTTATCGGTGGCATGAACTGGCACTTCCACGTGGATTGGGAACTAACTCATTTTGCTGGTATAAACAGCGTGGTTTATCTGTATGCACCAGGGCTGTGTGATCCTTTAACTCTTCACACAGTTGCAATGCATCTTTAGTGTACATACATGAGACTTCTAGGTGAGAATGGTCTGATTTTATTCATTCATCCTTGGAATACACAGAATGCACCACTTTTCTCTCTAAGGATATTCCATATGAGTAATGATAATATAAAAGTTGTATCCATTGTATAAAGAACATTTTGCAGCCTGTGTATCACCTTTTTGTGTGTGTCTGCGCTTTCATTAGGGATTAGAGTCATTGTGGAGAAAGCTCTTCCTGCTCGAGAGAGAAATATTTCATTAAGTGAGTGTAATTTGTGAAGCCTTTTAATTGCATGAAAAGAAGATTTGCATTAAATATTCCAGTTCATATTTCCTTTTAGAAACAGTGGATTTTGCACAGCATGGCTCAGAGGATGTAGATAGCTCCCGTGGTGGCAGTTTCCTAAAATACTAGGCACCTGCTAACACAATTAGTGGTTTGTTATGGAAACTGAGGACGCTTCCAATAAACTCAGGATCTCATCTACATTTTCCTTGTATTTTAAATATTTAATCATTTCCTGAGCTTACTAATATTTATACTTGAACATGAAGGAAATTCCTTGCCCTTAGGAACAGCAACTTTTGAAAATACTTTTAGATGTTTTTTGGGTTGTGACATCTCTGAAAACCTGGATTCTACGTTCCTATGTTAAACCTTGGGTAACCTCCTAGCCCTTAAGTCACTGATTTTTGGAGTCTGAGTGGGTAGGCCAGGAAAGACTCCTGCTAGGCATGCTGACTATAATAAAGCTTCCACTGCTGCCAGGTATTAGGCATTGTTGGAACAGAGCTCCAGCTAGGTGAACCTGTACAGAATCACTGATTCTGAAGACTGAGGAGGGATCTCAAGAATTCGTTCTCTGCAGCCTTAAAGGGGCTCAGCACTGAATTCAGAGTTGCTTGCTCGGGGCTTTGTCAAGTGGAGTCTTGAAAATTTGCAATGATAGAGATTTTGCAGCATCTCAGGATAACCCAGTCCAATGCTTAATTATATTTGTAGGGAATTTTCTTTTTCCTTGTATCCACTGGGAATCTCTCCTGTTTCAGCTCCCATTTGTTGTTTGTTGCCCTCCCACTGCACCTCAGTAAAGAACTCAGCTGTCTGTCAGTAGCTTCTCTTGGGTACCAGCCCATGGCCTTTGGGTTTTCCTCTCTTCTCCAGGCTGAGCAAGCCACTTCCTTCAGCCACTTCTCTTGAATAATTTCCCCCATTTTCATTCCCCTCCGTGGACTCATTTCAGTTTATCTTTATTCTTTCTTGGACTGAGGGGCTCAAAGTCATCTGGACCTCGTGTTCCAAGTGCAATCTAGTGAGTGCTGAGTAAAGGGGAACATCCTTTGCGCATGTGACGGAGCCTCTGATGGTGCAGCCCACTGTGCTGGTGACTCTACAAGTGTTGACTTGGTCTGCTTTGTGTCCTTTTTCTGTGTGTGGAAATGCTTCATAATTGTGTTGCAAAATGCTGTTTATGTGTTTCTTAAAGAATGCTGTTACTTTTCTTCTTTTGTCTTGCCCACTAGCCATTAAATAATTGACTGTAAAAATATTTAATTTTGATTGTCCAGAAACTGAGGACAATCCTTTTTTTTTTGTATAAATTCCCAATGGAAGTTACTAGGAACTCTTTTAGTCTGGTATTTTCATAGACATATTTTGTAACAGTCACCAGGCAGTCTTCTAGATCTCTTGCTTGGGCTTGAATTTAAGTTTGCTTTGTTCAGAATCTGTAGCCCAGATACAGAATTATTTGCCAGACGTGAAGATACAGCTTATGAGTAAGGGAAAGCATGGTGTTATCACACACAGGTCTAATGAGGAGCTTCTGAAGAGAGGAAAAGGCAGAGAATACAAGGAGTTTCTTTCACCCTACAGCTGCTGGCTGATTGTTGCATTGTTGTTGGTCGCTCTAAAGAAGTGCATTTCCTTTGCAAGAGAAGTGGTAGATAAGTGCTGTATTTCAAATGCTGTGTTACTATTAGGGCACTCTGCACTTCCAGACTTTATGTGCAAGTTTACTTTCAGGGTTTATGGACCATATATGCCTGATTTGTGCCAGAGCAGTTCTCTGTAATGAGCTGCAACTATTGTGTAGTACAACCATCACATGCCTGGTATTGAATGTTTTGTTTCAGGCTGCTTGAAAAAAGGTCAGGGATATGCTTTGAAAACAATCTGGACACTTCTCAACTTGCAAAGTTTGTTGTGCTTCTGTCCATAGGATCTTAAATCTCTTTGCTGTAAGTAGCAATGTGGAAAGTTACAAGTCTTGCTTAGATGTTTATATACACTACTGCCTTAGATACTGGCCAAGAAAAATTCAAATAGTGAAATTAGGAAGAATAACAAGTTCACAGCAGCTTTCTTGGGAAACGTAAAGATTTTGTCTCTCCTTTTGATTCCATCAGCGTTCCTGCTGTTTTTTTCCTGTTGTCTGTCTTTTGTTTAATTTACTAGTATTGTTGCTCATTGTAATATGAATATGTAACCATGGTAACTGCAATAGTTTTGCAGTCCCTCTAATAGAAGACACTTGTTCAAACCACTCACTACATCTGATAATGTAAAGACAATTCTCTGACCTGAGTTTGCCTTTAGCAACCAGGGTATGTGTACATATGTCGCAGCTCTGGCTTGTAGAAACAGTACCATTGATGATCTGAAAATACAGCTTGAGAGAATTTTGGCTGCACCGTTTGACAAACAGATTCTCTCTTGTACAAGCACTGTAAAAGCAGAAGAGACACTACTTCTGTCGTGGCTACAAGTGAACTTTCTTATAACCAAGGTTTTTAAGTCCTTTTTGCCATGAGCTAATACAATACTTATGGCTGCTTTAATCATATTTTCTATGTCAACCTAGGATTTAGTAAAATCTCAAAATTTGGAGCTATTCTTTACTATGGGCTGTATAGAGCGTGTGCTAATTTTAAACAACTGTTGTTAGTAACCCATGAGTTCTGTCTCCCTGAACAATTAAATGCAGTGAATATCGGAAGCATACTTTGTATCAAACATCAGTATGATTTCAGATGTTGGTCTTTTTTTTTTCCTTTCCCCTGTAGTACATCTTCTGAGGTCATTTACATTTATCTCCTGAATAAATAAGTGGAACAAAAATCATTGGTTTAGAACATGGGGATTCCATGAGTGATTCCAACTTTCTGATAAACAGCAGTTAAAATAGTTTGGGTTTTTTTAAATGTCTAGGAAATGCTTGATTACCTGGTAAGATTGCTGTAGATATTGAGGCATTTGTACATCTTGACTCAGGAGTTTAACTTGAAACATCTGCTTCTCTTTAACTATGAAATTAGTAGCTGACAACACTTTCACTGCCATGTACTGCTCAAATTGTGGTGCATCATGGCATGATGGCGAAGCGATCCTGTTCTGGTTTTAATTCAGGTGCTGTTATGTGGCAATATTAGCTCTTTTTGGCCTACAGGAGAGCAGTTTGTTTTTTCTCTTCCTTCTCGGTATATGTCAATATTACAGGTACTGCAGACGTTTGTGGTCCCACTAAGCAGAGCTAAAGATTAAGAAGTTGATCCAACTCATACTGGAATCAGTTTCTAGTGAAGTTTAACAAGCTCTTAAAATGTATAAATGAAAGATCCTGTTCACTAGAGTCCATCTATGCAGTCCAGAACTGACTTCTGGAGCTTTGGATACTGTGCTGATGGGATTCAGTTTGCTCCTAACTTGCTTTTAAATCAGTACAAAATTGCAGACGACATCCTGCAGTTTCCATGCAAAACACTTCAGTAGGCTCCTTGCATATGGCCATCTGAACACTTCCAGGGAGTTTTAGCTTTCCTGTCACAGTCTTACGTAATTCTTAAACAAAATAGTCTGATTTCAGGTTATTCCACTATTGCAATTCTTGGAATTCAGATTATAAACCAGCGTACTCTTTCCCTAAAATAAAACACGAGTTCTTCTTTCACTGTCTTTGTAAAGGAATTCATGGAGTTGTTATTATGTCCAAGACCTACTATAAAAGACGTTAATGTCTTCAACAGTGTATGTTTTCTCATAGTGTGTGTTGTGATGTGTATGATCTGTCAGTCCAGGTTTCACTGGGTGAAGTCCTACCTGTCTTGCTGCTGTGTCAGTTTTCAGCAGTAACATAAAAAGCAGTGGAGCCAGGATTTTGCCTCGAAGACTTGGGTGGGAATTTGCTAAAATCTACTAAAATATTAGTAGGTCAGTTTGCTTACATCCTTCTTGATACCAAGGAACATCATGTGATAGTGATTAATATTAATTTAATTTGGAGACTGTTTACTTGCTTGAGTCATCTCAGTAAAAATCTGCTGGCTCAGACCATACATCGCCACTGTAGTACTTGAGTGTGGTTGCGTAGAGCTCTGCAGGATCTTTTTACCACAAGGATGATAGTACAGTATATTGTGAAAGTAATTGTAATGTGCAGTATATAATTACATGTAATGTATAATTATTTCATAATAGAGAATTGTAGTAAGTATTGCAAAGGTAATTAAAATGTTGTTCACTTTTATATTTTTAAATTCCCCGTTATCACCTTTCTTTGACTTATAGACTAAGAAAAGTTAATTGTTCTCTAACATAGTATTAAAATGTAGTCTTACTTTGTTCTTCATTTTGTTTTGTTTCCAGGTGGAGGCGTAGCTGTTGGAACCCTTCTTCTTCTTGGTTAGTATAGAATATATAGATATTTAAAGCCATATTCTGAAGCGTTTCACTCTTTATTGTATTCATTAAACAACCTCTCTTTTCACAGTTTTTTGAGTCAGATTTTAAGAAAGTATTACTCTCAGGTTCCTTCACTTTGTCTAGCCTACAGAACGGACTATTGTCTATCTCAAGAATTACTGGAGGTGAATCAAAAACTTAATTTTAGACAGGCTTGAGCACCCACAAAGAGTACCCGAGAATTCTGTTTGAAGGCAGGGCACATTTCAGGTTTTATTATTATTCAAGTTGAGCACATTTCAGGACTTATTAGCAAAATACACAAACTAGTTAAGATTTTGTAAACTGCTGTTAGATTCAGACTGTTTATCATCACAAGTTTGGGCTATCTGAGGAAGATGTGCAATGCAGAATCTTGTAATCTCTTGGCTGCTAGAATCAGCTGAGAGAAAGGTGATGAAGCCTGCTTTCTGTCAGGGTGTGGGTGAGGGGACCATGTCTCCACTGCAGCTGAGGTGCCCAGCTTTCCTCTCTGTTTGATTGAGTTGACACAAAACCAGCAGAAAAAATGAAGAATTCTTGTATTAATCTTCATCCAGAAGGAGCACTGGAATCTCCTGACTCTCATAATTGAGAACAGTGACTAGATTTCAGCCTTGCCTAGGGACAGAGCAGACCGACACATGCCTGGGTGATTTGGGTGGTTTCAAAATTAGGTCTGTAGAGTGTTTTAAGAGCTTGCTGGTGAAGTGTTGGGACCATTAGAGTTTGTGAGAACAGGTAGAGGACACTGAAGGAGAGAAAGAACTGGAAGATTGTAAAATACAGCTTCTGGTTTTGGGTGCTGCTGGAGCAGACACTGGATGGCAGGCCTTGAGCTATGGCTCAAAAGAAAACAAAGATTGTGATGGATTGACCTTGACTAGACACCAGATGCCCATCAAGCTGCTCTATCACTCAGCTGGACAAGGGAGAGAAAAATCTTTCCCATTATACCCCTCCTGATGTTCTGAAGTAGGCTCTTCACTTCCAAGAAGTTGAGTCTCCTGGTCACTTGGAAGTATTTCTAGTAGTACTGTTTAGAATTCCTTGGCATGAAATTTATGCAAAGGCAAAAAGGTCATGTCTCTAGTAATAGGCACCCATAGCAGCTCTTCAGAGTGTGGCTTTTCAGCCTTGAGACAGATTTAATCAGTAATTTTCATTCATTTTCTTAAAGGGATGAAAACGTTGTGGTCCTAATATTTTATCTGTGTTTACTTTCCCTGTGGAAAGACAACCATCGCTTGGGAGACTGAATTTGTATCCAGAATTTTGGTTACGTATTTTGAATTGTTACAATTCAAAAATTGGTCTTAACACTAAAGAACAGCAGTGAGATTTGGGAAAACTTACTTGAAATCTTTCTTAGCCACTATTGGAATTATGCCAGTTGTTTCCCTCTGTTGGTATGGGGCCCATGTAACCTGCACTAGAGCCAAACAGCTTTGCCCCTGAGCAAGATAATTGCTCTCACTATGACTTGTTGTTATTTTAAGGCTAGGGGTTTTTTCTGCATTTTATCCATTAGAGACAGTTATTGATGTGTGACTGAATCTTAGAAAATGTTGATTTTTACATAAAGTATATAAATTAGTATATGGTGTGGTGCAGATTAATTTGAATAGTTGCTTGCCAGGAAAAATAACTGACATTACCTAATTCCAACCACTTTCAGTTTGAGAAGAGCTGCAATCTTGCCGTGATAAAGGAAGAAGGAAAAAAAAGTTAGAACCGATTATATTTTACATAAATCAGAGATTGTGAGACTAGATTAATTTTGTCTCCCCATTACAATATTCACTGCCGCTTCCAGTAGACACACTTGGTGGCATCCAATGAACCTACTAGCAGGAAAATTGTCATGAAATGAAAGAAGTGGTGGAATATTTCACCACAGGGTGTTGTGGATGTGAAAAACAGTTCTGTGGATCCTGATGGCTTGATGGAAGATTTTTCCTGGAAGGATTTTTACCTGAATTTTGTTTCCTCACATATCTGGCCATATTCAGTGGTAGGTTTTAATTTGCTTATCCCCTATGCTGGTTGTGTATTTGTGATCTGATATGAAACTTAGCTTGACAGAAACCCAAATGAGAATGTCTCTTTTAGATCTGAAAACTAGGTTTTTTTCCCAAATGAGACTTAACCATATGTTATTTTGAAACGTATAATTATATACAAAAAGTCTTAAAGCAGGAACTATATTTATTCATGACTCATTAGTCTAAAAATTTTGAGACTAATTTTTAAAGTTGGTGCAGGTAGCATTGTAATGGCATTGTTAGAATATCCTGTCAGCATACCAAGAAATTCTGTCATGAGATTAGTCTAGGCAAGCTTAATATTATCAGGATTGAAGCTGTCAGTGATAAACCTCCTAGGAAGATCTTTCTGCGTTGTACTCCTAGTGCTATAAAAAGGTTAAATTCTTCCCCCTTCCTTCAACATTCTCTAAGGCAAGAATAAATTGCATTACTTTTAGCTTAGCTCCCTTTGCAAATTAAATGCTCATCTTCATTATTTGACACATTATCTTGGTTAATTTAACCAAATAATAGTAGATTCAGGGTATTAAAATATTTATTTTAGCTGTTGTGTTCTGAAGATGTAGTGATGGCACTGGTTACTTGATAAGACTGTAAAATATTGTTTGAAATATAAGTGTACAAGTTTTTGAAACTCAATTCATAATAAAGAGCATTGTGATTTTCAGTTGAACTTAATTCTACAGTATATTTTTTTGACAGTGTTTTAATTATATGAAAATTAGAGAGTTGAAGCACATGGTATTCTCATGCAGGATCCTACCTGCCAGAGCAGCTTGAAACTTCCTGGGGTTTGTTCATCTAACAAGAATTACGATTTTAACTAGTAATTTAGTTTTAAAAAATGGTTACAGTAGTGGGTTTATAAGAAGCGTTCTGCCGTGGAGCACCATCAAAGCAGCTTGTTCAGTAGGAATGTGAGACCACTCGTGCTTTCATCTGAACCTCCTGCAGAAGATCAGCTTTCCAGAAGAGTCTCCGTTTCCAAAACAAACACGGAGAATCAGCACACTCCTTCGCCCCTTCTCTCCAATGTAGTTCAAACTGTTGTATGTGTGTTTTGCCAGCCCAGGAAGAGTTTCCAGGAGCATGTTATTTTGTTTTTAAGTGTAAGCCTTGTTTATATAACACATTCTGCATAGTGAGCTACAGCACCCTTGATAGATGTGTCCTGGGCACCCTGTAAGAACCTATTCTTACTTACCTTTAAAAGCCCCAGTTTTGACAAGGTCACTGACAGCTAAATGTTTTAAAGATTATCAGTAGGAGAGTTTTGGTTGGTAGCTGAGGTCAGTTATTAAATGTTAAAAGTTGTCTGGTGAAAAACCAGTCTATACTTGCACATTCTAAGCCTTAAAGCAGTTTCAGCTACTTTAATTAGCTACTCTTATTTTTGTTGGACATGCAATTTAACCTGACTGGTAAGAGCTCTCTTCACTTGTCAATATAACTGAATTTATCATCTTTTTAAAGCTGAAAAAGATAATCTCAAGAGAGGTACAAAACAGTGATTTGCTAAATATAATTCTACAAAATACTAGTTAGCAGAATTCACCTTCCTGAAGTATGGCCAAATGCCAAATATTGTAACTTGTATGTTTGACAACTGGTTTGGCATGTGCTAATTAAATGCAAGTGACACAAAGTATATCCCCTCAAGCTTAGTAAATGTGGACATTAGAAAAGTATCTTTTAAATGGAATTTCGGATTATTAAAATAATCTCATTTTATAACCTGCAGCAATTTAGAGAAATGTTTCATAGCTAGAGAAAGACACACCTTAGGTCACAGGACCACAATGCAGAACTATCTATCTGGGAAAAAAATTATCAATACTGATAGGCTATGACAGGCTTTTGGCAGCTTTAGGGCAACCTGTCTAGACTTTGTGCAGAGAAAAAAAAAAGTCATCGGTACATTACATTGTTGCAGGCTTATTCTTTCCTCTTATGGCTCTCATAATTTTAAGCAATTTTACTACAAATGACCACTGGAGTTTTTCAAAGACCTTCATGCTGTTTAATATACTGATGTTTGAAAGTCAGGTATTATAAATACTGTGTTTATAGATACGCTATTTGTTACTCTATGGTGGATTGTGTTCCTGGCGTTTTATTCCTCTTCCAGTTCTAGTGCTTATTCTGCATCCATCTCTTGGAACATGAATGCCTCTGTGCAGAGGCAGTTCTTTCTTAAGGTCACATGGTTACATATAAATTTCTATAATTAGATTTGTGTCCTTAATTTTTAAATAAATTATATTTTTACAGTGCCTCATACATATTTGCTCTCTTTTGTTTTCTGTGCCCTAGATAAAAGCCTTCAGATTTTGTACCTAATTCTATGGCCCATGGATTTCTTTGAGTAGTAGCTACAGACAGTCCGTGCACAAAGGTGTCGAGAACGTCCCTTATGTATTTAGTAGCCTATACAGTGCAGTGGTGAAAAGACCCATAAATAGGAATTGGTCTTTATCCTTAGTATTCAGCAAGGTTATATGTTGGAATTCATTGCACTCATGCTGACAATACTGCTCTTTCTCCATGACTGTTTCAGCCATGAAAGCACGCTCTTGTGGAAAGAGACCAATGGCGAGCCATCACAATAGATTATTTTATTTATGTCCTTATCTGTAGGATCAGAAGAGGTTTTGTTCTGGAGACAATATGTATAACTTCTAGGTAAATAAACTCTTTTCCTTGTATAGTTTCACGCTTCACTAGTTACTCACCTGCTACTTAGCTGTAGAACACTCTTTGTTCCAGAAGAATTGGAGAAAGCTGCACAGTGCTGTGTGACTTGCAGTGACTGGACCCAGAAAAGAGGCTGCAGCTGCAAGAGTCTCATTTGTTTATGTGCCTTAGTAGCTGGAAGTGAAGTTCACAATGAGGGCTGCTGTCGGGGCACCTCTTTAGTGTGGAGGCTGAGACTAAAGATTTGGGCCAGGATTGTCTTAAGTATTGGGCTGACTAAAATGATCAGAAGTGTTAGTTCCTACATGTGCTGAGTGAAGGTAGTTCTTTTGGATGTGGTGGAGTTTGGAAAGATAACAGTTGAAAATTTATCCTAGCCATTCAAATGCTAACTCCAAGCATTATTAGAAAAGTATTTCATTCTGGGATTCTATGAAAGTCATCAGTGAGCTACTGAAGTACCTGTGCTAAATGATTTGTTTGTTTATTTACAAGAAGAAAGCTGTACTCCTTTGGTTTTGAATAGTAACGTTGCTATTGAAGCCAGGGTACAATGGATGCTATCAGAAAAGCCCCATATGGATGCACTTTAGATCTTTTGAATACCACAAAAGTTTAGTGACCTAGAAATGAATCAATAAAAAGCATCCTCTATCCGACAAATTGAAGAGCTGAGGGATTCTTACAGATGCATTGACTTTAACAATTCCAGATACGCTGTTTGTAAAGGCTTTCTGAGACACATCTAATCCTTGGAGTACTGTAGGAGACTATGAGGTGGTTTATATTTAGATCACTCTCCAATACTTAATTTACTTTTTTTACTGTAAGTTTACTCTTATGAAAATCAATGTAAGAAGAAAGGAAAGGCTAATGCTAAAGTAATGTGTCCTTACACTGAATGTGTTTTTAATTTGCTAACTTGAACTTTCCATGTTGTGGAATGGCAGTGTAAGAACCTCTCTAGCCCTGTTATATTACAAATAAATCAATGAGTCAACAAAATTAATTCTAATCTTTGATAAGTCAGTTAAAAGGTTTATATCTCTGTTCTTCATTGCTTTATTTCTACAGTATGTTTTAACATTTCAGCATTTGAAATAAAATTTGAGAAAAACTCTTCTTAACTATTACAGCCCTATTTCTTCTTAGCTTAGTTAAATAATCACCAACACATAGTATGATTTCTTATATTTATCCATGGTTTATGGAATTTCTGTGTTATGTTTGGCACAAAAAATTGAGTATGCTCTTTACTTTCTAAGGAATAATTAGTATCAAAAATGATGATCCAGAAAGACTGTCTATATAGTTGTAAACACAGACACAAGCCATGAAACACTTGGACTAAATGAGATCTTTTCTTATATTCCATTAAATGCCAGTCAAGTATATATCAACTCAGTGTTTCTGTGTCTCAGATGGTGAAGAAGGTGAACTTTAACCTCTAGATAAAAATTAAGAAAGCAAGATTTTTCATTCACCAAGGATGATGTAAATGTTACAGCTGAGGATCCTTCCAGAGTACCTGATGAGTGTTCCTTTTCCTCTTTTGTTCAAAAGGAGGGAGATCGAACAAAATTGTCTCCCTCCAGTGACATCTGCTGCAGTGATGTGATTACAGGGGAGCCTTGGTGGCTTCTTTCAGGTAGCTCAGACAATTTGAAAAAATAAAAGTAGATCTCATGCTGTCGCTTTGATTTCTAGAGGTCTTTGGTTCTTAAATTGAGAGCTTCATAGATGGAGATTAGCACATGGAAATCAATATACTGTGAATAATGCAGTAAGAACCAAAGCATGAGTAACTAGAGACAGCCAATGTTTGAGGGGGCAGGAACTGTTGGTGTTCTGGACTCCAGTTATAAGGGAGACTTACTCTGCATAGCAGTTTTATTTTAAGCAGGCTCCAAAGACTATATTTACAAAATATGACTGAAATACTTCTTCAAAGCCTTAGATAGTGTCAGTTCTACCTTTGGTTTCTGCAGTAGTGTTTCAGTTTTATCTAATTAAGTTTTGTCTCCACCCTAATCTAATACGTGGGTCTACATCCCTAGTCTCAGCACAGTATGGGAGCTGAGTTAGTAGGAAGGTGGTTCTTCAGTAACACTATTAGTGGCTTTATAAGGATGCAAGAGTAAACTGTATCTAAGATTTAATTAAGAGCTCTTAACATTCAAGTAAATTGCAGTTTGTAATTCTTTTGGAAATCTGTCCTGATGAAATTTTGGTAAGGAACCCAGTACTGTCACCAGTAAGCTTTTGTCAGTCCTGTGCTTTTTATGATTCAGAACTGTCCATATTTTTCACTAGACTGTTACTTAAAAAAAAAAAAAACAAACCACAATGTGTTATTGCAAGTACATTGAAGGCTAATATGGCCTTCTAAGCAGGTCAACAGTATCAAAGGTGAGTTCTGTTAATACAGTCTAAGGTCTTAAAACCCTAAGACTCTACAACAAACTGTAGAGTGGCTAGTTCTGTTAGTAATAGTGTTGTGATTATTGTATTCCCTTTGGCTTATTTGGTATCCAGTTTTATGTAATTTCTTGTCTTAGTGATTGGGTTATGAAGCATTTTTTTCTATTTTGAACTACTGCTTTAGAGTAACTTCTAGTGACTCTAGTATCCCAAATACTGAATTTAAAAGTGAAATTTTTAAAAGTGGGAAATAATTCTGCCTAATATCCCACAGAGGTCGGGCAGTATCTCTTGGAGAACTGGTTTTTCTCCAGTGGTTTTGAATACTTGTGGTTTGAATTTCTTGTTAATCTAAGCACTGTAAGTGTCAGTACATGTACACGATAATAGGAGTGTAGCAGTGCAACAATACTTTTTCTGTGATTTGTTTCTTAAGTTTCCTCATTGCTATTAATTTTTGTTTTCCTTTATGGAGATGCACTTCCTTTCCTTCTTTCCTTTTTTCCTTCACTCCACTTCAATGATTCATTTTGATTCTGGTACATGTCAAAGTTACAGTATTTTTATTTTCCTCTTTAATGCTTTTGCAAGTTGGATATGAATGACAAATTTTTTATTTTCTCTCCTTGTTACTGGTTTTTTATTTTTAATTTTACTATTTCATATGTGTAGGGAGGAAATATTTTCCAAGTCACACAAAGAATGGGTTGAGACTTGTTAGTTCTGTGTAAAGAAATCTCTCTGTGTGTTTTTCTGCCTCAACATCCCTGTGTGTTGTCTTCCAGCAGCCAGATTAAGAGATGAAAAAGTGAAACCTTACATAGCACATTTACCTTTCTCCCAAAAAGCCATAAAAAGCTTTAACACTGCTGTTGTTGGTATTCCCTACAAACAAAGAACATCAGAGCTGGTTTCAGATGTGTTACGTACACATCCACTTCCCATAGTTTGAAGTTATGCAAAGTTTTAATTGTATGAGTTCATTAGGACTTTGTAATTTTGGTAATTTCTGACGCTTAACTTGCATCGAGGAAGCTGAAGGAAATCCTGGTCTTTCTGAAGTCAGCTGGAATTTGTATTGTCATTTCAGTGGGCCAGTGTTCACAGTGTCTGCTAACAAGTATTGTCTCACTTCTTAAACTGTAAATTCATGAGTCTTTTGAATTTGTTTTGATTTTGCTCTGATTGGGTTTCAAAAACAGCATTGCTAATTGTTTGGTTTTTTTCAATATATCTATTTGGTTTGCCTGTTTGTGTAGTTTTCACAACTTTGGAAGTGCAGACATAAGAATGTCTCTGTACTGAATGATACCTCTGTATAGGTTTAGCATGCCAAATATGGCTGAATTTTGAAAAGCATTAGGTAACAAATATTTTAAGCAAGTTTTAAGCACTAAGAATGTAAATATTAACATAGTTCTCCTAAATTAACAAACCCCTTTCCATTAATCCATAATTCAGTCACCTTAGTTGATACTTACAGGAAGCCTTGTAAGGAATATAGCATTCTTGCTGTATCCCATCCATATCTTAGAATCGAATGCATGATTGAGAACTATTCCTCTGGCTTGAAAAATTAGAAATACAATATCATCAAGCATTATTTTTAAAGTTTTGGAGTCCTGTTTTACCTGTGATCTCTGTTGTACATTATATGCTCCAAGAGATAGACCCAAAGAGGCCTTTTACAGTGTTGTGAACATACAGGTGGGCAGTTTATCTAACAAAAAAAAAATCCAACCGTTCTTGTTTTCACAGAGGAGGATAAATATGGCCTTTACTCCAAGTTGTTGTTCAAGTATTTTCTCGCAGAGGGAGTTGTCTGTGGACATGACCTGTTCATTGCTTCTGCCAGAGAGCATCCTGACAACATTTTGAAGGTAAGAAAGACCCGTTTACATTGAGAAGTAAAGCTGTAATCTCTTGATGAACTTACATTTTAAAGTGCATATACTGTGTAGTAACAAATGAATTAATCTTGGTGATTCATAAGAATGTGTTGGGAAGTACAGGAGTATTTACACTATACAGATTTGGGAGTTAAGTTCAGGTCCTTACCTCCCATCTATGGACGGTGGAGTAAGATCCTCCCAATGCCAAGTCAGGCCAGGAGCCTGTTTATTCTTTATTTTGGTTATGGATGAAAAGCAGACAGCCTGGCTGGCTTAGTGGAATGGTTGCAGTAAACCAAACTGCTTACCATTTCCTCCTGCTAGGAGGAAGAGTAGTTAAGCTGCTTCAAGTATGTTGTGGTAGAAACTGTACAATTTGTGCAGATACTTATTGTAGTTTCCTGTAGAAAATAAAAACATCATTTAACATCTTTACGATTTCCTTTACACTCTCATTTCATTCTGACTCTTTTTTGTGCTAGGGAACATGGTCAACTTTGGATCAGGTCATACAAAAAGGATCCCTTCAGACTTCAGTGGACTCCCAATCAAACACTGATAGTTTCTCTTATGAGAAAATTATATAAGGGAAAATGCTTGATCAACAGTGCAAAAATGCTGAAGTGTGAGGATAATCTTAGAAAATTTCATTAAATATTTTATGTCTTTCTAAGGCTGCGTTTTCCTAATATCAGAAGTAACATATAATTTACTGATTACTTCTGCATCAAGTGAAGTCTGGCTATTTCTTTAAGTGTCTTCAGAGACTATTTCTGGACAAAATGATTACTCTTCTGTTTTCCTTCCTAGGGATGGTAAATTCCATGCCTTACCTATTGAATATTCTCTTCAGTATTCAGGAAAAAGTATATTCTTAATGAAATCAAATTATTGTGGTTGTGAAAAATCAATTTTTTAATGATCTTGAACCTAAATAAAGTTCATTTAAGGGTGAAATTTTTTATCACTTGTGGTTTAGAATAAAGGCTAAACAAATAGGTTCAAATTTGATTTTCAGGTGTGAATGTGCTATATTTTTTAATTAATTGGTTTTAAATGACTGATAATCAAGTATTGACTCCCTGATGATACAACATGATTGTTGCAGTTGTTTCTCTCATTGAGATTGAATTATCCAAATCAGTATTTTTATTGCATTGCATTAAATTTTCTTAAAATGGAGTAGCTAATGTATATTCTATTTTTCTTTCGTTCACCTTTGTTCATAGCCTGTCATATTTTTTCTGGCTCCTTTATGCCTTTATGTGATAATGAACAGACATTGTTATATACATCTTGCACCACTTTGAGCTTGGGCTCAGTTAGTTTGGTGTGCCTTATCCATCTCTATTGTCTGATATGGAATAACTTCTCCTTCTTAATTTTCAGGGGTAGACACTAGGCAGGAATACTGCATTGCTCTGCTGTAACTCCATAGTGGTGTTACTGTAAGACACCATAAATGGAGGGACAATATTGCTGCAGGAAGGGCAAGGAAAACATAATCTTGTTTTGATTTCTTCCTCCCTTTGTGTCTTTGTGTATCCTACAATATTCTTGTCTGTGCTATTTATTCTAACCTTGACTATTCAACACTTTCTTTGTTAGCAGACAAGGCGCAGTAGAGTTAATTTCTCTGATTTGTATTGTGTCAGTGAAGTAACCCTCACCTTCAGGCACTTCAAGAGACCTCTCCTGTCATAAAAATGAGCTGCTTGGGATTTGGATGACTCCAGTGAGTTGGGATTTTAATATAGCATATCTGAGCATTGAATAACATGGCATTTTATTTAATGAGATTAGTAATTAATTTATCTTCAGTGACTGATTGGACTGTATTCTTTAGTGGAAAGGTAACACAGACATGGTACATATCAACCTGAATTACATGTTATGCTTGGGTTTTATTTTGTGAAATTCAAGTACGGATTCAATATATTCCATAGCTAGTGTCTAATTAGCTGGTGTATTTCATAAAGGCAGTTCATTAACTGTCCATATTGTATCCATATTAAATGTCCATATTGTGTGGTCAGTCTATTTACATGTTCAGTTCTCTGCCGAGATGCCATAATTGCCCTATTCCAATTTTGTGATGTGATTGGAAGTTTCTTGAACCTATAACCAAGACAAATATTGCTGGTAGTAGGAAGGGGAAAAGACATTCTTATAGACCATAATTATCTTGAAATTGTGTATAACTAAAAGACAGGCAGAGGATAAAAAGCCCTGATCAGCTGCCTAAGATATATTATATTACCACCCACCAATTTATCCATCATCCTTTGAAAATATATTCATGCCTTTTGTAGTCAAAGCTCCTTCAGGAAACTGGCATTAAGACGTAATGCTGAAAAATTATACACCTCTGGTAAAACCTACAGAACTATATACATGCTGGTTTTTAGAAAGTATTTTAAACATTTGAGAGCATTTCTGTTCACTGTAGTCTTCAAGAAAAAGGCAACTTTTTACTATAAGGGCATAAATACTGGGAATACTATATAATATAAGAAATTATATGGTAACTTCTGTGACTGATCATAAAATAAAACTGCTTGCATTGGTAAATGGAAAATTTATTCAATACTAAAATTACTTCAGATCTGGCATTAAAATTCTACAACTCCTGAACTGCCTAGAAAAGAATTTCTTTATCTTTATTCCTGATTATTTATTTGGGATGGGTGGAGGGGGGAACTGATTTTCACAAGTTTTAATGAGAAAAAATGGATTATTTATAGCTTACCATGACAATTAAGGTTGCTCTGTTAAGTTGCTTTTCCTGTGGAGCCTGTGCAAAGTGGGATGGAAGGCACCCTCAGCAGGTTTACTGACAACACCAAGCTGTGTGCTGCGGTTGGCATGCTGGAGGGAAGGGATGCCATCCAGAGGGACACTGACAGGCTGGAGAGGCTCGGGAGAACCTCGTGGAGTTCAGCAGGGCCAAGAGCAAGGTCCTGCACCTGGGCTGGGGCAATCCCCAGCACAAACACAGGCTGGGCAGAGAATGGATTGAGAACAGCCCCGAGGAGAAGCACTTGGGGGTGGTGGTTGACCAGAAGCTCAACAGGACCTGGAATGTGCACTCACAGCCCAGAAAGCCAAATGTACCCTGGGCTGCATCCAGAGCACCATGGGCAGCAGGTCAAGGGAGGGGATCCTGCCCCTGTGCTCACTCTGGTGAGATCCCACCTGGAGCACTGCACCCAGCTCTGGGGCACCCAAATATAAGGACATGGACCTGTTGGAGCAAGTCCAGAGGAGGCCACGAAGATGCTCAGAGGGCTGGAGCACCTCTCCTGTGAAGACAGGCTGAGAATTGGGGTTGTTCAGCCTGGAGAAAAGAAGACTCTGGAGGGAGCTTCCAGCAACTTTCCGGTTCCTAAAGGTGCTACAAGAGAGCTGGAGAGGGACTTTTTATAAGGGCATGTAGTGATAGGGCAAGGGGAAATGGCTTTAAACTGACAGAAGTCAGGTTTAAATTAGATATTGGGAAGAAATTCTTACCCTGAGGTTGATGAGGCCCTGGCACAGGTTGCCCAGAGATGCTGTGGCTGCCCCATCCCTGGAAGTGTTCAGGGCCAGGGTGGATGGGGCTCTGATCAACCTGGTCCTGTGGAAGGTGTCCCTGCCTAAGGTCCCTTCCAACACAAAACATTCTGCAATTCTCTGATTTGTCTTGCAAGGAGGGCTTACAGGTCATTGTAAGTGCTGGGAAACAGAAACCAGCATCCCCTGTAGCACTACGTTAAACCTGTGGGACCCTGGCCAGTGCTGTATCAGTGTATTCCATTTGGTACCTGGAAGCCTGAGGTGGAAGAGTGGGAGGTCCAGAACTGCTTTCTAGAACTGTCTTTTCATCTCCTGTGGAAAGGTTGAACGCCTTGTTTGATTATTGCCTTTCAATGAAATTTCTGTTTTCAAGTGGGAATTTTATTAGAGGATACTTCTGCACTCAGCTGAGATTGCCTTTTGGAGGTTCTCTTACAAAAAGAGAGGATAAAGGGTGTCACAGTGAAAGGGGAAGATGTAGCTCCCATGGTGATGAAGCAGGGAGGGGCATGTGGGCAAGTGTAATGGCTTATTTAGGAAAAAAACAACAAAAAAAACCATAATAAAAAAAACCCTCCAGGGACAGGTTTTTTAAAAGTTCCTACTAAGCTGAAAAGATCTCTAAAGCAAAAGTTAAGGTATATTTTAAGAAGCATTTTGGTTAAGTATGTAATTTGGAAAAGACTAAAAGAATTCTGCCTCCAACAAACTGGGCAGACCTGAAGAGCAGAAAGTGTACATTTACTCTTTTCCTGCTGAAAAGGTGAATGCAGGAAAAACCTTGCAAAATGTACTTTTATGATTTCCATTTTATTTTATTATTTAGATTTTATTTTATTATTATTTGTTAAAAAAAACCAACAACAATAAAAAAGCACCGAGCTGCTGTATTATTGTGTGTGCAAACAATGCCTTGAAAGAAAATATAGCTGTCTACATAGACTTTCTTTATTTCAGCAAAGTACATTCAGCCATGATGCTTGTATTTTCCCTCATAGATACGATTCTAAACCATTGTTTTGTCACAGGAAAAATGTAAACCTGAAAGAAATGATCACGCTGGTGGCCAGGGCTGTCTATTTTCAAAGAATGCTATTTTAATTATTTGCTGTCTCTTTGCTATCTGGTATTGGGAAAGAAGCTATGGATCAATGCTAGAGGTGTTTTTTCAGTCATCTGACATTTTTAGATGCTCATACATTGAAAGCATAATACCTTGAAAGGTAAAAATATATGTGCAAATAGAGCTGCATTCCTATTCTTTTTTTCTAATCATATTTTCAAAATGCATGAACTTGCTGCAGTGATTCAGCTGCTGCATGCTGTTAAATGGTATCACTTAATACACAGAAATCCAGTTACAGTTACAGCAGAAGTGAACTTTCCTACCACCTCCCTCTCTTTCTGAAGTCTTGGGGTAGCACAAAGACTAGGGTTGAGGCTAAGCCTGGCAGCTGAGTTGAAAAATTTAATTTCCATATTGTGTAGCTCTTGCTCACCTGTTTACTTTTCTTGCTTGCATGTTTGCTAATCTGTTTTACATTTTTCATTGTTAAAATGCAAATATTTAATTATTTAATTATATTGTAATGTGCAATTTTCTTCATTATGAACTGTGTTGCAATCTTGACACAGAAGTTGTAGAGGTGCAAAAGAGACACTTGAAAAAAAAATTTCTTCTGTTTAAAAAGAATTACATCTTTTTAAGCAGTACCCTCTCTGGAAACTCTAAAGCATAAAGCTTCATCTTTGTCAGAAGTTCAGACAAATCTAATAAAAAGATTTTCTAGAACCAGAGAAAATAAATGTTTGGCTTAAATTTCTGATTTCTTATCTACCAATCCTTGTCAATTCCTTAGGAAATTTTCTTTCATCATCTTAGTTCTGAAATTATAGGTCTTTCAAGCACACATCTTATTTAGCCTGGTAAATGTATCATAAAAGTGATAAAACCTAAATGCTTAGGTTTCAATGTCCACAAATATCTGTTTAACAAACTAGTTGGTAACTGTAGAGTTGGTTTGTTCAATTAATGAACTGTTGCTTGCAGTGCTCATCTCTGAAGGTTTCATGAATAATGCTGTTATTCATGAATAACTGTTTAGGCTTAGGCTAGTGCATTATACACTGCAGCAGAGTTTACAGAGTTTGGGACAAGGGCACTCAGTTTCTTCATGTAATTTTACTTTCTCGTTCTCTTTCTCATTCTCTGCTGTATTTACCTTTCACATACTTAAGTATTCATGAACTGATTCAGAAAAAGATGAAATTTTTTTAAAAATCATCTAATGTCTGATAGGCATTCCTGGGTTTAGATGTTGTGAAATGCAGCCATAGTGCAAGGGAGTTACATCAAAAGAGTTCTGTGACTTGGCTGTAGGGTTTACGTCTGTGTATGTGAAGTATAGAATATATTCTCATGGGTTAAAAAAATACCCTTGCAATTAACTTTTCTTATTTCCTAAAATAGAGGAATATTGCTTCTTGTTTCTCTTCACACATGGGCTGACATCCATTAGGTCTTTCTGAATGTCAAAGAAAAATTTCCATAGACCAGCCTTACCTGGATATGAAAATAGGTTGTTGTAGAAGGACTGCTGAAAGAGGAAAAAATCTGTATCCATTTGTTTATGTTCTTTAACAATACACCTTGTATCAGATGTATTTACAATCAAAATAGAATCCTCCCCCCTTTTGGGAGTAGGGCTCTTTAAACCGACTTTTATATAATACATTGTTGAAAAGAAAATATTTGCCCTTCCTGAATTACCATCTGGTGTCCTTTAAACACTAAAAATTAACATAATGAAAAAAAGCCTTAAATTTATGTGACTTTAAGCTATTTAAATATTGTTGCAGTTACAGATCAACAGTGAATTGTGTTCCTTTTAGTATTTTTTTATCTCATGTTTTTTGTCATACTTGTGTTAATAACCACAATTCAAAATAGTTGCATAAAATCATGTGAACAACATATTTATTGATACGTAAATAGATAATGTTTTAAATTCTTAAGGACTATTAATTATACAGTTATTGAAACCCATAAGGATCAAAGGATTTTATATAAGAGGGATTTCACATACAGCTTGGATTATGTTGCTAAATAATAGCACAGTAGTACTTCTTTAGAATTGTAAAATAGCTTAGAGAGGAGTATGATGCCTATAGTTGGTGTAATGCATTGGTAATTAAGAGGGTGTGAGGTTAAGCTTCATTAACTGCTGTGGGATTGTATCTTGGATTTTATTATCCCCTAGAGAACATAAGAAGTGAGAGAGGTCAAACTGTTAGAATCTGATTTTGCTTCGTGCATCTGCCAAAACAAGGCAGGCAAAGTAATGTGGCAGCAAACACAGAAGGACCTGGATTGCTGGCAGATACAGGTCATCCACTGGTTTATTGCAAAGATAAAAGGTTTATTACTGAAATAAATTATTCCATCTTTGCAGTAAAACCTTCATAGCTTGGTTTGCAGGAAACGAAATTATTTTAATTGCATTGACATTTACTATAGCCACTGTAGAAAACCATTTTTTTCCTCCCAAAGTTTTTTTTTTTTTAAATTTTCAAACAGCAACAAGCTTCCTTCTCTCCAGCCAAACTGCCCTTAATAACTTTAGCAGTTGTCTCCCTTTTTGTGTGTTCGTGCTGCATAGCAAAGACTTGTATTTTAGTTGACCCCAAGAAATGCTGTATGGGGTTTTTTTTATTTTAACTAATGCACTGCTACATGCTTTGTTTTTTTTATATACCTTATGAAAGATTTGTCTTTTTTTAGCCTGGGAGAATGTAACAGTTCTCAGAAGTTGACACACTGATGCCACAAAATTGTCAGTCCCAAAGCTTTTCAAAGCTATATGATGTGGGAGCTGAGATATTTTTCAGCAAAAATAGATTAAATAGAGGTATTATGGGCTGATAACCCAGCTCTCCTTTTCTTAGTCCATTGTTTAAATAACACTTTTATTTCCAAATTCTGGTTGAAATTTTGGAAGTGAATTCTACATATTTCAGTAATACTTTGTTCTTCTGAAATTCTGATTTTGATTCTAAGAACATAAATTTATTGAGTCATAAATTATGTAATTCTTTGGTTTTCATCATGCTGAAGAGTTGTGAAGTATAGATCCAACCATCCAGCCTTTATTTTTGAGAATATACCTGTGTAATGACAACTGGAGACTTTTCTCTCACTGAGGTGCTCTATATCACTCAGGCATAGTCAGGTTTGGAAACAGCTCCTTTCTTGAAACAAAGAATAGCATTTAATTATCAGTGTCAGAAGAGGGAAAGGCCTTTTATTCCAATTCTAGTTATTGTGAAGAATAAAAGAGGATATGAAGAAAAGAAGAAATGTGTGGATCTTTTCAGTATTGCCCGTAAAGCAAGTTTATATAACCTTTCTATGTCTGTAATTCTCCCCAGTCCCAAGTCTACTCCACAATTTTAAGCTCTCTCCCTTTCCATATGTGTTTATACACAGTTCTAGTTTAAAATTTTTTTTTAGATTATGGACTGAGACATGAATCAGTAACTCCTAAGGAAAACCAGTGACCATCTAGGTATTCTGTTGAGTCCACAGGCAGGCTGATGAGGGCATGTTGGCTTCTAGTGAGCACAGGCATACCTTCAAACAGCCCCTGCACGTTCTGCCTCTCTTGCATGCAGTTTGGTGTAAATGGAATTGAGGATATCCAAAGCTGGGATAATAGCAATAAAGTTGGGATGCAAATCTAGAGGTAAACAATCTTTATTAGCTCTGTTTATTATTCTTTATATAAAATATGTTCAAATTACGGATACACTCTGACCTTGAATAGGATTGGAATTTTCTTTTTCCCTATTTGTGGTTAAGTACATCTTGGAATATATTTAACCAAGTTAATAAAATGGGTTGAGCTTAGGCAGTTGGTCTTCAAAATATCAGTTGGCTCCAAAGGCAAAGCACCTTCTCCAGACTGCAGCTTATTATGGTCAAAGCCTCCTCAGAGGCCATGTAGTTCACAATCACCACATTGAAGAGTGTGATCCAGGATCTGTTTGCTTTAGAACAGAGTGCTTGTTGGCATAGAAAATTGCATGGCTGTGAGATGTGGTAGCCCCAAAAATGTCTTAAGTCTCAGTGTCCCTTGCTTCTTGCATAGGGACAAGAACATGGTACCTCTAAGAAACGTTCTTCAGCTAAGCATGGTAGTTAGTAGGTAAAGGCATTTTGGAAAAGCAGCTTAGGATGTAAGAGTTGTTCTTGGTATGAGAGAGTTCCTCAAGTGCTCCTGGTCCTTTCTGTGGGGCAGCAAGGTACGAGACAGCAGAAACCAGGCCTAAGCTGATGCATGTGCTCACTGCTGGGTACGGAGGCATGGCTTTCTCGGGGTGCTTTGTGTGAATTTAGTCATGTTTAAATCATTTTCTAATGTCAGAAGTTTTTTATTACGTCAAAATAAAAACTCTTTATTGTGTCAGAAATTAAAAGTAAGCTGTATTGGCAAAAGAAAAAGGCTGTTTCAGATGGATACTTAGATGGATTTTCATCTCCAGCAGCCAAAATCTTTTATCAGCTTCAGGTGAAACCATTTTTCCTTGATCTCTTAATCTGCTTCATGCTTAGTAGCAGTTAAGACACACCACAGTGCCTAATTGTGTTGCACTGATAGTATGTCTGTCTGTGATTGTTTTGGACTGAGTTTCTTGAGTGTCAACAGCTGGGATTTGTAGTGTCTCCCTGCCACAGTGTGCCATTAAGAAGGTTTTGTTCTCTGACTGGAAGGCAGGAACTTTTTCTCAGTGTTACATGAGGTTATTTAAGCAGCTTGTACTTTATCAGTAATACTTGGAGAACCTCTCACCCTTATTGTCTTGACCTCTGTTCTTTTTTCAGCATAAAATGCATTTTATGTGTAAAATAAACAAATTTGTGTAGTTAATGTCCCTGTCTCAAATTTGACTTTCCCAATTACTATGTAACAACAATGAACCAGCAGCACAGATGTTAGTCATTTGCAGTGATTGTAGGGGAGAACAATATTAAATAGCTTTAAGAAACATTGCTGCTGTTTTCCTCTTTACCTCCAGGAAGGAGAATTGTACAATATGCCATTTCCTGGATTTTGGCTTTGCAGATGAAGTGATAGCTGCCTAGTGATGTTAAAGCAGGGTGAGGTAGCAAATTCCTGTATCAGTAGTGTCTGAAACAGGGGCAAGCCCAGGGAGTTTGATGAAGTGTTTAAGCAGGATTTCATGATCTCTGGCAGGCACTTGTTTTCAAAAAACCAGAGATTACCCACCACTACAAAAAGATGCGGTAGTACCTGGGAGCAAGTTGATCTGGAAATGTTGTTTTGGCCTCCAAATTGCTTCTTTGCAGGACTCACTTTTTGAAATGAAAGTTGGTTTGTTTGGTTTTTTTAAAATTATTATTAATTGAGGAATTGTTTGAGATGATCAAGTATCAGCAGCTCTTCACTGAAAAAGAAAGACCTTTTTATGATAGGAAGTTTAAATCTATGAATAACTGTATTAGGAAATTAAATCTGCACAATAGTTTAACTGTTGAGTAATGTGTTCTCAAAATAACACCTCAGTTGGAAAATAAGATTGATTAACTTTCTATTGTGGATATCTGAGTTGCAAAATTAGCTTTTTTTCTTTTTTTGAAAAATACTTTATATAATGCTCTTAGAAGTAAATGCAGATAATTTATATCTGCATATATGTGAAATGCATTGGGGTGCTTGTCAGCTCTAGTTTGTATGCTTTCTCAGAACCTTTCAGTACAGTGTTCTATTTTCATTTTTCCTACCTGTCAGAAACATTTGATTTGAAAGCTTGCCTGATTTTTTGCTGGGTAGATGTAATGGAACTCTGACTGAAGTCAGAGTGAAGTTTTTTTTTTTTTTTAACTTAAACAGCTGTTACAAGCCTGTGAATTTAATGATAACTGTAAATACTAAATCAAAATTTTCATCTTCATGTAGCTTTCCTACCCATAAAACTTAATTTTTACTACCATAATAATGAGTTTATTGTATGCAAGTGTATTTTTTAAACAAGCTGCAAGAAATCTGAAAATATAACTCTGTACATAATCAATCTCATAAAGAGTCATTACTAGGCTTTTGCAGTTCATTTGTGAAAGGAAAAGAAATAAAATAACTTGTTCAAAGGTGTGCTTTGTGTCTTTTGCTTAGCTACTGAAACATAGTTGTTCTATTTCTGCAACTTTATTGAACTTAGAAAGTTTATGAAAGTTTTCATAACTTCCATTGCCTGATACCTCAGAGAATGTAGTGACCAACCCCTGAAAGAGACAGAAACAACTCTCTGAAATCTCTTTGTTTTTCAATAATTATAGGTGCTATGTTAATTTATGTGAAAGAAGCCAAGTAGCACATGTTGTTTGTAAGGTTATGTATAGAACTATATGCAGATTTTCTCTCCTGTGCTCTTTAATATTAAATAAGTGTAATACTGAACCCAAAATGGATGTGTTAAAACTTTCATTGTCTCCTTTCTGTGTGTGTCTGTACCATGTCTACCTACACAAAGCCATGAATGTCGTGGGTGTTTATGGTCAGCATCAGCGCTGCCTTTGTGCAGTGTTTGATGTGTATCCCATCTTTCCATCGAGATTCTTCTTCTAAAATTTTCAAATTTGGTTTTTCTATGTTTTCACACCCAATACATTGTAACAGAGATACTGGCTAGCTCTATGTAGGTTTAACCCTTGAGGCATATCACAGTTCTTCCTCGAGAGTCTTTGCTCAATGAAAACATAGTTTTCATGTAAGTCTTGTTCTGTTTTAAGCAGACAGAGATTCTGTGCCCTCCAGCTTACAGGGATGGGTGTGATAAAGTTAGGTCAGAAAACTTCATTGCACTTTATTGCCCTACTAGGTGTAGAAGCCCAGTGCATAAATTCTGAATGCATCCCATGCTGTTTGCTTTTTCAGCAGTGCAGCAAAGGCAGAAAGTGTACATTAGAAACTTTTAAAATATCCAGGATTAAATATTTGCCCCTCCCTTTCCTGTGTTTGTGTTCATGAGATATCCATCATGAGTAGATATGATGCCTAGTGGTTAGCAGAAGAGAAAATTCAAACCGTCCTGTTACAGTGGATTTCAGCTGGTGTCTGTAGGCTGTTGTGGTCTGCTGGATACTTTTGAAAGATTTACAGGAGCTAACAAAGATCTTATGTTAAAATAGGCTTAAATTTGCTATGCAGGGAACTTACCCACACTCAGAAATGGAGTAGTTTAGGAGATCAACCTTTAAAGAAAGATTAAAAAAAGGGATACGAGTGCTACTCAAGATGAAGTAGAGTACAAAATGTGGTATTTCCATTCTGCATTCTTTCTTTTACTTCTACAGTTCATTTTTCTTATAATAATTACATGAGGTTTTTTCCTGCTCAGTATTAGTAGGAGCCAGTCTTCCAGGAGAGTTCTTTTAATCAGGCTTTGTTACAGATTTTACAACTGCCCATTATACTCAGATAACTACATTATCTAGCTGGAGGGGGGTGTGGATAAAAACCTGAACTGCCATTTCTGCTGTAGATAGCTGACATTGTTTTGCTCTCTACCTGTAGGAACTTCCAGCCCCTTTGCTTGATGATACCCACCAGAAGGAATTGGGAGATGAAGCAGCGGCTGTTAAGTCTGAGGATTTTCATGATTCTATGAAAATAGCCTGGCGTTACCAAAATTTACCAAAAATGGAGGTAATAGCTATTTCCTACATCTTTCTTCTTGCACTCAAAATGAATTTGAAAAGCAAATGTTTTTCAGGAGAACCTAGGCAACAGAACTGCTAATGGACAGTGTTACAGGATTGCCTCTTGAGGGAAAACTATCTTACACCACTGAATGTTTTAATTACTAGTGATACAAAAAGAAAGGGAATTTGAGAGTTTGCGGGATCTCTAAAACTTTATACAGACAATAGTAATTTTAAAATAAACAACATTTAAGTTCCATGGGATTTTTCGAAGAGTATTATTAAATTGAGACAGCTTTTTATAAAAGTTTGGATAATGCACTCACTTACAAACTTGGCCCAAATTTAGTTGTACACAAATTACTTAAGTAGGTTTAATCAACACGACTTACTGGATCTCTGTAGTGAAGGTACTGTGTTGAAGCAACTGTTGACCTGCTTATCCATGTGCATAACAACTAAAGCAAGCACTTGAGATTATATCAACTTCACTGTCACTGGAAACTAATCACTGTGCTGGGACAGTGTAAGAAACGAGCTCAGTGCTCAGTCTTTCAAAGGTTACAGTTGTTAGTGTTTTGTGAATAATCAATCTCCCATGGCTGGTGACTTTCTTATTTAATCCAGTGGCACAATCAGTCTTTAACAAAATTACAGCATTTCTGGCTATCCAGAATAAAATCCCAGCTTTGTCTATACATTTTAGCCTACATTTATTAATTCTGGTTTAGATGTAGTCATACCTGCCTAATAAGTTCAGTTGTATTCTTAAAAACATAATTGGAATGTGACAAAATGATCTTACAAGGCTTGGCATGTTTGGTTTTCTGTGAAATTGCACAGACATGGCTATATAGTTGTGTCAGAAAAGACTTATATATGGTGACATGCCAAATCAAACAGCCTCCAGGGTAATCATATAATCTCATCAATTTTATTATTGTGGAGCTTGCTGTGCCACTCTGAACCATCCCCAAAATAATTTGTCTATTTTAAAATCTAGCAGAGTTCCTTGTACATTGATATGAAAACAATTGCATGTTGTTAACAAATTGTGTTCTGATGTTCTAACAAAATAGAAAAATTATTTAAAAATTCAGTTGGGTGTGCACTCATCTTCTTGAACTTCATAGCAGTAAACACTTCTTGCACTAATGTAATATTTCTCGAAAAGGCATGATGTACATGCCCTTGATTATTGCGAATTGATTATACAAGATAGAATAAGATGGTCAGTCTTCTTGGGGGAGTTTCCCTTGTTATTGTCACTTTTTGAATTGGATGCTGATCATTTGCAGTAGTTGAGGTACAATATTTTTATGTGTATGTTAGATTTATTGAAAAATTAAAACACACAAAATACCAGTCTTAAACTATCTATGCTTAAAATTCCTCAGAACATTTTAATTGGTGAAAAATTGGTTTGAAGTTGATATTTTTCAGTATTTTGTATTGCAGTTATCATAAAATTTTGGCTCTGTACTATATTCATTTGATTGGTGAATATACTCCATTGAGGAAAA
Organism: Corvus kubaryi; assembly: GCF_017639235.1. Taxonomy (NCBI): domain Eukaryota; kingdom Metazoa; phylum Chordata; class Aves; order Passeriformes; family Corvidae; genus Corvus; species Corvus kubaryi. The sequence goes on along the minus strand of NW_024581126.1, from coordinate 3,412,687 downwards.
ATCTGATACTGCCTTGCTACACACAGCAATACATTTAGTGCAATAATTTAATTAATAACTTTGGTTGTGATTAATTCTTTAAATTTTCCTTCGCTGGTAAAAACCAATGTTGAATAAAATTCCAAGGCATATTTTCCAAACTGATTGAACTGATATATCAGTGCATTTTCAAAAACTACTGTCAAATAGTTTCAACTGTGAAAGAGAAAAATTAGCTTTGCTTTTAGCTAGAACTCTAAACATGATAGCAGAAACTTTTCTATCCATTATCTGGCTAAATACAGAGCAAGAATGCTGAGTAAAAGCTGTCTTTGTGGTATTTTTGATGCTTAATTTTGTTACTGTTTCTGAGTAATAACAGATTTTGATTAGTATTTCAGATACTCCCTTTCCATTTTTTAGACCCCATATAGACTAGCCAGGTACCTCATTTTTGTTCTTATGCATGGTAATTGTATTAGTGCTCTTCACAGCTGTCACAGTTTCGCTCTACATGTTGCACATACCATGCATCAGAAAAAGATCGATTTATAAGAAATCTGTTGGAGTGAAAGGCCTTGTTATGCCTGATGTGCCTTTGCCAGTTTGTTATTTACATCTGTATCAGAGGTGAATTTCATTTAAACTTCTTAGTATATGGAGAGCCTGTTTTGCAATGCAAGACAGTGCGAGGTTTTCTTTATTTTCTTCTTTTCTTTTCTTTTTTTTTTTTTTTGAATGAACTGCTTATGTTCTTGGGGCAATATATAAACTGTCACAGCATGAAATCAATTTTCTGCCTTGATTCATCCTAAATCTGAGATTTCTAGCACATTAGTATTGCAATTAGAAATATTAACAGCAGACGGTAGCATAAAAGCACGCTCTGCTCACTGACAATTTAGTGTATTTCTCCTTGTTCAAAACAGGAATCCAGGAAAGAGCTGGCCTGAGCCTCCACTCCAGTCCAGTCATAAATTGATCAGCTCAAACTTGAGAGGGATGGCCAGTGTGTGCTCCGTGCTCTCCATGGCCATTCTGCTAAGGCAGATTATTCATGCTTACTTGATTCAGGTAGGCTTTCTGCGAGCTTCCCGCTAAGCCTGGGAATGCAGGACACTGAGGCCTATTCACGGCCTTCTGACATGGACCCAGCTTTTATTGCTTTTATGGGGGTTTATTAGCGCCAAATCCCAGGCTCCACCCAGTTTGTAGGCGCTGTGCTCATTCTTTGGAATCAAGAGAGGTTATCACCTACCTTAATCCATGCAGCAGGGTGGATTAAGGACACCAATGTGCCTCAGGATTCTCAAAGAGGATCCTGGAAACTTCTTGTTTCTTCTTTTTTGCTGTCTTTACTAAACTCTATTGGGCCTCAGTAAGGATTTGCATCTGAAATGGGCAACCTGGGGCTTTTCTCAATGAAGACATCAGATCAAAGTTCAGTTAGTCAAGGCCTTTCTAAAACATTAAGGGGGCTTGGAAGTACACAATAAAAAGATGAGCTCTGGCAGAGATTGCAGTAAAAACATTCTGATCTGTAATCCGGATAAAGAATAGATTATAGGCCAAAGAACAGCCCCTGTTTAAATTGCTTTCAGAATCCTCATTTTGAATAAAGTTACATTTTACCATAAAAATATTTAAATTTTGATAGAATGTTATGTTTCATTGGACTGCCTACTTTAAAAATCAGATACCAATAAGTAAATTGGTACACTGACTTAGGGAATGTGAGTTTCTATCTTTTTTTTTTTTTCGGTAAAACTGATTTGCCTTTTATGACTAGATATTCCATGGGTTTTTTTAAATTAAAAACTAATTATTTATTTTAATTAAAAGTTGGGGGTCATTGGTTATTCTAGGAAAAATATTGCGTTATTGTTACTGTTGCTATTCTCTGGTAACTGACCAGACCTAAAAACTATTAGTATAATTTCAAAATATTTACTCTAAATCAAGTCATTCTAATTAATCTTAACAGTTTAATACATTTTTGGTAAGATACTCTCTACTTGAATATTATATGTTATAACAATCTGGGGGGTTGACTTCACATGTATAATTCAAATAATGTTGCAGGTTGTATCCTGAATTTCATTAATGTGGAACAAATACATGCGTTCATTTCCTCTATTTACTAGCAGAACACATCCAAATGCGTAATTCCTGGCCAGGTATATATTCAGTTTGGTTCATGATGTTTTATATACCAAAATTAAGATCTGAGGAAAATGTATCTTCATTATGGCAAATCATAGTTTTTGTGTGTAATGCTCAACCTACTGTTTATTCAATTTTCAAAAATTAAAAATAGTTTTTAGCTATTTGCTATTTTTCTGTTAAAATCAGTTATATGGAGATGCAATGGTTTGGTTTTTTCACTGATCATAAATAAAGGAAACATTTACCAAATCAGCTGAAAATATTTCTGTAGCACTATATAATTCTCAGAGACTGAAAAATCAAAGAGGCAGAACACATGGTGTTCTGCACATTTCATAGATCTGGCCTTTGCAAATTTGTGATCTTCTGTCTAGAACATGTGCAAAAATACATTCTTTTAATTATCTGACTGCACTTTAATGATGCAACTTGGAACAGTAAGGGTTGAATTCTCTGTGAAAATTCACATGACAACAGGGGAACAAAAACTTAGTAGTAAATACGATAATGTTTTTCTGGTTGAAACTTTTATTTAGGCTGAATGGGGAAAAACAGAGGTTTGAAGCGTATTGCTAGTTAATTACTTTCTTTTGACAGGTAATTAAGACTGTAATCAGTATTGTTGTTTCCACAGGCCAGCCCAACAACATACACGAAGTTTGGCCATTATTATGATATTTCTAAAAAAATGTCTCCAGAACTGTGTCAGTCCATAAAATGGCACAGTTTTTACCTTCATGAAGAATTGTCTTTCGAGCCTAAAATGAAAACATGGTAAGTTTTGATACAATGGTTCTGTTGTGTGTTTAGATTTTGTCTGCACGTTGGCAGGAAAGGATATTTTTGCTTCTACGTTTGCCGTGAAAAGCGCTGTGGTAATGCAGCGGGGTCAGGAGCAGCGGGGCCGTGGGTCCCGCTCAGTGCCACACGCCTGCAGTGGCACGGAGACAGAGCTCTGCTCCCGGCTGGGGGAGGGAGCACGTTGGCAGGGACAATTAGGGCAGACATTGCTAGGACAGCCTAGGACACAGCTGCATGTTCAGCCCAGCCCTACTGACAGCCGAGTGTGGGCACTGGGGAGAACTGTTCCTGTCTGTCTGAGAATACTCCCTGAGCACCGTGCCCCATCAGCTCGGAGATGTGCTTGTCAGGTGGCTATCAGTCTTGGGAAGATATCTGTGCAGTTTTTAGGGCTTAGGAGACAGGCCATTCTTGACCTACATAGCTTAGAATGCTGGATTAGATTAGTTAATGATGTGCTTTTACTTCTTACATCCTACAGCTTCACCTAAGGAAAATACAATATACTGTGAATAAAATTACAATCACTAATTATGTCTTACAAAACATTTCCTATTCAAACTCTTCTCTGAATGAATAACTTACTATGTTTATGTCTATCAGTAGTGAATTAAGGAAGACCGAGAAAAAATGAGTGACAGTAGCAAAGACTCATGTTAGCCTGTAGACACATGTCCATTGTATCTTTCTTGCAGACACTTCAAGTCAAGTCAAATATCAAGGCTGGGCCAGCAGTTTCTTTGTCCAGCCCAGTCACTGAATTTATATGATACCTAGCTTTATAGATCCAGTGTATAGGCCCAGCTCCTGAAGGCAGTGTGGTGTGCTTCATTGGGATTGATTTCCATTGCAGTACACTCAAATATAAAACCTCAGATTTATGAAAGATGTGCAGTATGGACCACCTTTCTTAGAGCTGTAGCAAAGCAAAAGCCAAGTCTCTATCTAATTTGTACTGTTACATGATCAAATGTCACTGCTTTGTAAAGTAAATTCTTGTGATACTGTAAAAAAAACCCCACTTTTAAGAGAAAGCAGAAAACTTCTATTTTATTCTTTCTATAATAAATATTTGAACCAATGTATAATTACTAATTTTTAGTAGCAGAGCAATAGGGGATAGACATAAGAATATCTGACAGATAGGTTGCAAGTGTTGTTACTGTTATTGAGCAATTTAACTCACTTTCTCTTCTCTTCTCTAGCTAATGAGAATGTCGTGACTCTGGGCTTCATTCCAGTAACTATATGGTTGTCGAGTACCTGTTCATTTTACATGAAAATCAAATTAACTCATCAGTTTAGTATAAGAAGTGAACTTTAACTTTTATGCCTTTGATGTTGTAAGCCTTGCTTACTGCTGATATTGTCCTTGTGTGCTAGCCCGATAAAAGTGCATCATTCTTACTATGGGAGTTCTGTTCTTATTTTTAGTTTAAGTCTGACAGAAAGGTTGGATTTATGCAATTTTCTTGGCAAATTGGTAGAGCACAGAGTGATGAGGTGAGGAACCTGATCAAATAAAGCTGGACTTTGGAAGGCTTATCTCCTTTTCCTCTCCCTGCACCCTCAACGTGGGTCTCCTTCAGGAAGCCTCTCCTGCTGAAATGAAAGAATTGTGTTGTTGGGAGTAAGGGAGGTACCAAGGTACCATTCTAAACATTGTCATGCAGTCTAAAAACAATGTGATAAGGAACAGGGAGAAATAAAGCACACATTGGGGATAGTGGGCTCTTAGAAATCTGTGGGAGTTGTAGAGTTGTGTACATCTCTTTCTTTATGGTAGATCATTTGTCTTCTGACTTTGATTATTGTCATTTCTGACCACAAACATGGTTGGTTTTGGATTCCTTATTTTAAAGAGGTTGTACTAGGTCAGTGTTAAGACAAGGTGGGAAGGAAGAATTTTTCAAAATTACAGTCCCTGATACAAAGCTTAAAAAGAAGAATGGAAGTTCTTGGAAAAGTCGAAGCAGAGTTAAAAGCTGAAATACAGAGGAAGTAACTCTGTCCTCTGCAGTCATGGGCTACAGTAAATTGTGGTGGTAGAAATACCAGCTGGACATGTGGAGATGTTTATCTAATGATTTGCACAAGAAGTTGCCATGCAAGTTGGGAGTACTGTAGAATCTCCATCACTGAAAATTTCTAAGGACAAGCTAGGTAAACATCTGTCAGACCTGTTGAGGTCCCTTTTCATCCCTGTCTTTGTGTTTCTTTAATTCACATTAGTCATGATGTATTAAACCCAATACTACATATGAATGTTAGCAGTTATTTCACTGCTTTCAATAAGTTCATGCTTTTACAAAAACCCAGCTGTACTGTATTTTTTACAAGTACTGTGATGAAATTCCGAAGGAAGCATTCTTTTCTCATGGAATGAAAATGAGTTCACAGTCCTGTCAGCATGATTTCGTTTTAAAAAGTGGGAGGGAAGGGATATTATTTTGCTGGCTTTACTGTTTGGAAAATCAATTGAATGCTTCAGGCTTTTAAATCTAACTTCAATATATTATAGAATAGTAAAAATTTCTGTTCTCTTCGTTAACTAGACAATGATTTTAAAGAAAGCAGTCACGTAATAGTCACCTTTCAATAGAAGTCAACAACTTGTATTAGACCTTATCTTGGATTGCCTGAAGGTCCTACTGGGAGCTTGGACTCTTGCTCTGTGTTACAATGAACAAGGAGCACAGCCATGGCTGGTTAGAGTGTCTCCACTTAGAACATATAATTTCTTAAGCATGTGGTTCTCAGACTATGGTTAGAGCCATAACCAAAAAAATCCCTGTTTACATAATGCTGATTGCCTGTCTAGCATTGAAAAATCTCTATCAAGCTGATGGTACCTCAAAAAAGTACTGACAGCCTGAAAGGAAATTTTTTAAAAGTTACAAAAATTACTTGAAGTTCAGAAAATCTCTAAAAATACTGTTTTTCTTTTGATTTAAGATATCAAAAGAAGATTGACAGAAAATTACCAGTGGAAGCTGACAAAAATAAGGAAGCATTTTTTGAAAAGGGGATAGTTCATTATTGAAATAATTTACACTAATAGGCTCTATATTATGAGATGTTTGCAGAAGATTTCATGACTTTCTAAAGGGTATACTTTGCAAGATATGTATCAGTAAAGATATTTTGGAATGAAATTTTCACTTAAATTGTGTAGGAGTGGAGACCAAAAGCAACGGTGTGTTGTGGGTTTTTTTAAATCCAAGAATGTTTTGCTTTGATCACTAATACTGAAGAGGAAGTAGAAACTAATAGTTTTGTCTAGTATATAGTTTTCCATAAATGAATGGTGTTATTGTTGAGACATGATGCTTCTTTATAGTATCAAACCTGCAAAAAATTAGGAATTAGCTGAAAAAAAACCTTTTCCATCTTCTCTAAATGTTTCCACATTATTTTATCTTACATGTTCCATTCTAAATATTTATAATGTTGCAGAGCACAGCATGGTTTAAGCTCAGGCTGAAATAAATTGTTCTAGTCGGGTAACTACAGCCATTGAAGAGGCACCTTCTCTCAGGTACTCGTCATGGAAAGTGCACCTAACCCACTACACACATCCCACATGAAGGTCATGAGCAATGACAGCCTCATCATTGTAAAGAGATTTTAGAAGCTCGAGGTTTTTTAATTGCACCTTTTTGATTAAATTATCACACATACTGATGTGAGCAAGGTGTTCCCTAAGTGGTGTCCAGTTTGGGTGAGGCTTTTTTCTCTTTTCCTGATAGAAACCTGCTACTTTTTAATGTAATTTATGGTCCTCAAAGGATGTACTTAATCCAAAACTTGTTTAGATGCACGTAGAATTCAGCTTGTTGACCAGCCTTACTTTTCCCTTTATTTTTCAGTTAGAGGGTGACTAGTTTTGGAGGACCTTAGGTTTCATTTCTCCTCCTTGAAGTTTGGAACATCTCTTCCCCCACCCTCCTTTTCTTTGGGAAGAGGTTGGGAGCCAGAAGAACAATTCTTTGCTCTCTTTTCCTTTCACCACCCCAGGATGTAACAACAGATTATGCATTTATAACAGAAAATATACAAGAATAGTAATGTACCACATTTTGTTATACAGCTTATATAGCTTCCTGTCAGAAACAAGAGTCTACTGAACATATATTTTACAATCCTTGGAAAAACAATGCTGCATCTTTTAATAAGAAAGACCTTTTGTCATAATGTTTTGTGACATAAAAATATGTTTGTATTTATAAAAAGGACCAGATCATCCTCATGCTTCTAATTCTCTAGCACCACATTAAGAAACCCATTTTATTTCAACTGTTCTTCAGTGAGTGAACTGTCTCTCTAACTGTAGCTAATGTCTTTTTTGAGATAATTACAGAGCTTCCCTTGCAAGATCAGAGATGTAGGGACTTTATATGGGCCAGAAACTCTTGGCCCTTTTGAGAAATCATATAGATTTGTACATATGTCCCTCTCTGGCTATCTGCACAAGCACTTGGTTTGTTTATGGACTTGGAAAGAAAGGTGATTGTTCGAATGATTAGATTAAAAGTGACCTTTTACTTTGCAATTAAAAGTGAGTTTTGGAGATTATCAACATTGTTTGTTCACCTTAAAGTTTGGATCGATCCTCCTTTTCTCTCCTGTGTTTTCACATGTGTGTTTGTACCTGTTTTTTGACGGAGGGAGGGGCAAAAGGTACCCTGTTAAACTGGCACCTGCCAGACAGTGTAGGTATAACATTTAATAGCCATATTTGCTCTCCTTTCTGCAGTTCTGACACCTGATGGCTAAATTAGACCGCAGACTTCCCTTTGGATAATCACTCAAGATGGATAGAAGTTCATTTCCCCATGATAAAATTTAATTAAAGACAGATTGTGAAGCCAGTTCTCTTAAAGGAAGTAGTAAATGGGACTGGGTGTTTGGTGCCAAAAGAAGGCATAAACCTTCTCTGTCTTATCTCATTTTTATATTGGGGAAGGGCAGTTCTGTCCTGGTGCTAATTCCGGGGCCGGGTTTACAGGGGTGTGTGGCTGACAGCAACTGTTCTCCGGTGGTTGTTGCCAGGATATTCTGATGTCCCGGTCGCTGCACTGCTGGAGCTGATACTTAACAGGAAGGCAGGAATATCCTCTCTGGTGACTCAGTGCATTGCAGACAGCACTTGTTTTCTTTCTCTCTGCTTCTAGTCTCCTTCTTCAGTGCAGTTACCAAACAGGAAGGTTTGATAATCAAAGGATACCAAATAATGAAGTTGTAGTTTCTCAGTAATACTTGTAAGTTTTACCTGAAGAATGTATGTGCTTTTGAAAAAAGAATAAATTTATCTAGAGTCTAGATTTACCCATAAATTTAGATAGAACAGGTTTGACTGTCTTGCCTAATGGTGTCTCCTTTTACATAACAAGGCTATTTGTCATACCCTTGATAACCTAACCTTTGTTAACTGCTTGGAAACTATCAGCAGAGAAGTCAGAGCCTTTGTTGTAACCAGGATACCTTCTTGCCAGCTCCTGCTTTATCCATTACTAAAGTGCTAAACAAAAAAAAGTAAAGAGGGAATTGTTTAAACTCATTATCAAAATCAAATGGTGTTTAGTAACAAAACCAAAAAAAGACTAGAAATTGGAAAATGAGAAAAATCTTATTTCCTTCCTTAAATATTGTGACAAACATGGCCAGAAGGGTAATGCAACTTGCTTTTATAAATAGTGTTCCTACAATATTTTTCATGTTCTTATTTGTGTAAGATGAGTCAAATTCAAGTAAACCATTAATATTTTAGAAAGAGGTAGAAGAGCACCTGGTTTTACATTTTTAAAAAATCTACACACATTACCTTATTTTTTTAATTCTTTCTTTGCTGCAAATCTCTCTCTGGTAGATTAATTGAAGATCTATTTTATTTGTTTGTTTTCATTTTGGCACCCCTTAATCCTGCTAGTGCTTTGGTTATTTTATTCTTTTATCCACTAACTTTTAAAAACAGGTTAGTAATGAATCAGAAATGAGCAAATATTTTGATTGCAGTATATTCTCTGGCAAAAAAATTTATCTGTTGTGATAATGTAAAGACACAGAGAATTTTGGCTACTGTGGGGGCTAAAGTTCACCCTGTAAACTGACAGCTGCCAGGCAGTGTAGATAAAATATTTAATAGCCATTCCTTTTGCAACTAAACACTAGGAAAGTAATGGACTTCACAAGTTAAACTTCCCTGTTTGAGGTGCTCCTTTTTTTGTATAGCAAGGCAGACTTTGAAATATGAAATATCGTGTTGAGATTATATACTGCCAGTTAATTTTCAGCTCTGAATTTCATAAAGAGTATTCAATTATTAAGGTACACCAGTTTAAACAGTAGCCTTCTAGGGTACTAAATCTGAAACAAAAATAAATAGAGTTTAATTTGGAAACTCTCCTTTGTGTTCATATCAGAGAAAGTTCATCTCTTAATGTTTTTTGACACTGAGTATTTCAAAACTCAAATTTATTAGGACCACATGACTTTTTTTGATTGTAGATGTTTATAACTCAAGTATATTGGGGGGGCGGGGGTTGGGCTGATGCTGTTTCCTTAAAGGAAACGTAGAATTTTGAGTTGCAGCAATGGTCCAAAGACAGATCATTGCAATTCTTACATGCTTCTCAGAAAAGTTGAATTCTCTCCTGGGCCAAGGGATGAAAGCAAGTTTATTTGGGTTTATTCATCAGTAAAATGCATTTGGATAACAGTCTAGGCTTTTAGTAAAGTAGTGGGAATCATTTCATTAATGTTTGGGCCAGGTGGTCTCTCAAGGTGCCCTCCAACCTGGGCTCTTACCAGACCAGATATAAATGATAGAGCAAACAACAATATTTTTAGAGGCAAAATTTTCAAAATAACCTGTCATATTTCCCAAGAAGTATAGCAAGAGGTTTGAATTCTCAACCCTTGATGGTAATTAGTGAGACTGGAAGAAAATGTCGAAACCAGAAAAGATAGAAGGGCATAAGCTGCAGTGAGGAACCTGCATCAAGCCAAGACAGCCAAGCCAGTGTGCTCCATGGGATTTAAGAAAACAATATGTGTCTTTTAGAAGTGAGCACCTGAATTGCTCTTTGAAAGTAAAGGGCTTCTAAGTATGACAAGATGATTTGCTGAACTTTCATTTTGTTTTAAGTCTGCTTAAATCCATTTTTAGCCATCAGTTTGCTTTTGTTTGTTTTTCTGAATGTTATATTACATTTTCTAAACAATACATAGAATAAATGCTACCTCGCAATTTTGCTGTCAGGCAAATAAAGCAGTGAAAATAGAGGAAAATTTTCACAGAAAGTCAACTCTGTTCATCAGGGCATTGATTAGGTATACTTGGAATAACAACTGGGTAGATCTTTGTCAGTTACAGAAGATTAGTACTGGGCTGTAATGGTTTCAACTTTAAGTTGATACATTAAATCATTAATCTTCTAGATGTAAGTGAGCCTGACATAATTAAGTTATCTTAATCCCTGGAGATTTTAGCTTTCACTAAATGTCTGAGCACTGAACTAGTTAATATGAAGCAATCACAACTGCTTATAATGTCAACTTTATTCAAAGAGTTTGGGGTTTTTTTCCTTCTCTGACACTTCTTTTCTATATGACACATGCAGTGAAAGCTGTACCTGCTCATATATATTTTTTATACATCTGTTAGAGACATATAGGAGAGTATGAAAATGTGTAACTAAAATATTTCTTCTTACCAACAGTAATATGAACAATGGTTATGCAAGGCTGCTTCAGTCCATTCAGAGGATCATTTCCCAGGAAGGCTTTGATGGCTCTGATCCCCAGGTACTGAAGACCCTCATACTCCTCTTTAATCCTGTAACTACTGTTTTCTGGCTTTTCAGGAGTGGCACAAGGTCTTGGACCTTGTTCCTTAATAAGGAACAAACTGTTTCTAAGCATTGCTAAAGTAAAGAACCAAAATAAATAGCGTTGTTCATGTTTTAAGGTTCTTTTGAGTTTTTACCTGTTACAGATATGCAGGACCATGCAAGAAAGGTATGTAAGACAGCATTAGTAAAATGCATTTTCTGTGCAATTAGCTAATAAATGGATGGCCAAATATAATGTAATTAAGCAAAACACATTTTCCCCTGCAATATTTGTTTTTCAAATTATTGCTTTGGCAATAATCTGTTCAAGATTATTGAGGTTAAACATTTACCCTTAAACTTTCAGATTTTTTCGTTGTTGTTTTACTGGAGTGAATTTTTGAATTAATTGAACGGTGGTACCTTTATTTAGTGAGCATTGAAAGAGAAGTAAAGAAATAAGAACGGTAATTCAGAATTCAGTTTACAAATCAAAACAGCTTTTCAACCTTCCAAAGATCTCTGTAGTCTTCATAAAGCATAATATGGGTAATCAGAAACATTTTAAGTGTAAGGACATAATCTGATTTGACTGATTTTCTAATTTGAACAGTGCCCTATCAGTTATTCTTTGTCATGTTCAGTAACATGGGAGTCCTTTGGAGTTGATGGAAATAATATAATAAACTGTATATATTGATGCTTAATTGAAAGATAATTATTGTTGCACAATAGAAATTTTCCTGCAGTAGAAGTCAATTAGTATAGACACTGGAGAGCCTGAAATTATTTAATACAAGTCTGTGTACCAGTCCAGTATCTTAGGAATCATTTTTGCAGGAGAGCTAATGCTGGAAAGGATGTTTTCATGTCTAACAGTGAGGTTCAGGAACATTACCTGCACAGAGCACTGGTGTGTAAATGTCGGTTGTTTGTGCTCAGCGCTCAGTCTCTGCTGAGATGGCTGGGAGGGTTTGCCTTTCCTTCGGTGGCAGTGCCAGTCTGGAGAAGGCCATTGGTCCCTGCCAGGTCCCTCTCCCTCGCGCTGTGGTAGCCATGGCAACAGGCATGTGTGTCATCCTCCTGTGCAGCACGGGGATGCTCCTCCTGCCTCAGAGCCCTGGGTGAAACAAGCACCCTGCCAGCCTCCAGCCAGCAGACAGCCTCCTGCCGAAGACATTAGACTGTTAGTGCTTATTTCTCTTTATATATGTATAAGAAAATGAATGTTGTTCAGAGCCAGCATTTGGGGGTTTTTGCTTGCAAGTAGGGAAAAATTAAACATCACTGATCATTATTTTCTCTACTTTTTGTTGAGCATTTCAAAATGTCTTACTAGTGTCAATAAAACAAAAACCAGAACTTTTACTGAGATGAATGTAAAAATATATGTGGGCTAAATAATACATATTTCTAAGGTGAAGCTTTAAAAGTTAGAAAAGTCATTTTTCAGGCCAGTTTATTGACCTAGAAAGCCATTAGCCCTATGTAGTTCTTTCTGTTTCAAGGGAGGTAATGCATATGATTTCCTGGAGTGGTTTCTATTACTTTCTTTTAATATTCCACTTTTCCCTATGCATCATCTTTCTTTGTACACTCAATTTTGTACATTTAAAAGCCTTCTTAAACATATGTCCAGACTTGAATGTAGTGGTGGCCCAGAACACACCTTGGATCTTTTATCTGCCAAATCTCTGAGCAATTCTCTGCTCTTTCGTATCCTCTTCTATTTACTGAGCCCTCAGAAATGCTGTTTAAGTAGGAAGGTATGAAGATTGTAGAGTAAGGAGCAGCCTGTATTCTTCTGGACCTGTGTATAATTGCCATATAAAATCATAAAAGCTTCTGAGAAGTTTGTGCATGTATGCCCCCCACCCCCAAATAATCCTTTACCTGACTGGTAAAACTTTCAGATATTTTTGGCTACTTTCACAACAATATGCCAATGATACTTAGATTTACTCTTATTGGAAGAGGGGTGTGAAGAAAAGTGAGCTGAATGCGACTTACCCCAGCTGAGAGATGACACAATTAGGAAAATTAGTGCAAACAACCATTAGAGGTTTAGTAGACCTTTGATAAGATGGTCAGGCGTCTCTGGGACCTAGTATGGTTAGTTAACATTAGTTTTATAGAACCATCTGCAGGTGGCCATTGTAGGTTAATATTTTTTTGACTGTCCTGCATGGCTTTGTGGACCTTAGGACAATAATTCCTGTTTGAGGTATGAGGATACAGAAAAGTTTGGTCGAAGTTGACCAAAGCAATACCTATTTCTTCACACTGACTGGAATACCTTTGCTAAGGTCTATTTGGAAAATCAGAGTTTGAATTACCTATAAGCTGCAAATACAAGGTTTACATCCTTTCTAAAAACTCCCAGTAACTCTTTGCTGCTGATCATTAAGGTTGAATCCTTTATACACTGATCATGGCATTAAGTTACACAGAATGGTACCTCTTTGTTTCAGAGTATTTTGGGGTTTTCATGTTTGACATCAGAGTTTTAATAGGCAACTATTTCCTTAACATTTCTTTTGTATACTTTGGAGCTCAAGTTGAGGGGCTTTCAGGGTAATTGTTGAAAATTACATGAAAAAAGTGAAAAGAAATTAGAAAATAAATCCAAGCTTCCACACTAATGTGAATATAAAAGATCTAGTGGTATATCTAAAAAAAATGTTATCCTACTCTTTACAGCAGGCTTGTTGTGGGAGAATGTTAGACTTCTGCTTTTCTTATATTCCAGTTTCAGAATAAACTGTCAGGCCCACACAGGGCTGTGTGGGCCTGACAGAATTATACTGGTAGAAGTTCCATTACTGGCCAAAATAAATACATCTGACATTATCTGGTGTTTGAATAGCTTTATCTTTTACTACTCTTATGATTTGATGTTGTGAACCAAGCATCTGTTATCCTCTGTGCAGTAAGAGAACATTTTTTTCCTCTGTGTGTTGTTCTTATGGATGCTCCTCATAAGATAAAAATGTTTTTCTCCTTTAAAAAGTTTCTGTAAGTTTTATGTATGTTTGTGCTGAAATTTTGAAACACTGTAACACTTTCTGTGCCTGGTCAATATCCATGATGTCTGAATAAAATAGTTTTCTTAAATGCCTGGTTTTTTTCTGTTGCTTAAATGTACATCATGAACTGCCTGAATCTGCTATGATCTGAAGTAATTGAAGAATATTAGACTAAAACTTCTATTTTTGCTATTCTTTTAAAAACTGAACATCTGAGCCTAGGGAATACCCTATGGAGAAGTCAGATTGTGTTGTATTATCCTGTTCTGTTGTCATGATCTGCATACAGCAGTGTAAACAGTTAACTTTTCCTAACTGAAGCCTAAAAGCCTGCAAACCCCGAGACTAAAGAATCTGCCAGAGCTGAAACAGAGATTGCTTTCCCAGAGACTGGAAGTGAATTGGCAGATCAGCTGCCTGTGTAAGACTCACAACTGGATAAATGCAGAGCCATGTGGTACTGACTGTGTCTCACAACCCAGGCTCTGTCTACCCAATATGGGTAAGGAAGCATTTGGAAGAGTAGCCTCTTGTCTTGTCAAAACCTTTCCTCTGGATTTCCAGAGCAGCTGTGGAGTGTTTTGTGCTTGATAGTTGCTGTTTATTCTAGCTGTTGGAAATTAATATCTACAGTTTATCAAAACACTTGTCTGTAGTGAAAAGTACCTGCAAGATTTTACTTATCAAAATTAGTATTTATATATGTGTGTCTGTGTATAAATAAAGAAAGCTGATCTTTAAGTATGAACCCTGAACTCTAGAAATGTTTCTTTCATCACGTTGTGCAGGAAGTCTTTCAATAAGGGAGTTCATTGTCTTTCTCTCAGCTGTTGATAGCAAATATATATAAAATCCTTTCCAAAGATCACCAGGAAAGGTCACATCAAATAAGCAGAAATGAGAGTTGTCATTACGGGAGATAACATTTTACTTTGCATGAACAAGTTACAACTCTGGCTTCATAATCTGTCCCTTCAGAAGAGGAGCTTTATCTTAGCCACTGCCTCTGTTGGATGCTCCTCTGCCAGCCTCCTGCAGGGCAGCAAACTGGCTTTAAGTAGGTAACACATGGGACTGCTCAGGATTTTGTCTGTCAGGACAGCATAGATTCCAGTACCCAGTAGGTATCTAAAGCAGACCAGAAGCTCTCATGTCAAGGTGTGGTCCTTAAGAGACAGTTTGCTGATGTCCCCATCAGACTCTGTTTTTCCGCAGCTGTGGGTAAAACTTCCTTCGTTAGTGGGAAGGAGTTGAAAGCAATGTAGATGATACTTGGAGACTTCTAAGACAGTGACAGGCCCATGTGTTGGTGAGGTAAGGCACTGACCTTGTTCACTCAGAAGGAGCAGAAAAAGCAAACAGTCAGAGTAGTCAGGTTATGAAAGTAATGCAGCAGAAAGGTGAAAATAAAGGGAGAAGTTGTGTTTGATTGCTCTCAGGCACTTCCAGCAGACTGTCTTAGAACTGGGAGAAAATAACTCTTTAACGTGTTTTTTAAGACGGTGATGGAGGAGAGAAAGGACATAAAAGGTCCTAGTGTTACTGGATTTTATGTCAGAATATACTTATATTTAGCTGGTAAAATGCAAATTAATAGTTCTCTGTATTTCCATGTGTCTATTACATTTGTACTTGCTTATCCAACATAGCATGGTATCTAAGCAGTAAAAAAATGCCATTCCATTTGCAATTTGTATAGGATCGACTGAGATTACTGGGATTACATAAAATACACAACGATTATGGATATGCATTCTAGAAACGGTATTCCTCCTAGCATTTAAGAAATAACAAATGACTTCTTTTTTTTTTTCCAATAGAAAAAACAAAGGAATGTTTTGAGGATAGGAATTCAGAGTCTGGGTTCCATATTGTGGGGTGATGACATTTGTTGCAGTGATACTCCTGAAGATACTCATAGCCTTACAAAATTTCTGTATGTTCTCCGTGGCCTGCTCAGGAAATCTTTGTCAGCCTGCATCATCACAGTGCCCGCTCACCTTATCCAGGTAGGAATGCTGCTTTTTCTGGATTTCAGAGCTGACACATCACTTAGCAAAAGTTTAAAGCTTATGGTAGGGAAAAAAATGCAATTTTGGACATTTTTTAAAGTCTTTTTGTTCAAAGGGTGAACTTAAAACATGACTATCTGTTACGCTTTATTCTTTTGTGGGAGAGTTGTGCTGCAAAATCTACAAAGACCTAAGTATAAAATTATTTTTAGGAACAGTTTTACCAAGGGTCTTGACTCCTTTTTTGAAAGACTATCAGAATTCCAGAAACTGTAGAAAAGCAAAGAAAATACCTCTAGTAATCTCTTTTCCACTTATTTTTTTGCAACGTTTCTATGCACTTTTCCAGTGCCTTCAAAATGCTTTACAAGGCTTTTCAGCCCACTGTCTTTATCTGTCTCATGCTCATTATGATGATACCTGATCTTGGTTTTAAAGCCAGGAACTGAAAGGTACAGGTTTGCTCTGTAATTCTAATATCCTCTTGTATTGGGACCAGGAGCAATCCAGTTATGGCGTCAGAGTTGGTTTCCCAACAGCAAAATGAGAAGCAATTAACAGCATTCTTCCTGATAATATATGGAGACTTAAATGTATCTTCTGAAAATAAACTTTTTTAACAAAAGGAAAAATGTAGATAGTCTTCTGTTCTGCGAGTGGTAATGTAACTTACAAAAGCAAAATTATTATTCTCAGTGAATAGAGAACCTATAATTTTAGATATTTGATTTGATTATAGTAAAAAAAGTACTGGATAAAACCGCATATTATGCAAAGTGTTTTCATAGTAGGTGAGTTTATCAATAGATTAAATCCTGGCTTAGGTAGGTACATGACTCACATGTATTGAATTTTGTTAAAGGTCTTTGAATACCTACAAATGTTATTCATTTAGATACCAATGTGATTACTGCTTCGAAAATAATGAAGGTTGATGTTCTAGTTTTACCATTGTAGTCAAAAGTGTGTGAATATTTCTCTTGCAGTACATACCTCCACCTCCTTACTTATTATTTTTAAATATTAGGTGGCAGTCTGCCTTCAGAAAGAGGGACAGTTAAATGTAATGCAAGAAATGGAATTTGTGCATGTAAAACTATCATCCTACTTCTTACACACTGGAATTGCCTGTCCATAATTGGGACATACAACCCTTTCCATTGTACTCTTCTTTATATATCATGCCAGTAAAATGTACATTCATATTTTAGAGAAGTGCAGAAGTGTCTCTAAGAAAGACACTGAAGGACAAAGATTTTTGTTTGTTTCAAACTTACATGGGAAGTTGATTTTTGGTTTGTATTTATAAATTCCATATAGATCAATTCCCAGGGAGTTAGGATTGAAATTATGCCTCATTTTTTAAATAACTGAGTTTTTAATTTTAACAGTAAGTGCTAGAATAGTCTGAATTTAAAAAAAAGAATCATTCTGTACAAAATCTTTGCTTAGCTGTCTTAAACAAACAAGGACATTACTTTTTTTTTTTCTTTTAAATTGTGAAACTTCATGTATCCTTCTTTAAACAACGCTGTCATTAGGAGGAGCAAAGCTGCTGAGGGTTCCTCCTAGCCTACATTACTGAGTTCCCAGAGCCCTGCTGTGTAGTTGTTGCGCTCTCCAAGAAGCCTGTTAAAGAGTCCCTGGGAGCATGTGTCCAGCCTCCCTGGCACTGCTTAATTGGTGAGGCTGGCGAGATGAGAGGACAGCCGAACATGTGCTCGCTCCGGCTCGCGCCGCAGACGGACCTTCCTTATAATAACAGCAGCTGCTCACATTCTCACAGCACAGCTACTCACCATTCTGTTGCTGAGGGGTCTTGCTGCATTCAGAAAGTAAAGAAAATGTCTCTTCTTTCCAACAGAGTGAGAGAGAGGGATATGTTTTTCCAAGTGTGTACGTATTTGATTTGATCAGTCAGTTCTAGCATATACTTCCTCTGTTGAATCTTCAAGTCAGTGCACTGAAGGCATTGAGAATTCACACTGTTTTTCTGAAGATGTCGTAAATTCCCCATTTTTTCCCTGAACTACTGTACCTGTATTTCCTAGGTTGTAGTTTGGCCCCTAACTAAATTAATCGGGTGGTCTCCAAGTAAATTCTTCACGTGTATAATTTCTATGAAGGACATATAAGTTCAAAATCACATTTAATCAAAGTTTTGTCTGGATGACATATACATAAAAATAGTTCCATCTTTACTTTGTCATGAAAAAGTAGATTTTCAGTAGTGACATAACTTACCTTGTCTGTCAGTCTCCAGTACTTCAGTTACTCCAATGAAGGAGAAATAAAACAATTGGTAGTACTGATTTTTGACAGGGGCAATGTCTTTTCAACACAGACTAGTTCTGGATTTATATAAAGTATATGAATAATGCGTATTTATATATGTATGTATATATTTTTTTTGAAATTGTTTTCTTTTATGTATTTTGCCAAATACTTTGCATGTTGTACTGTGACAGGGAGTTCACAAATTAAATCTACCTGGTTTCTTTCTTTTTCACAAAGTTTAATTTTGCCTTTACTTTTCATATATTATCTTTGTTCTTGGCTGGTGAGACATTAAAATGATCCTTCCTATTTCATATTTTCTGTATTCTGGTTTGTAATTTTTCTCATGCTGCCTCCTTAATCTGTCTCTAACCAGTCACTTTACCTTATTACAGTAACATAATACAGTAATGCTATTATTGTTCGTTTACTTTTCCTACATCCTCGTGTCTGGTTTGACTCTTCAGTGATTACAGAGCATTAAACACTGATTTTGTTCTTGATGTTTTCCCCTCTGTGATACACATGCACCAATGTGGCTCTTTCATTATTCCAGCAATTCATTGTCTTGGATTTAATAACTTGGAATTGCATTTATCCAAAGATAATGCTCATTCATCCAGCTTGGTGGGACAGTTCATGATGTTCTCTAAGGCTGTATTTTAGTAAAAGACACAAGCTTGCAAAAAACTTCTGTTTGTGCGTGGAGTTTTTTCAGAGTAATTGAAAGAAATTGTAGTCCACTAAGCACAGATTTTTTGGGTTTTATTGATGAAACTTCTAGGGCAAACAATGCATGAAGAAGAAAGAAAATTCTCTTTTCTCAACCACAAAAATAGGAATACATTATTCTGGAAGAGGGTTTCAAGAAAATGACACAAAAAAGTTATCCAATTATGAATTTTATTCAGGTGATGTGTGACAAGTTTTACTTGATTGATATTTTCTACCGATTGAACATACTCTTATCTTACACTGTCTGTCAGATAATAAATATTGAGCTACTTACAAGTGTGATTAAAACAGTTGATGGAAGGTTATTTTTCAAGTCTTCCTACTGCTTCTTGAAAATGCATTGTGCCTAAGAAATCATATGGTACATTTGAAAAGGGAAAATTACTTCCATTTTTAAAATCTAGCATTGATCAAGGAGGGCAGATTGAAGAGGCATTTCATTTGTTGTTACAATTTCCAGGTTTAAGGAATATTACGAAAGCAAGTGAGGATTCTTTTTCTGTGTGTTGATAATCTGTGCATTTTAATACCTAAATTTAGAGAAGGAATTATTGTGCAATTGTGTGACTGAAAGGACTTTAATGTTGCTGGTCTATACTGGGAAAGCCCTAAATAAGAATTTAAAATATTTTCCCATTGTATTTTTTTTTTTTACTAGAAATCATTGGTAAATCCAAGAACATCTTTCCCTCAAAATACTAAATAATGTTTTTAATTCTATTCCTGTTCTTCCCAATTTTGTATCACTTAAATGGTATTTTTTTGAGTAGATTATTATTTTCAGTGGGGAAAGCATAGCACTTGTTAAAGCCATCCTTTATTTTGAACTCAAAGCTGGTATTACTCGTAAGGACTAAAAACCATATTAGTCAGCATGTACCAAGGGAAATTAATTGACTAATGAAAAGTCAGTATGAATAAGTCTTCTTACAGAACCTGTCCTCAGAGTCTGAAGTTCTGTTTAGCAAGGTATTTTTATTAATTCATCCAATATGTTAAAAAATTGATTTCCTACAATATTAATGTTTTGATGTTTGGAGTTCACTGAAGCGCATAGGTTACTGTACATTTCAGTGTAGAAAAATTCAGAAACAAACCTTTTCACATCCAAAGCCTTTTGTGTTCACACCGAGTGATTTAGCAGCTAAACTCAAAGTCAGGCAATGGAGTGCTTTAGAATCCATTGCTAATATAGGATTATAAGATGTGAACTCCTATAGCTGGTGAATTTCTCACAGCTTGAAATCTTTATTCCTATGATAAGAACTAAGAGTGATTGCCTACCTTAGAGCTCTAACTTCTGAGAGTTCACTGGTCTGAAGTTGAATAACCTCCAAATGTATTTGATGAGATGGCTGCTGCATGCAGATTTGTATTGAGATACAGTGTCATGTGTTTTCTATATCATGGTTAAGGAAGCTTTCAAATTTTTCTGCAAGATAGAAACCACAAAGATTAAATGGTCATAGTATTTTTCTATATTGGGGGTTTTTACTTGCTTTTTAATGTTGTGTGTTGCTTTGTGTTGTATGTGAGAAATAGAGTTTAACAACTGTACAAATAAATACCAAGAGTCGTAAGTTTATGACAGGTATTTTGGGTTACCCACGTGGTTTTAGGATATGAGTATTTTGGGTTTTAGACATTCATAAAAGTATCTTTAAAATTCTGATTGAGTAGGAAGCTCAGGGAAGTATCCTATTCAAAATTTAAATTGGGAAACAGTATTTTTTTTCATTTCTCTTATTGTTGATGTATTTGCTAATCAAGCTGTAGAAGAAATAGAAGTATTTCATGGTTTCATACAATCAGGTTTTGGTTTTCAACAGGCTGTGTTCTAGCACTATCGCTTCTGATTTGGTAATAACTACCCATTTCAAAAACAAATACAATATACATCTGCAGCATTTTTTGTGCCCACATATTAGTTATCTGTTAACCAAATTAACTGTATTATGATGAACAATCACTGTATGTTAAAGTTGCGTGCCTAGAGCAGCCTTGTCGTTTTAATAAATTTTACTTTTTAGGACACTATATACACATCCTCACCATCTCTCTTTAATAAAAAAATATTGCTTTCCCAAAAAGCGTATGTTAAACTGGAGAAGTGCACGAATACATGCAACATTGTGATTTTATTTTGCATTTTGTGCATGTAAATTGAAAATACACCTATGAAAATTAGGTAAGATTTAGAACCAAATCTTTTAACTACAGCTTAGACCTAAACAGTTAAATATCCCATCACAGTATGGAGATAGTCATCTGTTCAAGCATATGGAATCTTTTGGCTACTGGACTAAGTAGTTAATATAATGCCCAGTGTCCAGACATGGACACAACTGTTATGGAAGCAGAAGGGAACAGGCTCATGTATTGAGCCCATTTGGACACTGATAAGTAAAGATTAGAAGAGTGACTTTAAATAATACAGGACAAAGTATTTATTGCTTTAAGCAAGTAATTATTTCAGAAAATGGAAGGTAACATAGTTTTTCCAAAGCAGTATTTTTTTTGCTTAAGTAGAAGTCCAGCTTCTTGAGTGGGAAAAAAAAGAAAGCCCTGTGACTCTAGCATTAACTATAGGGTTTATCTGTTCTGTTTCAGAACAAAGAACAATAATTTTGTGTAAAACTATTTTACATTTAAATCCTTGCATATGTATTTTCCATCTTAAATGATTTTCACAGAACCAAATATTGAACTTCTATGCAATGTGTGCTTAGAAACATTTTGATGGGAACTTTCAGTGTTGTTTAAAAATCCTGAAGTTTCAGAATCCAATTCTACCACTTTTTGTTTAGACATTCTCTATTAATTAGAATGTAATCATAATAAAAAGGAATACTGCATCTTTAATGATGTTTTTGTGCCTGTGTAGTTAAGCTTTAATGCTAGGGGGAAAAAAAAAAAAAGATTAAATTAGCCTTGTAACCTCTTTCTCTTCCAGACTGATGATGGAAAATAAAAGCTCTTAGCCACAGAATGTAACACTTAGAATTAATATTTAATTAGACCAGCAAACTGTACACCGTGGCTGAAAGCTTCCAAAGAGTTGTTAGTGCCACAATTGACCTACAAGTTTAATAATAACTCACTTCTAGGAGCAAGTGCCAGTTCAGCATAGTGGAGCCACTGTAAGAAAGTCCTGTGAGATTAAAATCAGCAAACCAAATGGCAGGCGAGGATTCCTGGGATGGAGCCTTCTGGAAAGCTGGGAGCTGGAGTAGCTTTTCAGCCAGGATTCAGATGAGAACAGTGGGCAAAAAAAGCTGATCCCTCCTGTTCTGGGAGCTTCTGGTTGTAGGCCAAAATCTTAGAACAGATTTTTTCTAAATGTTCTTACTGCAGCTATTAATTTATATCACAAATCAAGTAATGAATGGCTTATCTTCATCTTTTAATTAAGTTTCAATACAAACATTATCACTGAATTCATTGGTCATGAATTTTTCGCATGGAAGAAGGATACATTTTTGGTAGGATGTGTCATTTAGTATGTTTGTATTGCAGAATATTTAATTTTATGGTATTTTACTGCGACATAAAGGAGTTCTTGTTAGAGTAAGATATAACAAGCAATTTGTCATAATATTATGAAATGTGTAAATTAAATATGAAATTAGTATACATTGTAAAATATAATCTTTTGAAGGTTAAATAGCTTAATCTTGCTTTTCATTTTATGAAGAATTAAAATATAAAGCCAGTAACTCTCCATTAGACATCCATCTGAGCCTTAATTCTATGGCAAATTATTCTAGTGAAATAGGGCACCATAAGTTCAAAAATGTGCAAACACACAGCAACAGACTGAGGAAGGAGCATTCTGCATTATTTATTGGCTAGATCCTAAATAATTAAAGAAATGCCTACTCATTAGTTAAAAATTAAAGCAGGGGAGGACCTTGCCAGCAGAGGGAGCAGTCATGTCTTTCCTTAGGTTCCCATCGTTTCCAGCCTACCCATCATTTCCACCCTACCTCTTCTTATTGCCCAGCCAGTTTCCCATCTGGACCCAGCTTTGCCAGCCTGCTCCTGATGACAGCCTATAATTTTAGACTGGATAAGGGATTAGTTTTTTAAATGATTTTAAAATTCAGAATCTTGCCACTCGATTATCAACATCAGTTAGATGTTCCTTTTGATACTTGTGTACTATTAATTGAAATAATAGTGCAGGTTCTTTTTGGTCACCTGGGAATAAAATGTGATTCACTGTTTAAAGAGCTAAAGTTGCAGTGAGTGTTAGCCTTTCTAAATTGGTAAGCAAACTGCAGTGACATTTTTTTCAGGCAAAATGGCAACAAAGGGAACTCCTGAACCTTTTTCTTATAACGAATGATTCCCAATGGAGTCACAGAATTTTAGTTAAGCCAGTTGGTCTCAAATATGTAATTTCAGCAGGTTTTTTATGGCTCTTTTTTAATATGACTCCCTCTTCAGACTGCTTTTACATCTCTGGTTTTTACTGCTCTATGACCAACTCGTAGCATGGCATATTTTCTGTGTTCATTTTTCTAGAGGAATCTGCTCAAATGGTCAGTTCATTTCTTCAATGACTAAAGATAAATAATGACCTACAGATTTCTCTCTATATGCTTTTATAACAGTGAAACAGTCTCATTGGTGAAAACCAGATAATGTTCAGGGAAGGTGCTGGGCTCATCTTAGCCCAGATCTTGTACTGATTTCTTCCCAGCCACTCACCCTTCACTGGAGAAGGGCTCAATCAGATTGATTTCATCTACTCAGTGCAGTAGGACTTGTACAAGAGCCCCACACCCCAGAACCATTCATAGTCACCTGCAGCCTGTGCTTTCAGCCACCGAATGCTAAGGGTAGAGAAGAGAAAAGCACTGGACAGGATTCAGCTCAAAAAGTGTCACCCTGTAACACACTGTACATCTATCACCTCTTTCAGCCAGATAATAACAGGATTTTCAGCATCCAGCTTTCTGGGCTTCCACTCCCACACCATCTTCGTGATACCACCAAGTATTTTGCTGATACCCCAAACCCATGGATGCAGCCTCCTAAACCGAGCCTCAAATGGAGGGGGGCAGACAGAGCTACAATGAAAGGCTGAGTTGGGATCCCAGCTCACTGTTGACTGGCTTTTGGCTTTGGACAGCTCACATGACACCTTTGTGCTTGTTACTGACTTGTAAACGAGGAATGCAGCACTTGCCTGTCTTTTGTGAGGCACTTGGAGATCAACAGATGGAACATTTGATTTAAACTACTAGACTTGGTTCATTTTTTTTAGGCTGCAGCAGTGACTGTTATTGACTTGCTTAATTTATCTCTGTTTAGTAGCCTCTCATTTCACTGTTGGCCTTCCCTTATTTCCCTCATTTCACTTAGGTCTTCCCTTCAATGGCAAAACAGATATCTTATTTTGTAAGGTGCCAAGGTCTGCTGGCCCTAGATGCTTTCATAGCTCAAGTAACACACAAGTCCATCTTCAGTGAAGATCCAAAGATTTGGTTTTTTCAGTGTGTGATATCTAGTTTTTATTTCCTGGCTCATTATTCTGCCTGAAAATTTATCAAAATTAATTGTATACAGTGCCATCCACCTTCGTCTGACATTTTATGGTAATATGCAAAAACACTGCAGAGTTCCCACAGCAGAGACAACTATCAGGACAAATGTTATTAAGAGCAACCTTTAAGAGAGCAACCAAAATCTGGAATTAATATGTTGTGTAACATATTGACCAACAGATGCTTTGTTACTCTCTTCCCATTTTTACGAGGATCTTGCATCTAATTGCCTGCTCTTGTCTTCACTACATGTCCTCTCTTTGCTTCTGCAGCTTGTATAAAATTTTTCAAAGGTATTATTTAGTGCTTTAAATTAGTTAATGTAATTAGCTAATGTTGTACCTCTAAACAAGTCAACCAAAATCAGTGCTTCTCTGGCTTCAGCCATACAGATGGAGAGTTATACCTAAGTTCTAATATAGTCAGTAAGGTTCTTCAGAGGTCAAAGAAGATGCTTAATCAGTCAGAATCCCCAAGTGTGGTTTTCTCATGACTGAAGGCATTGTAGTTTGTAGCAAATCCTCTATTTCTAGGGTATCTGTCTTCCAGCAAAGACATCGCACTTGTGTTCCATTTTCTTGTGAGATTGGTACAGATTTCTGCACACCAAAATTTGTTAATGTACTGTTGGTTGTCTTGCATTCCAGTGGCCTGAGTGTACATTCATTTTAGAGCCAAAATTCAACATTCTATTAGTAGATTTGCTGTGTGCAAACACTGTAAACAGTGCTAATCAGTTTGGAGTTAGAAGATGTATTGAATTTTATAGTTTACAGTCTTTATTAATTATGGAATAACACTTTTTGGCAGAGCAGTTGTTAATAATTTATTTTGGGGATTTGTGAATAATCAAAAAGTACACAAACTGTATCTCGCTATAAAACCAGTATAAGGGCCTATTACCTAACTTCTTTTACCAAAAGAAGATGTATGGGTAATTCTGCAATTTTTTGACCAGTAATTATTAACAAATTGTGATAAATATTTAAGCCATGTTTCTTAATAATTTGTGTTTCCAGTGTAAAATCCTTTGGAGATTAAGTAGTAATGACAAGTGGTAAATATTTGTGGATTATGAAGTCATTACCACATAATTGTGTGATAATCTCTCAAAAATATCAAGAACTATTTCATTTATGGAATATCCAACCACTGTTTCATTTTAGTCCGGTGTGGCTCTCTCCATTATGGTGCTAAGCTTACTTCAGCTTTATGACCGTAAAAGAATTTTTTTGAAAATACAACCAATTTTTGAGCTTTTCTTGAAAATTCACACACAAAAATTTGGTCTAAGTTCATAAGATTCATATTACTTTGCATGAACTTGCTTGGTGTTTATTATTGAGACCTTTCAAATGAAGTGTCAGGATTTCTGGATTCACCTGTTGGTAATGACAGAGATTGTTGCCTCTAAATACAATTTTACCTAGATGTGGGAGGAGTATCTGAACTCCTCTTTGAATACTCTGCTGTCATACGAAATGTATGCAGCTTGCTGTTTAAACTGGGTTTTGTCCCAATACAAACAATATTTGTAAGTAATGTTTTAGGGGATGAAACTCAAGTAGGATTCAAGGTGTTCATTCTTAATTAAAGGTTTTAAAATAAAACCAGTGATGGGATTATATTACCAGAATGTAAAGATACAGAAGTAGCCCTCTACAAAAATATAGGCCTAATGTCTCTTTGAAAAGAGACATGGGCTTAAAATACCTTATTTTCAATGCAGTAAGTCCATATTAAAATTATAGTAATGTACTGATCAGAATACGGATGCAAATATGTGCAAAAAGTCCATGTGATTCAGGTATTTATTATATAGGTGGTAATTGTATCTCATTGTAGATCTTTAACATGAGTGTCTTATTTTCCTGTTACATTTTGAGATTGTTTATATGTACTATGTACAAAAGTTGAACCTGTCCTGAGAAAAATTTCCATTCTCTGGCTTTTTTTTTTACTTATGCAGTGCAAGGACTGAGAATTTAAATATTTTTATTACATAAATTTTGTGAGGTTTTTCATTTTTTAAAAACTGACAAAGTGAGAGGGCGTATCTCTGGGTGTTAGTAAAATTTTAACAGGAAATCAGAGAACTAGAAATTAGAGCAGAGTAGAAAAGACAGATTTTTTTCCTAATACAGAATCCAGATGAACCAAGATTGATTTGATTAATAGTAGTAATGATAAAATTGTGGTACATTAAGAACTCAATCCAGTAGAAACATACAATATTAATTTCAGTGTGTCAGTTTGAGCATACAGGCTATGCATGAATTTGTGTTGGTAGAGTACCATGCTTCATACTCAAACACAGAACATGATACATTTTAAACTGCTTTTTTTGTAAATAAATATTTTTAAACATGCACAGATAATTACTCAAAGGTATGTACCTTCTGGAATTGAATTAGTAAGACAAAGGAATCTTCTTCCATAATTGCCCTTCCCCAAAGCAGGTTAAACATGTACAGTTCCCATTTCCATAGCCAGCTCACTACATGGATTTTCTTGACATGTTTGAAAGTACACTTTGGTTGAACCCAAATATTGCAAGTTTGCACTTAAAATGTCTGTCTAAAACAGTAGCACAAAAAAAAACAGTTACAAAGGTAAGATATAGAATGGATGCCCAGCCCAGCCTGCACAACAGGATTGCTACCATGTTGTTAGAATAATTATATTTTGGCTGAACTAACTAATTTAGAAAAACTGCAGTACATCTAGCAAGACTGAAAACTTTCCAAGACTGGATTGGTTTTGGGGGTTTTTTTCCATTTTTAGTATAATTTAAAACAATACCTCTTCTAGCTGCCAACAAACTCTTTCCCTGAATCTCACCATTCCTGGCTTCCCTCCTAACCATGTCCTGGCTCACCTCCAGAGCTGCCAAGTTTATGCCAGAAGCAGGAGGTAGATTTGTATGGGGCTGGAGGAAGATCTGGAGCTCTGTTAAATTTTCAAGCCCAGATGGGGCAACATGATTTGTGTTTATGTCAGTATGCCATACATCACAACTATCTGTGTGCTGACGTCAGCTTTGATTGGACATTAATGTGCTGAACACTGCAAACTAGGAAATACATGATAGATACAGATCTATGGCAACAATGCCACATAAGCAAATGTCTGTTTGGTGTGGCAATTCACTGTGTAAAATATTTCCCGAGATACACTGCATTAAGCCAGGGGAATATTTTGACACTTTAAAAACAAAAACAAAATCAACATGGGCAAAGAGAGTACTATTTCAGAAAGCAAATCCTTTCAAAGGAAGAGCTGAAAGCAACATGTTAAAGTATGTATCATCAGGCAAATATTGAAATGTTGTCTCTCACTTGAATCTTTCCAGAATTAAAACCAAATAGGAAAGATTCTATTCTTATGATTTGCAGGACTGTCAGTGATGAGGATATGTTGCTGATGGTTGAGCATCTTTCTTTCCACAGTTTTTGTAACCCATTGTTATCAAAACTGGCAAGCAAAAACATTAGTGGGCAGCAAATGTTTTTTTCAAATGATAGGATATTTTTTCTGTATCAAGAGTTTGTTTAGCTTTGTTTCCAGGAATCATCAGTGTTTATTTATTTATATGAAAGTTTTGTATTTCTTACTTATACAAATAGCATGCAGCAGCCTCCTCAAGAACTGGCAAAAGATGGTAATTTCTGGTCTGTGGATTTATAGAGGTCACTGTCTACTTCAGATTTATATTTATACTGTCTTTATGTGATTACCCCCATAGAATAATGTGACCAAAAGATTCCATTAAAATATAATATATTGTCTCTCTCTTCCTAGAAGAGGAAGTGATTTGCAAGTCAGCTTTACTATTTCAGGGGCAGATATAATAGCAAAGTCTAGGGATTGGTGTGTAGGCAGTGTTCTTTTACCTCACATCACTTCTGTTATTCCTCAGAAAGGAAATTCTGTAGTATAACACTACTTTATCATTATCTGTCATTGGACTTTGTAGGTAAAGTGAAGGTTCCCTGATTCCATGGGGATGGATGCTCTTGGCCTGTGCACAAGTAGTGGCTCTGAAAAGAGACCCCTCCCCAGGATTTGATGCCATCTGGCCCATAAGGTGGGGAAGGGAGGGGGTGTAAAGGTACCATGGGATCAGTGGATTTAGGCCTGGTAACCTGAGCAAATTGGGCTGTGCAGGCCACAACTTCATGTACTGGTCAGAAAACAGAATTCAGTTTATTCCTTGACAGGACCAGGAAATTTTCATCTTTCGTGTCTGCTTTGTAAGCTTCTCTGTGGCTAGAAAATAATGGTTATTGAAATGTGGGTTCACGAAAGCAGTTGGGGATATTGATCACCATTTTAATAAACCTGAATGTCAGTACAATGCATGGACTATTCTAATATCTCTGGAGATGTTTTTGTTTCTCTGCTCCTAATTGATAAATTGTTATTATGAAATAGTTTACCAGTATTTAAATTGACCTTTCAGAATAAGCATCAGTCATATAGTTTATGAAAGAAGTTCAAAATGTACAAAATACTTTAAAATTAATAGAAAATATGAAAGTATAACATGGGGCTACAGAGCTAATTCCTTATAATTAGAATGGGTATTTTGAGGTGATTAGTCTTGATACCCCTGAAGGTTTGATGAATGTAGCATCTACAACCACCAAGAACATGAGTTTAATACCAGCTGTCCAAATACCTTTAAGATAACTATTTCTTATCTTAAAGAAATATTTTGCTTTTTACCACAGATGTGTTTCTTTTATTTCTCATTAAATACTGACATCATCAAAGCATTTAAGAACATTTTTTCTGACTTACCTCTGAAGATCTGTTGTGACCTTTGAATGTCACTTTCTGCTATGTAAAATTAAGTAAAGAAAACCATGTGGAAAACAGCTTATTTAAGGCATATGACAGTACACTGTAGCACAAGACTTAAGGCATCACTTAAAAATCACACATATATTGAGAAATGGTACTGCTGCTTGAAGCTTTAGATTTGTATGTTGTGTAGAGAGAAACTTTTAGAGAGGAAAATGCTAAGAAATTACTTGAGTTTTCCATGTTTATCTGATAGCCACAATGAGTAATTGTGGGGGTTCTGCTTGCTCAAAATATTAGACATGATATGCCTAAGTGTATTAAAACCCAAGGTTTTCAGAACCCAAACAAAAACTGGGCATCAGACTCAAAGGAGAAATCAATGAGAGATAAGCTTATCACATGGCTTGTAAGTATCACTGATGTGAGCAAATGCTTGTTATGAAGATGTAGGGAAATATTAATTTAGTGCTAAGTTAGCCCTTTTGTGGTTTATCCTTGTCAAATGTCTGTTTTCTTTAGACAGATATTTTAAGTCTTTCTTTTTTTAAGAAAAAAGCCTTCTAACATAATTTCTAAGTATTGATGGCCTATTTTCCCCCCACAGTTTGTCATTGAGAAGACCAAGGCTTACTCTATGAACATTAATTACCTTTTTCATCACATAGGATGTGTATTTTGTTTCCATGTCTTACAGAATAAAGCAATTATGGAACGTGTAACAAACTTGTCAGATGTGGTAGTTGGTCTTGAATCATTTATCGGCTCTGAGAGAGAAACCAATCCATTGTACAAGGATTACCACGGTAAGTTCTGTCTTTAGCAATGCAAAAAGTCTGCCCTGAGTGTTTCTAGGGCACTTAGCAGCTCACCCTCCAGTTGGGTATCTGCTATAAAGCAGCGTTTGATTTCATTTTGGAATATACCTCCTAAATGCTTCCCCTTGCCTAACCAGTCTTGAGTTAGGAAAATTTTCAGCAAAGTGCATTAAGGCTGCAAAGGAAACATGGCAACTCCTTGCATGTTGTCAAGCCGCATTACTGAGGCATGGCTCAATCAGATGTACATCTCAACAGGCAGGCTTTGGGGAATTCACATGCAGGGGAGCCTTGGCAATCATCTGACCAGCGAGCTGAACTTGTCATGAAATCAATACTTTTGATCTGCCAAGTTTTAAATTGAGAACACGGGAAAACATATATTATAGTAAGGTGAATAAACTGCTAAATTATGTGCTAGATAAACTTTATCTAAAAAATAATGTTCTATTTCTTCAGCTATGGGGTACAGCACTTGCTCATTTAAAGATATGAATGTGGGTACATGTGGCATGTAAAATATGAAACTGATTTTGGTAAAAAGTCATGTAGCCTCTCAAGTGTTTTATCTTCAAAATGTGTAATGGTGCTTAATCTTGCATGTAGTTTCCCAAAGATTTTTGTTAGCTGTTGCAGCAGAACTATTTCAATTTTTAAAATTATATTAGGAGTTATGCACAGCCAAAGCAGTGAATAACAGTTTTAGCTAATCCGGAGCAGTGCTCAGAGTGTGCATAAATTACAGCTCTTATTATTGTGATACTACTGTAGTTCCATGGAAACCTTTAGCTGAAAGTAAACTGCTTATCCGAGACCTGCTGTAAACATATGGCAGTGGCAGTGTTTTCCACAGCAGAATGTACAGAGTATACAGAAAACAAGCAAAGATGGTGTTGAGACACCACTGTGTGTATGCAAGCTGTAATTAATAAATCAGAGAAAAATCCTTCTGACTGTGAAAGTAGTGCACATTTCATTATCTGAAAAAAGGTGAATGAAAAAGAAACTGTGAACAAAAGCTGGAATAATTTGCTTAATTATTTTTCCAACTGTATAATCGTGATACAGCCTTTGTTTATGCTAACATAATTCTGTCAATTTAATACTCCTTTTCTCAGTCCTGAAAAGATCCTTTAAGACAATGTGTGTTTTAGCATTTATTTCCTGGTTTCCTATAAAAATGTATGCTAAGTCATTTTTGGTGCTATTTAGTAAAAATTATGTGCCAATATACATAGCTTTTGAGATTTGAACAACCTTAATTTGACACTCTGAAAAGAGATATTTCTAATGTTTTTAACTTTTTGTATTCTTTTTGCTTAAGAACATATTTTAAGGTATTTATTTACTGCAGATGATGAAAGATTTTGACATTACTCAGAAGAAGTTTGATTACATTATTGCATTATTTAATGAATCCTCCTTAATAGTTTTATTAAGCTACCTGCAAATTTAAATGTTTGAAAAGCCACAAAATAACAAAATAATTATATAGATGATCCCTAAATAAAATTTCTAGGATACTGTATATAAGCAACCCTGTGTTAGACCTGCTGTTCCTGAATATTATTATATATTAGATTTTGTACTCAAAAGCCTAACAAATAATTCTTCTAATTCACTGAACAGGAGGCAGAGATAGAAGGTTTAAAACTATAAAAACGCTTTTCTAATATTGTCGGGAATTTAATTAGTGCCCATAAAAATTATGCTTTTTGAAGTATTTCAATTTTAAGAAACTTCCTTCAAAAAAATAAATAAATGCCTGAAAAAATACTTGCCTTATTTTAATTAAGGGGTTTAATGTTTGGGGATTTTCTCACAGCTGCCGTTTTGAAGTCAGTTACCTTTTCTAAATGTTCAGTATTTCCATTTAGACGCTGGCTTTATGAATACCGAATATAGGCCAGTAATTGAGAAGCCCTGTAGAATTTTCCTGGTTTTCAGATGTAGAAAATCACCCTTAGGTTGTTCAGAGACTATATTAGGCTGCACAAAAACCATCCAGCGTCCTTGTCAGAAAAAATCAGCTTGAGTTGCAGCTGACAGAATGCAGAGCTTGCAGTGCACCTAGTGCTGTTAAAAACATCTGAGCAGCTATAGAAGCCTGCTGCAGGAAGAAAATGTATTTCTTCTGGGGTGGCACAGGGGTTAAAATTTATTTAAAAGTGTGATCTAAATCGGGATTTTCCAGAAACTTTTTTCAAGTCTTTCTCAGGCCACAAAACGAAGGAGTTCTCATTAGAGCTTCAGTGGTTATCAGTAACCCATAAGCCTTGTTTTGCTGGCTGCTTACTGGTGCATTTAATAAAATAAAGATCACTCAGTGGTGCCGTGGGCAGCATGCAAGGTGATAGCCATATTTGCTTACTGTAAATACAAGAGAAAATCACACACAAACCGGCTGTAGTTTTGACAAGTATTAAGATCGCTCTTTACATCTGTACTTCTGTACCAAAGTGCAATTAGTTTTCCTCGCACAAGGATTTCTGTTTATCTTATTCTGCTTGATTACTTGAGCATAATCGCACCGTTTGCTTCATTGCTCCTGGTAGTAAGCTCCAGTTTAAAAAGGGGAGGATGAGTGTGTGTAAATATACAGAATTCTGCTGTAAGACTCTAATTTATGCATCTGGATGACAGCGTTTTCTTAATTTTTTTCCCTCTTTTACTCTTCCTTTCCACAAGGTTTGGTTCATGTACATCAGATTCCTCGGCTTAATAGCTTGATCTGTGATGTGTCAGACACGAAGGACCTTGCTTTTAGATTAAAAAGGAAGCTGTTCACCATCGAGGTAAGAGAAACATTGTTTCACTATTTAGAACCCAAAAGGTGGAGCTAATCCCATCTCTTATGTTTCGTTTTGTGAAATACATAAAATATGCATCAGATGTTGTAAATTCATTTCACTCTGGTTTTGCTGTTCAGAACAGTTTTATAAAATACTGTAATATGCCTTCTAATTAAAAATGTCTCATTTGCTGCACTAAATCAGTCTGCTATAAATACTTTATTTTGGTTTAAAATGTACATAGAAAGTAGGCCACAACCTTCAATAACAAAGCGTGACATGTTTCTAAGGATGTCAGGAGCATATTTAATTAAATGTTAATGACTTGCTCTTACTTGTGTTAGTGGGTGGGAAAGTAGCTACGTGTTATTACTCCAGTAGAGGGATTTTAATGTATAATGTTGCCTAAAATTGTGTGTGGTATGGGGGATAAGTGTCCTTATCAGTATTCAGAAACCATTTTCTTTGCATTACTGGAATCACCTTTCACTCTTTTATGTCATTTTAAATACAGTATCATTTACACTAATGTCCTTAAGTAAATTTCCTACTAAATTTAAACTTTTTTCTGTGACCTTTATGCAGACAGTCCTGATAGAAGGCAGTAATACAAAAGATGTATTTCATTTTAATCTTGCTAAAGAGCAAATGAACATAGCACTATTAAGCAATTAGAGCTGATGTATTTATTAACCAAGTAATGCTTAGAGATGGAAGATGGCTTTCAGGGTGATGTGATAGTCATCGGTACAGTCTGGGCAAATTTTTTTTAACAAAGACATAAAACAGCCAAGCATCCCTGACAAACCATTTTGTTTAATCTCTTTTCAAATGAAAAGCTCTTAAGCAGACCACTTGTCTTAACTGCTTGAAACCATAAAAAGAGAGAATTGCCACCAATAAATTAGCATATTTTTTACTCCATCACCAAATGCTGGTCAATGTGGCTTGGCACTGCTTTGGTGTTTGGGACTTCACCCTTAAGTGACCACTTTGGCCCTTATTTGACCCTCTGCCCTTTTTAGCTGGCCACTTGATAAGGTAACTTAAGGGTTCTCTCTCTTCACTGCCCCCTCCCCTTCACAATTGCAAGTAGCCCTAACCTATAAATCATTGAAAGGGCCCTATCAAGTGACAAATTAAGGTGCCCTCCTCCTAATTAATGGTCATCAATGTCTTTAATTATCTAATCCTATTGAGAGTAGTTAATAGTTAATCAGACAGCCAGTTCTTCACGCAGGTCATCTCTGCGTGAGTGCTAGAAGTTTCTCAACTAGAGGTATCCTCTTCAGAAGCCACTTAAAGGCAAATACATGAAGGAGGGCTTTTTTCCCAAAGACAATTCCTTTATAATGTTTGTCACTTTCCCAAGAATGCAGTTAGTGAAACAAGGCATTGTGAGGTATTAAAGCATTTTAACAACTGCTGTTGAGCAGTACAGTAGAAACAAAACCCTTAATAGTCTGTGTTTGGTTTTAAAATACAAATGTTCTCACTGTTTTCAGAGGTGCAGAGAGGCATGCACCCTCATTTCACAGCGCAGTAAATTCTCATTTATTGTAGCTATGAATTAGGATATTTGAGGGGTTTCTCATCACTATGAATCCTGTCTCAGAATACAATTTTTTCTGTTGGACGAATTGGAGATTCTAATCTGTAATGTAACTTGGAAGGAAAGAAAACCCTTAGCAGGAGGCTCTGTAAAAAGAATTGAATTAGCCATGGGGCACTGGAAACAGGAGAGAAGTGGAACTCTTGAAACAACCTGTTGCCCTAGACATGCATAGATGACCCACTTGTATAATTTCTCCCTTCGTTGCTCGGGTGCAGCCCCCTTTGGATAACTTCAGGTTTTGTTAGAGATATGCTTTCTGTAAGCTGAACTGACACAAACTATCCCTTTTTGAACATGTTAGATCACTGTCCTACTGTGATCTTCCTGTACACGTTTCACTAATCTATAATACATATGTTTTTCTTCCTCATACTGTTAGGGAAAGCAGACTTCAGCTCGGCTGACTAGAGCAATAAGGGCAATGAGAAAACGGGAGCAAGGGAGAACCGAATTATGAGAGGATGTGAATAAGGTCTTCTAAAATGGGTTTCTAGTTTCTACAGTTAGGATGTGATGCATCAGCAGTCAGTCAGCACTGGTTCTGGGGGTAGAAGCATAAAGCAGCATTACAGTGTGCATTAAAAGCAACAGTATGCTTTATACAGAGTACAACTAAGTTTAGGACTTCTTCAGTATGTAGTTTAAGTATGAAATGAAAATGTATACTGAGTACCTTACAGGTCTTGCAAAGATTCTGCATACTTATATACACAATTTAGGACAAAAATACTGACATCTATTTGAAATGCATCTTTAAAATCGAATTACATAAGAAAATCTAGAAACACAGAACCTGTGAATTTTGGCAAAATTTCTTCAAAAAGGGTTTTAATCACTAGACCTTTCTTTTTTTACAGTTTAAAACGAGCATGGGACATGGATTTTCTCATCTCTGGATTGCTCACCAGTTAAATAACTCTTTCTAGTTTGGCCCTCACAGGTGAAAAACCTTGAATGTCAAATCCTCTTTATTAGATTGCAGTTTTGTGGGAGGGACTCCACCTCTTTATAGCCTGCAGAATTGTCTAACTGTTTCAGTTTTCCTTGTGTTTTCTTGTCAAAATAAGATTGACTGAAATGTTTTCTAAAGAGATTTTTTTTTAAATTCAGGATGAAGATGGTTTTTTAATGAATATTTATGACTGCTCATTGTCCATTTATAAATTATGAAGCAGAGCCTTTCCAGGAAAACTTACATGTTTATCCTAAAAGGTGCAGTAGCTTTATCAAGCTTTCCCAAATCTTCACACATTAGTTACTAGCAATATACTCTTATATGCAGTATTATCAGAGATCTATCTTATGTGCATACCACTTTAAAGGACACAATTTTGAAGTTAGCCTGTCTAATCCTATTTCTTCCCACTTTGGAATCTTAATTAGGAGGAGATAAAAACCATCATTTGACTAAATTATTGTCTTGAATCTGTAGCAAAAGGTATAATCCGCAATTGGGCCAATTAGTGTACCCCATAGTTAGCTATGCTGAGGCAGGATCTTGATTAGATCTGACACCAGCCTAGTTCCCACTGTTGTTTTGCCAGGTATGATGGTCAGACTTCAAAGGGCTTGAGGCATCAGCAGGGCAAGGTTTGGAGGCCAGCTTAGGTCCGGTCGTTAATCTCTCTGCTAAAACCACAGCAGCCCTCGCACAAAACAAGCTTACACGACACAATCATGCGGTATTAAAGTTTGGGTTGAGTCATGCCAATTTCCCTTTGATTTTCTGATGATTGACTAAAAGATGGCTACATGACTAGACACATACTGAAAGTTTACTGATTAGGTAAGTTCCCCAAATATTTGAAATATTTTTTGATTTCTCAGTTAAATGATATGACAACCCGTTCATCTTAGTGCGACTGTTCAGCAGAATTGTTCTTGAAGTGCTTTTTGCTTTCGTTGTAGCTCTGAATGTAACTTTTATCAACATTTGATAAATTTTGTAGGAACATTATGTTCATAGTTTTCTTTGATAGAACTTTATCTTGGTTGTTCCAAAGCCTCCTGTGTCAAGACCTAAGGAATCTGTGGTTAGATTTGGTTTTATCACTGCTCCAAATTCTATGGAAACATTGTTTATCTTTCTTATTTAGGTACATTTAAAATTACTTGCCAAAAGGGCATTTTCCCTTAATTATTTTCCACCTCACCATCAAGTAAAGCACTGTTCTATGGCTGTGATTACATAAGTGTTCCTTTCTTTTGCAGTCTGATTTGTTCAAATATTGCAGTAACAGTGACATGTTTCCATTCTGAGAAAAGCCTAAGGCTGCTTTAGTATTATTCCAAATGATTGAAATTGCCATCTTGCTGACTTTCCCTTGGGCAGCTTAGGGCCTGTTTACTTTTGTATTTGTTTCACATGTTGCCTCTGAGTTTGGCTGGCAGGACATCATTACCTGGTTTGACAAGACAGTTGGAGAAGATTCATATTTGATTAACTCCCTTTGTTATTGTCTGGACAACACAAACCTCTGAAATCATCTATTTAAAGTTAAAACTCCTGATACACTCA
This sequence comes from Corvus kubaryi, assembly GCF_017639235.1. Taxonomy (NCBI): domain Eukaryota; kingdom Metazoa; phylum Chordata; class Aves; order Passeriformes; family Corvidae; genus Corvus; species Corvus kubaryi. The sequence goes on along the minus strand of NW_024581126.1, from coordinate 3,375,758 downwards.
GATAAACGCTTGCAAATAGGAAAGTTTGTGAGGGTGTTTTTTTTAATTCCCTAGTTTCGCTTAATTTGTAAGTCTTCAAGTAACAGTCAATTATTAGAAGTATAGAGACTAAGCTTTTTCCTACAAGTTTTTTTATTATAGTTTGCCTAATAAATAGTTGTTGTGCAAATACTTTTTTTTTGTCAATATACAAGTCACAGCAGCCAATATTTTTTTCTAATGGCTACAACACCTGTGCAGCCCACGATAAAATTCTTTAGAAGCCAGCTCAGTTTGAAGACAAGTGTCATATACAATATAAAGAATTACCACACAGTAAAAAACAAGTTTCCAGAGCTTAAAGTACAAGTTTAGGAGTTTCTTTTCTGAGAGGTGTTTCCTAACAGGAGGGGAAGAAATTAGAGGAGTCCTGTGTCAGGAAAGGGGCTGGTTTCTCAGTGCCAGGCAGATGCAGTATGGTACTGTGGAGCATTCTATACTGCATTTTCCCCATGGTAATTGCCAGAGTAAAAGGTTATGTCTTTGGAAGGAAATACAACCACAAAAACCAGCAACTGAGTCTGTATAGAATTAAAAACAAACATATGATTCCAAAGGCATTCAAAAAATATCCTGTCTTCATCTAGCAGTAAAAGACTGTGAGAAAACTAATGATTGCCAAAATAAGAAATAATTGCAACTCCAGATATTCATGTCTGTTATGTGTCCAGTGTTGGTATTGGAAGATGACTAAAACTCTCTAAGATGGTGATGTAGGCCATTTAAAACAGGAAATATGGCTTAGGTAGCTTCCATCTGAAGTCTCTATATTTCTGACTTTCTTTGTCTTCCTTTCAGTCTTTCTCTTTTCTTTGCTTATGTTAGACAGACTACACTGTGGTAAACTTCTTATTTGCAAAAGGGAAGTGCAAGAGGCCGCTGTTAGGGATTACTTACCAAAACAGGTGGGTGAGACCAAGTCAGAGCTGATGTCTGCAGTGCTTCAGTGTGGTATCCACATAGCACAGGTTTGGTCCTAAGGGGCTCAGGAGATGGCAGCATCACGGAGTGCCAGAAATGGGCTCCTTCAAACATTTCCTAAGTAATTATTCGTCAGGAACAGGTATAGAAACTGTGTCTTAGGCTGTTTCTTCTGGAGGAACAAGTCAACCCTGTCACCAGCACATATGGGATCAGTATATATTTAAAATACACATCCATTCCATACCAACCTCTATACTGAAGTGAGAATTAGAAAGTGGCAATAAGAGCATCACTTCTTTTAGGTTTTTCCAAGAGAATTCGAGGCAGTCTTCATTATGGCTGACCCTAATCTTGATTATATTCTCAGATGTTTCTAAAGTTGAGTAAATTTGTAAATAAATGCATTTGAATTAGTGAACTATTTTTGGCCACTGTTAACAAAAAGAATCAGTGAGCCTGGGAGCTGGCAAAAGGCAAAACACTGGTTTATTATAAATTTAGGTAAAGAGATAGTTCTATAGCACTCATTCAGTAAAATAAGGAAAATAAGCTAATATATGCTACAAGATGCATGTTGCAATGCTGATCTATATATCTTCATATATAGACAAAACAACTCTGTATTTTGAGATTGTGCACTGGTGCCCTTACGAGACTTGACCCTCTGTTAGAGCTTTACAACCTCAAAATGGAACCTTCTTTTACCAAGCCAGCACTTGTGACTGCCTGGCTGCCCAGGGCCTGGAGCATGGATGAAACTTCACAGGTATACCTGGTTCAGAGATGAGACAGAACTTTTCTGAAGTGTTACAGAAAGTGCATTTCTTCAATTTTCTCATCCCCATGTGTTTGAGAACACAATTACCCCTGGGGCTTGCATGGAAAACCTCTTTCTCCTCAGATGCATCATACCTGGCAAACTCTGGTACTGGATGTTCCACTCAAGCTGGGGGACTCCAAGCAGGGAATTCTTCATATAAAACTAAACTTTCCAACTGAGAGAGGTAAAACACTGGAACAAAATTCAGCTGAAATTTATACCAGTAAAACCAACTATGCATTGATTTTTCCTGTCCATTTTCCCTATGATATTAATAAAGACATTACCACTGCATTATTTAAAACTAGTTCAAAAGACAATAATTATAATACTAATAATTATATTATTAACATTTTCTTAATCTGAAATTAATAATACTGCAAAAAAGATTCTCCTGCAGAACTAATTCTGTCATAATACCAAGCTCCATTTTACATTATTTCATCTAGTAGCCAGTTCAGGTTCTCTTTACCTGGTATGGTGTACTTCACTGAATTGTTTTGTCAGATGCTGTCAAGCCAACCTACCATTGTTAAAGAAAATCAAACTAAATCATTTTGGCATGAGCCTTCCAGGAATAAGGCACAGAATATGAAGGGTTTGATGAAATCAAGGATTTGATTTCAATATTGTAAAAGACTGCCTGTCAAAAATGTATTACATTCTTTCAAACAATTTTGAATAAATATACGTGTTTAAAATTGTGACAGTACAATTTAGCTAAAGTTTTGGGAGAGTATTTTTAAATTATAATAACTTGAGGTGAAACAATACTTTGAGTACTCCTATTTGAAAAGAAAAACCCTCTGAATCTTAATGGTACACTGGACTGAAATCAAGTGATCAATTTTAGACAGTATATGGAATTTCGTGACACGTATCTTGTGCACATGTGGAAGAGTTTAATTTGAAAATATCACCTTCTTACTGTGTACTACTGTATAATGTAAATTAAATTATTAATTTTTTGTCTGTAGGCAAATATAGGAAGATACTGTTAACTCTTAGGTTTCATGGGAAGGAAGATTTGTAATATCCTGAAATTTATTTAAGAATTAGTTTTGTTTTATGGGTTGTATAACAGGGTAATGTTACACTGTTGTATTGGAATTGAATTGAATTGAATTGAATGAGAGTTCTATTCAATTTTTTAAAACTTTAACCCTTGTAATACAGTCCCTCTGCAGTTTCTTGTTAGTAAACAGAACTCTTTCAACAGAACTTAAACAAATAATTCTGGTGTTTAGAAACATTTATGCTGTGTGTTGTTGCAATGGAAGAACATGCACCACAAAGTCATTAATGCCATGAAAGGTCACTTGTGCATATTGTAATGGGCTGCTCATTCTCAGGATCTGTGCTAAGGGTCAGTGTTGCAGCATGAAAGGGTTTGGCCTGTTCAGTCTGTAAGTAAATTGGTCAACTTTTCCTGTATTTGCCAGACAAGTAAAGTAGTTGACATATTCCCACTTTCTAACTATTAGAAGACAGGTAGAATAAGGACATCTTTTGTAAAAATGTTGGTTGATAAAGATTAAAAAACTCTTTCTCTACAAGGATTATATTATTCACTGAATCAGTAGTATTTTTTAGACAGAGGTCTGTGGGCATGAGTTAGAAAGATATTGATGATGAGTCTTTAAGAAGCAAAAAGAGTTAAGCCCCGTATTTCTTGTAGTTCTCAGCAGGAACTGAGTGCCACTTCCATTAAATGCTCTTTAAAGTATCACAAGTGTTAATAAATTTAGGATATTTTATAGTTGTATAAAGTTCTCATTTTACAAAGAATTACAAATTCTATCAGGCCATGGTAAAACATGGTAAAACAGATCTCTGTTTTTCTGTATCCCTGTAAGTGCAGGAAAATAAAAAGGAAAGCTGAGAGGAAGTCAGATTTTCTCACCCACAGGTCTACATTGTACCCAAACCTTACTGACACTCACTGAAGTTGAGGGCTCTTAGTGAAAGGAGTGAGAGTAGGAGGATTTCACGTGTCCGTGTGCAAGATGTGCTTCCATCTGGGTCTCCTTGTCTCAGTACTGTTTGTTATGGTTTTGGTTATTGATCTTCAGGTAGGAAGTGATTCAAAGTACTCCCTGAACTGGGAAACTGGAAGATAGCCCCATCTAATACTTGTAAAGAGTTAAAATGGCATTTTGTAGGTAAACAGAACAATGCTGCCAAACATTTGCCATGACTAGTAATAAACAAATTTCAAATGTTTTATTGTAACTTTGGAAATTCAAGATTAAGTGTTAACATTTCCAGTCTTTTGAAAATATTAATGGTTTTGGATGAACATAAATCTATAAGGAAACCACAAATTTATAGTTTCTTTAAATTTTTCGACTGTACAGAAATTGTTCCATACCATTTTTCTGATCTATTTATTTTACTGTTTCACAAAAAATATTACCCTTTATTGAACTGTTAACATATAGGAACTTGGGTTTTTAAATTATTTTCATTGAGAGCAAACTAGTCTTATTATTCTTAGTCTGAAGGACTTAATGAAAGTGCCAAAAGGGGACAGGAGGAAAAAAATATACATACACTGCAAAGTACTGTAGCTGAAGAAAAAATGTTCCATAATCATTGTGCAAATACTACTTTTGCTTTGGCTAAATTATGGGGTATTATTTGCAACTAAATTCCAGAGTACATTTTATTCTTTTATTTCTGGCCAAGAGAATTGTGGAAAAAGTAGATTATCGTAAGGAAAATGGGTGAGGACCACAGTGCCTAAGGTGTAAGTAAAGTTAGGTTTTGGTCATGCTGTCTTTACTGCTCTCTTTGTCACAGTTGTTTTAGTTGTGTGGTTTTGATTTTTTTTTAGTTTGATTTTTCTTCATTATATTTCATATGGTTCTCAAAGGATTCTGTATTACACATACAGATAATGTAATTTAAAGTTTCTTATTGGATGTGGAAAACCAATAGCTTTTGAAATATCAAGTGAAACTGTCTCCTAGAAGAAAATCATTATTATAATATATTATTATTATTATTGCAGTTAAAGTGGTGTTTCTGGCCTGCTTAACCCTGACACCATATTAGCCCCTTTCAGAATGAGCGCTATTACCAATTAACAGTTCTGCTTCCTCCTTCCTTCTGAAGAAAGTAAGCAATAATTGTATAGTGTACAATAATTAAAGCTTGTTATTGATGTCCATAAATACATAAATAAATAAAGGAAATTTGGGTGCCAACTTATACCGGTCATAGGCTGCTTGACTGAAAACAGCTGGTAGCACTTGCTGGAAATCGTTCACTTTAAATGCCTCATTTCAGGTATTTAAGGTTTGAAAAAACTGTATTTTTAAGCTTATGGAAATACGGTCTACGGACTCTTCATCTACTTTTTTCCTGTTTGAAGTTCATTGTAGCACAAATTACTCAAGAATTCACCCTGATGTTCGTAAGTTCAGGTTTACAAAACAGTTGCTAAATGGACTTAGGTTTTTTTCTCATATTAAACCAGTAATCTTTGAGTAGTGTCTGCTTAAGTCTTGTTGAAAAGTAAAAGCAGAAAATAAAGAAAACCAACCAGTTTACTACTTCTAAGTGGGAGGATGTGGGCATTGCTACACGGGAGAAATCCACTTCATCTTGCATCTAAAACAGCGCTTGCTATTCTCAAAATAACCTTGCTGCTCAACAGTTAAAGTTTGAAGATCTTTAGTAATCTTTGCTAAGGCGCTGTACACGGACTTTTTCTGGGAAAGACAGGCTTTGTGTGACCCACATGCGAACGTTTGAGGTGGAGGATTTGGCCATGAATAGCTGAGGGGATTTCTTGAGGGGATTTCTGAAGTCTCTGTGATACACCCACAGTATCTGCTGGGCATTTGAATATTGGTGTGTTTGTGAGCAAAACATTTCCCATGATTGGTGAGGAGCTGTTCAGTGACCTGCCTCAGCTGGGCTGGCTCCAGACTTTGCAGCTGGAGCAGGGAGGAACTGTGCAGTTTGCAGATACACTTGGGGTCTGTGAGTGTTTTCAGTCAAGGATTGCACTGGTCCAGGGTAGCTCAGGTTTTGGACATTCACCCTTAGCTGCTTTTATTTATGAGCCAACACACAAGTAGATGAACAAGAGCTGACCAAGGCAAGTCTGCCTGTAGGTGTAGCCCCAGCTTGTACCCGTCTGGGTACAGTGTGTGATGTTAATAGAATAAGCACATCCCCGGCCACTGGAGGTGCCAGATGTTACAACTGAGCAGCGTTTTCTTTCGGGCTCTCTATTATGTGCAGTTATCCATTGGTTTCATCTCTTCTCTCATTGATTTATTCAAGACTTAGTAATGTATTGCTTAATCAATAAACACTATAGTCTCTGGAGATAGATATGTCTCTGGTCTGCAATCTAAAGCCCCTGAAAGCAGCACCATAAACACTTCTCACCTTTTGGTGCAAAGCTTTGTAATTCTGGGCAGGTTACAGGTTTCCTGTACTGCCTCAAATGTGCTTTCACAAACCTTTTTCTACCAGAAAGTGGTGTGGCAGGAGTTGCATCAGCTTATTTTTTTTGCTATAATGAAGGGGAAAATGGTTCTCCTTCTAGGATGAGTATTTATTAAGAGATACAACCCAGTATGTAATTTCTAATTCTCGTTGCTGTTAAAAAAAAAAAAAAGAACTAATAAGAAGGAAATCTAGTATTTGTATTTAGATCTGATCCTCAATAGTAGCATAGCCATGGGCTGTTTATGCTTGGTCTACATCATCTAGACTAAAAATAGCCTTCCTGTCATTTTATTGGCAGAGTTTTAGCTACTCCTTTAATTCTGTTTAAAAATGGATAGAGAGAAAGGCAGCATAAATATTGAATGTGTGCAGATATTTCAGTAAGTAACTAAAAGGAGATTTCTGATGCTTTGAAGAGCTCTATAATTAAATGGAATTCGTATGTTGTTTAAAGAGGCATTTCTTAAATTAATATAATCTTTAAATGTATTATGTTAATTTTTGTATTTGTATCATTAAAGTACCTACTTTTAAATAGCCCTGTATTGAAATATATTTGTTTTATTACTGCCCTGTTAAAGTTTTATTCTTTTTAGGTTTCTTTTACATTTTGATATTACTGGTGAGATATTTCATTTCTCATTAGTTAAATGGGAAGCCACATTATTTCTAATTCTTCTATTAATAAAGTGAGTTTTTGCAGAATAAGAAGACAAGTCACTATTGCCTGCTAAAATCCTCAGCAACAGCCTGAAAATTTCAGGCTTATTATGTTATGGTTTTTGAAAACCTGTGGAAACAAGGAAAGAACTGGCTTTTTTGTGTTCTGCCTGTCCTACAAAAACATGGGGTACTTAGGAACCTTCAAGGCCACAGTTACGGAAAAGACAGTTTTGAGGTGGAAGGTGCATCTGTGTTGATTTTTTATTGATCTGAAAAGGGCATTATGACTTTGAAAAAGCCGTGAAAATTAGATTCAGGTTACCGAAATGTCCCTAAACCTACAAAGGAGACTTTTTACTGTGTCAGTACAGTAAAAAGGCTCTAAGGTAGAAATGTTACAGTGAAAGGATTTTATCAGTGGATTACCTGTAATCTCTATCTAAGAAGCACTTTTTCCTCTGTCTGAACTAAAATTCTATTTGTGCCATGGTCTTTTCTACTTCTGCTTCTCCTTTTTTGTTCGTCCACACCCTGGTGTGTATTTGCATCCTTTAGGACAATATTGTCCTGCACATTCAGTGCAGTTGTCTGTGCTCACACAAATAGGAATAACTGGAATACTTTCTAGCAGCTTCTTTGATTTTTGTTATTTTTTGTTTCTCAGGTTTTCATCCTGAAATTGTGTTGTTACTTTACAAATTGATCCAAAAAACCGGCACTTATTGCGGTCAGATGCGTTTGAAAGTAACTTATGTTAACTGCTGCTTTTATGGAAGGGTGGTGGTGGTCTTACAAATGAGAAGATGAAAAGGGAAGCAATGAATATTGTAGTTTTTACATTAAGAGCATCCAAAGTAAAGTAAATAGTTCAATGCATCTGTTGCAAATGCATAGCACTTACAGAGGGGGGATATCAGTTTGCAGAAGTCATAATCAAAACAGAGTATTTACTACTGGAGTATTTTTATGCATACAGTCTAGACTTCTGGTAAAAATATCTATAAATGAAGTAGAATTTGTACAAAGCCAGGCATAGTCCCTTAGTGATTGTTTTTATTGTGAGCAGTATCACTGTTTCTATGACATTATTAGTATTCAAACTATGTTATGAGCAGTTTATCACTTTTTTTTTAAAAGAGGAAGTATGGTTCCATACAAAATTACATTTGTAAAAGATTTAATGTTCCCAACATAAAAAAATATTGTTAAATCACTTTCTATCTTGAAAAATCAAACCAGCTATTCTTGTTTCAAGTTTCATCTAATATATTGTTCCGTATGGTTGTATGATAAACACATTATTCCTTGAACAGGAATTAAGAGTAAAGCTGCCAGGAAGGGGTTTTGTTGTCAGAGTAGTTCCCGCCTCATGTTTTGTAAGAGATTTCATGGTCCTATTGTAAAGAGTGGATGATTTAAAACGTGTTCCCAAGATAAACTTTCCCATTGTCATTAATGAGAATGGATAATACTGAGTGACAAGTGCATTAGGAATGACACAGAAAGAGCTGTTAGATTTGTCAGAGCGTATCACTTCAGGCAATGAAACTTGAGGACATTCTCTTTTAGCAATTTTTTGCTATTTATTTAGAGAACCAAGGATTGTGATTGCTCACACAGGTGGATTCCACTGTTTAGTTCATTAAATATTTAGGTACCTTTGGAAAAGTAAAGGTGATAAATATGAACATTATACTCCACTGTGAGGGGCACAAGTGGTTGCTTTGCTTACAAGTAATTCTGCAAAACTAATACACCTTTTACTTGTTTTTAAAATGTTTATTTGGTAGATAATTTTCTAATTTGCAGTATTCTTTCTGAATGGGAGTATTTGAAGTTATATAATAAGAAATGCTCTGAACTGTCATAGTGAAGCTTCTGGGATAAAGAAGCCTAAAATTAGGACACTATACATGTAATTTACATTGACTTAAAAATTGTATTTCTCCATAGAGCAAGACTTTTTAAATATTTATCTCTGAATAATTAATAATGTATGACTTTTTCTGGTGTTTAAAATCCTTCCAAACTACAACATGCCTATCAGTTTCCATTTTGAACATGCAATTGGTCACTTTTTCGCCTTGATTCATCTTGCCTGGCTGCCAACCAAATTTTGCCTCTGTGTACCTTCTTGACACTAATAATGACTGAGTTTCTGTTCGTTTGCGTGCAAGATTTCCCAAGCGGCAGTTTGGGGCTGGGATAAACTATCTATCATGATTGCGTACAACTAATCTGCCTCAACCAAACCACCCAATGATTGAAATTGCATTTGACAATTCACCTCTCCTTGGCGTGCCTGAGGTGAACATAGCTACAGACCATCCCCGGAAGGGCATAGCAGCTCCTCCATATGTTGGGGAGGATCCTTTTATTTGTGTCAGGAGACTTTTAGCCAAGCATGTATAGGCAGAGATTATTTTTTTCCCTAGACTTCCTTGTTTGCAGATGCGGGGCTGCTGCTTTCTCCTAACCAAAGCATTTTGGTTTCGTGAAGCATTTTGTGATCTTTGTTTCATCAAAACTCTTTCTTTGAGGTGAACCAGGGCAACATTGGATGTATAGGAGATAAAAATTCAAGAGGGATTTGAAACAGAAATTACTGGTTTTTAGAACATTACGGTATTATTAGACCAGTAGTGCTGGTCAAACATCAGACAAAGTACCTGTTACTCTGTTGACCATTACCAAAACTTACACCCGCTTGGAGCATTTGGATTACACAGAGCCTGAGAAAGAATGAAAAAGCAAAATCATCTGTCATAGAAGAAATCTTTTAATTTTTTTCCAAATCGTAAATTTATTCATGTTGTGTATAGTTACTGGTTTAAAAACCTGTCTGTACAAATATGATCTGACAAAACAGAACTTTTATTTCTGGGTAAGGTTATTCAAATTATCTTCAGAATAAAAAACTTTCTAGGATTCCTTTTTGCTAAGTATTGTCCTTTTTGTATGAGTTCACTTTTATCATAATATTTTAAGTAACAGCCTGTGTCAAGAGTGCTGCTTTTCATTAGTGATGTGTATCACTAATTCTTCATCAGATATAATTAATTTTTCAAATGCAAGATTTCTGAATTGTTAGACTAATAAAGTTCTTTGTAGTTTTCTTCTATAGTTTCCATAGTTAAAAGATGCACTGTTTGGATAAATAGGTTCCTTCCAACTCAAGATATTCTATGATTCTGTGATAATGCAGTTAGAAAACACTGAAGGATTGCACTCTGAGATATGTTTTGATTTCTCACTGGTTTGTGTAACAGCATGTTTTTGCTGTTATTTTTGTATTTTAACAGAAGTACAAAGATCCCGAGGCAAATCGTCCTTTCAAATAAGTACAGCCCATTCCTGTTGCTGAAAAGGGGAGTGGCAGTGGCACACTCATAAAGGCATGACTATCAGCCTAATTTTCTGTCTCACACAAGTCATACTTTTCTCCTTAAAACTGAAATACATTTTTTAAAGTACTTTCATTCAGCAGATTAAGTTCAAACTGAATTAGCAATCTTTTGAAATGCTTGACAGCTGAATGTTGTACATATATATATTTTAGTTGTGGAGAGGAAGCTAAATAATATGGGTGTCATGCTTTCTGCAGCATTTCCAGCCAACAAGTGCAGAAGAATCAGCACCCTTTTGAATATATAAATCATTAATCTTAGTAACCAGCTGCTCTGAAGGCAGGAAAGAATAACTCAGCCACACAGCCATGCTCAGTTCACTTGTTACACTAGCAGTATGCTAAATCTACCCATAATTTATGTCCTGCTTTCCATATTTGTTCATTTATTTGTTTTAATTGATTTTGTTCTGATTCTTTTTCTTTTCAGTGTGTCTCTGTGGCACAGCACAGTGCCCTGTGTAGGTGCTGGTTGCTCTAAACCAGCTGTCTTGGGGACAGAGAGCAGTGTCACCATCTCAGAGCCCAAGCAGAGCACCCACCTACCCACAGCTGTTTGCATCTTATTGCCTTGACATGTTCCACTCATTTGGGGTAGCTGTTTGGTTTCTGGATGGTTCCAGAACACTTTTTTTGTTTCCTTTGGTATTAACCATGACTTCTTAAAAAATAACTTCTTAAATTCTTAGTCTGGATTTGAGATTTTCTTGTGTGTTCTCTCCTGTGTGACATCAAAGCTTTAGGCTATGACTTGGCATAATGACCTTCCTCATGTATAATAGTTCTTGTCCACATCAGAATGAACATTTGTCATACAAAAATGAGATCTTTCTCAAGACTCTGCTATTGCATATTAAATACAATACTGGGTTTTTTGTCTATAAAGCAATATTAAAGGGGTTTGGACAGGGCAGATGTGTTCCATCCTGTTACCACTGCACTGTCGAAGGAATTAAGGGAGAGGGATTTGAATTGTTGGGGTCTGCAAGTTCATCAACAGTTAAAAGTAAATGAAAAATATTATATCATTTTTAAGATAAGCAGCAATCTTTTAAAAATATTCAACACATAGATTTTTTAATGATTTTGTCAATCTAATTGTACACTGAAATTTATTACTGTTGTCTTCTCACACCCAGTTATGCCCTTATCACCAACTAGTTCTAACCTTAGGATCTCTAAATGTACTTATGTGCAATGCCATTGAACATTACATTTTAGGATGAAAATGCAGTTATTTGTAAATCTGATGTGTAATTCAAGAAAGGCTTCCTCATCAATTTCCATACCTACAGTGTGGTGGTTCACAACACCTTTGTTATTATAGAAGTAATAAGAGATCATTACAGTGCCTTTGTATTACAGAAGCATAACTTTTAAATCCTATTGAAATTATTTCTTTCAGAGACTGAAACCAGAAGAGACTTTAAAACTTCTTCCCAAAAATAGTAGTTTTATAAAAGACAATAAGTAATGCTCTCTATTTCATTGATAAAGCTTTAAGCATCATCAATCCTTTCAAAAACACTTCATAAACCACACATAAATGCAATTCCTGACATATGGCAGATGTTTGGAAAGTGTCAATTCAGACTTTCAATTGACGAAAGACCTTACGTCTTCATCAAAAGAGCTACTGGAAAACACTTAATTAGCAACATTCTTACTACAGGTTTTAATGTTGGGATGTACTTTCCATACAGTTTCAAACTCTGTAAAAATGGAGTAAATATAACTGAATGTAAAGGGCTAAATCAGGCCACGTGGGCAGCAGTTGGGATGTGTATCTGTTATATAATGCTGTTTATCTCTTTGAGCTGTGATCACTGCTTTTTGACTGATGTTCCCATTCATCCCATATTCCTCTTCACCTCCCGCCTTCCTCATCTTTGTTTTAAAAACCATGATAGGAAGATCTTCCTCTTCTTGGAGACTGGACTAGATCCTCTCCAGAAGTCCCTTCCAACCCAAAGCATTCCATGATTCTGTGATTCCGACAAAGACACCAAATATTGGAATGCCTTCAGCAGCTGGATTAGTGCCTTAGCTTCTTTACTGCTGCACTTGATTAGTAACAAAACTCTTGGCTAGCTATTAATATGAACCCATTAACAAAAGAAAGCCTGATAGTCTTATGTCCTAGAGATTCAAAGGAGGATTCTCTGTCCTCTGGGATGGAAGTTCAGCTGACAAGCAGAACTTCAAATCAAGCTGCTTCAAATGCTGTGGGCACTGCCACTGACTCTTTTCTGAATTCCTTGGCAACAGAGAGTCCTTGTGACTTAATAGTGTTGATTTGCCAAAAGAAATGCAATCTCTGGTTGGAAAACTACTGTTTGATGAATTGTTTCATTCAGCTACACAGTTGGTGAAAGTTCCACATAACATTAAAAATTCTAAGCTTATACTTAGATGTCTTTGATTCTTCACAGAGCCCACAAAGACAAAGACACAAAAAAGCTTTTGCACAGACTGAAACCTGTTCCTCATGAATATTCAAAGAACTGGCTTCAATCACACAGAACAGAAAAAACATCAATCCAACCACTTTTATTGATACTACTAGTGATTCAGGTGTTTCATCATGCTGCCTTTCCTCCTTTCAGCACAAGTCCGTGAACAATTTCTTATTTCTGGATTGTTCACCTTCAGTCTTGTGCTGCTTTAACACTTATTTTGGAGATAGGTCTACTTAGTATCATCAAACCTTGCTGCAGACTGTGTAAAACAGATAACTTACGGACACTGTCACCATTACTTACTCAGTTTGTTTTGTCTTTCTGCTGTTACACAGTGCCCGTGTCCTGGAATGTTTAGGCAGCCTGGCTCCATAAAACTGCTTCAGAAGAACACAAACCCATTGTCAGTGAGAGTCAGGAAACACCTAAGAGACAAGGAGTCTTCCTGTGAAGGTCTCTCTGTCCACAACAAGAAAGTATGTTGGTCCACCTTGAATTTATGGTTCATTGGCAAGTTCAGATCCAGAATGATGATTCTATTATCTCTGTCCTCATTTTTAAAGAGTATATTTGCTGTCTTTTGATACACAGGACATCTGCTTCTATGTGTAATCAGAGACACATCCATTCCATAGTGAGTCAAGACTATTGTTGTTGGACTTGTCATAGTTCCAGAAGTTTTTCCCAATGTACTGGCAAGTGGCAATTGTTCATTTGAATTAGCATACGTCCTTCTCAGGACACAAAAGGCTGATTGACGAGGAACAATCAAGATACTGCCTGTCATGCTGCAGCTTGGGCTGTGCAGGAGACCTTAGACACAAGGGTGAACAGTCAAGGTGTGCTCTCTGATGTCTGGGCTCTCAAATGTATTAGAGCAAGGACGGACAAAGTTGTCATAAGACCATGCCTTCACCAAGATAGGTTTCAGACTGGGAGCATGGGTAGTTGAGGGTCTGGCTTTCCATTCTGTCATTCCATCGAAACATACCAGGCAGTACACAGTGCACAGTAAATGACAGCAGGTACCAGGTGTGCAAACCTAGTTTCATGTACTCAGGCAGTTCCATTCTAAAAGCAGTTACTGGCATTTTTGAAGCTCTGTTGTTCAGTCAAAGACACACACATGGAATATACTGGGTGTTTCTATTTAATGTAGAGCCGGTGAGCTCTGGATGGGGACACTGCCTGTGAAGTGGTGGTCTGCTGAATGCCACAGTCTGCAGGACCTGGACTGGGGTGTTTCATAAAAGCAAAAGGGCTATGAGCCACTTGGCTGAATAGAGGTCACAAGAAAAACAGCTGGGTGCAGATCTCTGTCCCCATTTGCTCCATCTTTCTTGCAGAAAGGTTCAGGGTTTTGGTATCCCAGCCATGGCAGGCTCCAAATAACAGCACAAATGATGAACACATCTCACTACTAAAGTACTCCCTTTTTTCCTTTGCAATGAAGTTCCTTCTCATCAGTTGGAAAGGTGATCTGCTCCTCTGTTGAATGAACCAGGTTCAGTTGTTCTCCAAAGTCTATCATCAAACCCTACATGTCTTAGCTGGACAAAATCTTGCTCCTGATGTAACTCTTTCAGTTTCTCTCTCTCTCCCTTTCTTATAAAATGCCATTTACTTTAGACTACCTCCTCCTCCAGCACCCCCTCAGGAACCTTCAATCTTTTTCTTTTATATGGTTGCCTTCTTCATCTTTGCCAAGTTCTGCAACAATCAAAAACTTCTTATGCAACTGAGATGTACAGGAAGAGAAAAAACCCTTGCATTTTCTCCTGCTTCTTTTGCAAAGAGAGGAAGAAAAGGGAAATAAAGTCAAGATCAGGAGAGAAAGCTGGAGAAGAGTTCTACAAGTTGTGTCATTGACCCTGTTTGCTACTACAGGTGAGACAGTGCAAAGAAAATTAATTGTACTGTGGAGAGAGTTACACACACACATACACACACCCTGACCCTACCTCCAGTTCTTTGGCTGCATCAAGAATAATATTTTACAGCTTCACTAGGAGGAGGCTGGGAGAGCTTTTCAAGGCAACAGTGCCAGTCCTTACCTTCTTAAGCAGACAAAAGTCAGTGACTTGCTGTGTTAGGATTTCATCAACATAGCCTAAGTCTTAGATTGGTTCAGCATGTATTTTCTATGAGGGAAGAGGTTTTGATAGAAGAGGAAATTTTTGAAAGATTCTGATTTAGACATTTTGTGAATTTTCATATGCAAAGCATCCCGAACCTAAGAAGAGAAAACAAGAAGTCAATTTCACAGATAGAGAGTAAATACACTTCTGTTTAAGATATTGAAAGTGATGTTAAATTGCAAGGACCTTGAAAATTGAGATAGGTGGTTTGTGTTTATGTCAGCAGTAAAAAAATGGGAAAATGGAGGGCTAGAATGACATCGGTGTTCCTAAGCAAAGCACTCGACTAGAAAAATAATCTTTGCAGTAATGTTTAGAATATGTCTGGATTCATCAAGATGATAAAGAAAAAGATTGCAGAGAGATAATTTAGGTCTTGGCAATGGAAACAAAATACACAGACCAAGAAGTAAAGTTACCTATTGGGGTGTTCTATGGGAAGAAATATTGCTTTCTTTTTCATTTTTATGATGCTATTTAACTTTTGAGAAATGAACTGTCACAATCTGAGTTTACAGTGTCTAAGTACTAGTGTTACATTATTGTGAGCTATCATATTATCTCTTTAATTAAATCCCAGCCAGTTTTATATGTCATGGATCTGTTCAGGGATTTTTGATGCTTCCATTTCTTGTTTTGGTTTCTTGTTTTGACTATCAGCTTTCAGCTGTTGAAATCTGTGCAAGAATACTGCATCTACCCTGACTGTTAATGTAAATTTGATTGAGGTCTCATCTGATTTGGAAGTACAGTTTTCATGAAGAATGTTTTCCCAAACGCACAACAGCCAGTGTCAGCTGGATCTATGTGTCCTGGTAGCCATAACATAAATTACTCATAAAAAGCAAGTGACATAAACAAGCAATGCAGTTGATTTGTGTCTTGATTGGACTATAAATAACACTTGAAGTATATGATGTCAGAGCCCTGTGGAGCAAATGATATAAGAGCTAGCAGGAATATCAGACTGAGCCCTGAAGAATTCCACACAGCTGCCTGTACCAAGTGGCAGAGGATTGCATTACCAGGCTGAAGTTCATCTTGGGCATGGATTCCAAGGTATTCTAGTTCAGCACTGTGGATCAGCCTGTTCCTCTGGACTTCTGCCTTTAGAGGAGCTGTGTTCTGACTGTACGCAGTTTCCACACAGTCATTCACTCTCTTTGGTAGCTTGCATGAGCACTTTCATGCTCAGCTTTGTCTGAAACTCAGATAAAGGCAGAAAGTTGTCTAGAGTGTGACATTTGTCATTGCGCCATGCAGTGGGTGGGAGCAGCTAAGTCACTAAAGGTTCTTTTGGGTGAAAAGGTTTCTAGGCTGTACTAGTTTTTCCTCTAATCTGTAGAGCATAAATTTAGTGAGAGATAACAGCGTAAGAAATTAAAGGGATCTGGGCTGACATTGTTGAGGTATGGAAAAGAGAAAGGAAAAATAAGGGGTTTGGTGATTTGTATTAAAGAGTTGAGGACAGAAGAAAACACAACACAGAGAAAGAAAGTGAGGACATGGGCAACAATAAATTAGGTCTTCAATTAAGGTTATTAACTCTATAATAGGTTTTTAATTTTTTTTTTTTGACAGTGACAAGGACAGTTTTTAGGTCACCCTTGCCTAGCAGAAAGGCAGTGATTGTAATTCATTGAAGACAAGGTGGGTGGTATTTTTAAGATGATGCAAATAGCCATAACATTTGAGGATGCTTGTTCTGCAGATGTCTTGGTTTGTCTAGTAAATTTGTCCAGATTTGTCAGATCTGTAGAAAAAACAAAGTGCTGTCTCAGTGGTTTTAAATTAATTTGTGCTTGCGACTGGGATTTAACAGTTCCTTTGAAGCAATTATTATTTTAGTACAAGTGTATATGAGATGCTACCTGTCAATGTGTACCTGGGGAATCCTCAGTATGCAGATCACTGACCTGATAAACCGAAGCAGCTCCAAGGGAGTTGTTATGGTCTGTCGCATCAATGAGTATTTAGGAACTCTTTAATATGTGGATTATTAGGACAGTAAAAACGTCTGCAGCCCATTGTGTCAGTGCAGCTGTTCCACATGAGTGTTATTGCACAGCCTCACAAAATGTTGTAGAAAAGAAGTTGACTAAGCTTATGTAGTAGCCATGGTTTTGCATTAAACAAGTGGACTTTTGTAACCTTTTCCTGAAAAAAAGAAGCTCAGGCATTAATGCTCATACTAAACTAGTTTAGTTTGGAGCCTGCATTCATAAAATTTGCCATTTTTCAATTACACATCAAGTGAACAAGAAATTCTCATATTGAATTCTGTGCTGATTCCTTCCCTATTTTTTTTATCTGCAGTGTAGGAAGTAAACAGCAAAAGTAACAGAAATTCTCCCATTCAGAACTGTCTACTCCAAGAACAGGCCAGGAATAAATTATCCTGTAAATAACCCATATTTTTAATGGTTTTCTAAGGTAAAGCAAATTTGCTACCTCCATGATCAGATCCATGTATGAAGTTGGATTCTTCATATTGATCTCAGAAGTATCAGAGATTTGGGTTAGATTATGTCTTGATTTTTTTCTTCTTTGAATTTTCTTCTATAATTGAAGAGAGATTTCTGACTTTCCTAAAATAAGATTCTAATCATATGGGCAGGAGTAAAAATGCTGTTAGTTAGACCTTTGTAACTTGTTATTGAAATGCAGAAATTGAAGTTAAGTTGTGTGAGAAATTTATACAGGAAAATATTCATGATATTCACAAAGTCTTGCTTTATCATCTTGTGTGCATCTTCACTAAATCAGATAAACTTTATTTATTTGGTTTATCTTTTGTTTATTTATTCATCTTATCAGCTTGCTAGCATAGTTAAAAACAATTTTTGGTTTTTTGGAGCAGCATTTCAGAAACTGTTAAAAATGCTGAAATATAGTAAAAATTTGTATTACTCAGGCATAACTTTGCTTTTTGTTTGACACAAATTCATTTTTGAGTGGTGCATCAAGGAAATTAGTTTCAGAGGTCAGACAGGCTTCTTGTCAGGATGTGCTCCCATTTGGTATCAGTCACTGTTGTAAATTAAGAAGTTTAGCTGATTCAATGTTTTACTGTAATATTGCTATTTATTAAAATTTTGTATGCCTAAGAAGAAATACATAGAAAGGTAATGTAGATGACAAAGCTGGAAGTGTGTAATGAATACTGTGAATATGGAATGTAGGTCCAAAGTCCTTCATTTCTAAAGAGCTATTGCAATTTTTGCCTGGATTTTTTTCTCTAGATAATTAATATGAGAAAATGCTGAACTTAAGCGGAAAAAATTTAAATGGTGTTTACTTTCCTGTGTATTTACATCTAAAGGGATGTTGTATAGATGAAGCATGAAATTGCGGGTTTTGATGTCAGAATTTTAAACATGATTTTTCCATTTGTCAAAACCTGAAATAAAAATGCGGTTTTCACGTACATGGCCTAAAACTGCTGAAAAGCTGTTGGGTTTGTAGTGGTCCCTCTACTGCTCCATGTCTGTCACAGGGGAAAGTGTGGGACACAAGGAGTACACATTCATGCTCGTACTATTGGAAGAAACCCACTCTAAACATCCTCAAGGAGTCTGTACATTGTTCCCAGGTGTTCAAATCACATCTTAAGCCTAATGTTTTAACTGAACAATAGAGAGAGAAAATAATGTGCCTTTCTTACAATACTTTTAAAAACAAAATCTGATTCCATCTGTTGTCATTCTTTGTACAGTCATCCAGAGTAGTTCAATCTATTTTCCAGTCAAATTAACACTAAAATAATTATGCAACTGCAGATTTAGTTTTATAACTGCCAACAGTGGCTGGATTTGGGAGCTTTTTCCCCAGTTTGTTAATAAATTAAATTTGGATTTTGCCCTTTCTGAATTCAGATTTGAGAGGCTGAAGATGTGGCGATAGCATTTTAAGGACTAAATGCTAATTTTTTCCTCTTAAACTGAGGCAAGTTATGAAAAGCAAAGGCTTATTAGGAAGCGTTGTCAGCATAAGTTTACACCTTTGATCTACAGTGAGGTTCTCAAAGTTTCTGACATTACATTTCTTATTTGAAAAAATATTCTGTTATGTCTATTACTGACACTCTTAGAAAAATAAGTGTCATGGTAACTGCCAAATTAAAAAATAATAGATGGAAAGTAGGGACAATGAAATATTAGTAAAAATAACAAGTTACTCAGTCTGCTGGAATGATATGAAATTATCACATTAAGCACATTATCAGGATAAAAAATGAGCAATCTGTATACATTGCAAAAAAAATTTATTAATTTCATTAAGCAGAACAGATTCAGAACTTTTTGAGAGTCAGTTTATAATTAGCAGTTTCTTGTGGACTTGATATTTAAATGAAAATTACTTACATTTGCATTGTTATGTCAATGACAGTGATAAAATTTACTTAGAAGAGGTTAATCAATGTTCACAATGAAATTCATACAAAAATGCATTTCACTGTATGTTGTATATTCAGTGTATATTCAGTGGGACAGAAAACCTAGACTTTGTATTTTTTTGTAGTTTTCTGTCTTTTCAAAAGATTTGAGTAACTTTGTTTATAAATTGAATGAATTTTTTAGTAATTTGAACCTCAGTTTCACTCTTCTATCAAAAAGGAAAATACAGATCCCACAATCAAATTACAGCTAGAACTTGTAAAGTCGAAGATTTGAAATTTACTCTCCGAAAACTTATCTATTGCAAAATGGGAAATAACAGTTAAGAAAACAATTCCTTTGCTGGTTTATAGCAGATATTAATAATTTTTTAATGTGATTACCCATTAAAGCATACTGATTCTCTGAATGGTCTAAAAAAGATTGGTTTATGTTTTTACTCAGATCATTTTTAACCAAAATGCGGAGTAAAACCAGATGGATGAAGCCATTATTTGTAATAGCACTGAAAACAGCAAATGTTTCAGGATATGCATGCAGGAAATTTTTGTCAATATTATGCCACATATGAATAGTTCATTACTGAAACAGTGCTACACTTTATAAATAAATAGCCATCTGCAGTATCATATGCCATAATCCTACAAATGCTGACACCAATGAGCAATGTTTTACATGTCACTAGCTCAGCAGTACTGTTCTCATGTTAGTTCTAATTTAGAAAGAGTCTGTAGGCTAATCAGCAACTTCTTCAGGCCTGAATTCAGGATATTTAGAGTAAAAGTAACATCAGTTGTTATATCTGCCAGGTGCCAATGATTGCTGTCAGTTGTTCTACCCAAGAAACTGGAAAGAATGAGGAGATTTGCCATCAAAGGAGATGTTAAAATAGTATATTAACATTTGTGGTCACTTCTGTTTTGATTTCTGGTCCTTGGGATGTTAAAGTTCTTTGAAGTGTTCAATGTTAGAGCAAATAGTGGTGTGGGCTTTGTTTCAGTTCCTGCTGTTTGATGGTCACTCCCTGTGGTGGTTCGTGCCTGTGGCCCACAGGTAACCAGGCCATGACTAGCTATTGATTCAAAAGAAAAGGCAAAAATATTCTGGCCATCTGCCATGGAAAATGCAATTTTGGATACTGCTGTCCCAAGCAAGTGTGGCAGGATTGCACGGCTGAATGTAGCCAATTTTCAGCAAGAGCATCGATAGGTTTATTTTGGCTTGAAGTGGCAATATTTCCAGGTTAAGTGAATTTCCTCTTTAAATAAAATCACTTTGGTTACTTTTCTGTTGGACCTTTAATTAGGCTGTGCCCAGAACCTGAACTGTATGGGAGACTGAGTGGTACTCCCAGAGACTGAGATTTATGGCTTTCTGTGCCTTAATGATGCTGTGGCTGTTATGGCATGTGGTCTCACATAACTACAGAGCTGCAGCAGGGAGTTACAAGTGCCCTGCAAGTTCACACAACTTTATCTCACTACTATTTTTTGGTCTTTGTCCTGGGGAAGGAGGAAGAAACATTCATTACAACTGCAGATGGTCCTGCCTCAGGGGTGAGGGGGACAGCATATACAGGCATGGTCATTATTTTACCCTCACTTTCCTTACATTTCCTTTAACTCAAGTAATGATTTTGTGTCCTGATGCAAAATGGTCATTTTTCATAACACAAATTTCAAAAATAGACTAGATCAGAATTTTAATGGTTTCAATTACTGCTGAAAGATTTCTTGGTCTTTTCCAGATATTCACCCACTTTGCCTTAATTTAGCTTTCATGCTGATTTCTCATGAGGTGGTTATCACAAAACTGATCTTTCAATTAACTTTCCAGTATTTAAGGTCTGTGTCTGACAAATGATCATGGTGATAACACATTGTCAGTCAACTTAATGCATTAACTGTTTCAGAATAATGTGCACAAATAACATGAGAAGAAGTGCTCCTCTGGTTGGTTCTGAATATGTCCATTCAAGCTCCAGGGAATCACAGTTGATATCTGTGACAGCCTTTTTCCTATTCCTTCCCACCCATCTTCTTTGTACCTTTGATCATGGGGTATCTTTTCCCCAGAAAGTTCAGGGAATGTTCTTTTGAGACCACCACATAGCTTCTTTCCGTCTGGCAGGGAGCAGGCTTTATAACAGTTCCTGTCCAACAAGGGACCCTTGGACTCTTCTCTAAATTAATGATGCTTTGTGAGAAATGCTGCTTGAAGCTCCCATGATGCAAATGCTCATGGGGAGAGGAATTCAAGGGAGAAAAGGATAAGGTACCACTTTTATGGCTTCTGCAGGGCATGCGATGACAGCAGCAATATGGATTGTGTTATGACTAAGGGGTAAAATCTCTCTGGATAACATTTGTCTAGGTTTTCATGGAGTGCATTTTGGTAGATAACATACCTTGAGAGCGAACCATTACAGGTAATTAATCTTTCTTTCTTCTATTTGTTAAACACTGTGCATTATAGCTTTGAAAACCGTTGAGAGTTGTTTCTACTGAGAAATGAAAACTGTTAAACAGGTAATGATTTGAGGGACAACTTTGTCATTCTCACATGGATACTTGATCCATAGGCTGTTCTGTATAGCAGCAAAACTACCATTTATGCAAATGAGGTGAAACAGCCTTCACATGAGTTGCAGTTGCAGATCAGAGGTCTTGGACTCATTTGTGATTGCATCTATATGAAAGCCTTAACATTTGAAATGAAGTCCAAATATGAACCTGTTATTTGATAACTGCACTTCGCCCGTTGAATGTTGCTCTGTAAAGCAAGATGACAAAACATCTAAATAATGTGTGTATTTCAAGATGCCTTCATTTCTGTTTGTGTAAGTGCAAAAATATATTTGTGTAATGTGTAATAAGGATTTTAATAAATGCTTGAAAATGGATTTCTTAATATGCTCATTATGTTTCTGAGCCTGCTAATTCTTTAAGGAAATGAAGAAAAAATAATGAAATTATGTTACACAGTTACTTAATTTTTTTTATCTCCGATACTACTCTGGTAATTAATGTCTGGTTTATGCAAACTAGCCGATATCTCTTACTGGACACATTACTGTCAAGAAATATTACTTGCCTTAATTATCAGTAATGAAGCAGGGATAAGCTGCTCACTTAGATATAATATATCTAATGACCTTTTCAGCTAAAGGTTATGATGAAAGGTATCAGTTTCACAAATTATGCCTCATTCAGTTTCTGGCCTTTGTCTAGATTAATGTTTGGAGGATGAGTTTTAAAGTCAGACATAAATAGTGTTTGGTGTTTAAAATTGATTTAGTGTCTTGCTTTTAGTACATCATTTTCTCTCTTATAAATTACACCAAGCCTCATTTTTATCTTCATGTTTTATTATGAAAGCCAATAGTTAAGCCTAGTCTTGTCTTATTAACTACTGCTGTATATTTTGACAATAGTAACTGCCAGAGGAAACCTCAAATAAGCATTTTAATATGGAGGCATATAATGATTTTTAAAAAGCTTTTTTTCAGTTATGTTTGTTTTAAAAGCTTTTTAATCAAAGCTTTTCTTCCCTAATTCTGAACATATATAATTTTAAAAATACAGTCTTTCCAAAGTGTTATTCTTGTTTGAGTCCACGACCTAGATGTGATTCAGATTTTTTTGGCTGATTCAGCAGTGACATCAAGAATTAATCTAATAGTTCATTTACTGAAGGATGAAACAGCTCAGTGATGTTCAGGAAATTTTTAAATTCCAGTATACATGAGTACCTTATAGTAATAAGTTACATCTCCTCTTGTTACTAATTCTGTAGGAATTCAGTGATATTGTGGTGCTTCTGCATCCAGCATAGTTGGTCTTGGGTATTTGAATGTAATTTAGGGAGCAGTCCAGATAAAGGATCATTTATATCTATACTGATATATGAAAGGAAGGTGTAGCAGTCACACATAGCTCTATGTGCCTTATTTACCATTCAGAACTGCACATAATGAGCAGAAAGTCCATGGATCCATTTAAGCATCAACTTCTATTCCTACCGGCAGCGTTTCAGTTGGCTCCAGAATATTCTGTAGAGCTCTCCTAAATAACTAAACACATAGAATTAGTTAGGGTGGATGTTTCTTAGCTCACATCTCAGTCTTCAGTCTTCAGTGTCCAGTCCTTGGTCTTCTGACATACAAGACTGGAAGTGACAGAGTCTTCAAAGACTCCAGACTTCTGGTTCCCTTGGAAGAGTGCAGCTCCTGTGTTGAGTGGGATGTAGGGACAACTGCATCTTACCTTCCTCATGGTAAAACTGTTATGCTGCTCTGTTCTCAGCCTGCCTCCATGTCTTCAATACCATGGGGGAGTCATAAAACATTGACTTTTAACAGAACCCTCTTCAGTTTGACTTGTTAGAAATAAATCTGCCAATAATACAGGCATTTGCTCAGATCCACAGTGTGATTTCAAGCAAAATAAAGCCCACAGACCTCAGGCTAAACTGAGAAGAGGGAGGACAAAGCCAATTGTTCTTTAGAAAGCCTGGGAGATATTAAATTAATTGGTGTAGCAGGAATTAATCAGCTGATCCTGATTCTACTTGCGTCAACCAAAGAAAAGATTAAGGGCCTGATGCAGAAGGCAGCAGCCCTGTTCTTGCCATGAACGTGTTTTTTAAGATAGCTCAGCCCCCAGCCTGGACTGGGTACAATCTGCTGCTATTTCATTGAGATTCCATTGCTCTTCGACATGGAGAATAGGAATATTTCCCCTTTTCATAGTGTTCATTCCAGAGGTTTTGACAAACTGCTTTCCTTTTCACAGGAAAGAGGGAATATGATGAGTGCTCATCCAAGGAATGTGTTACTCTTTTTCCATGTCATAATAGTAGAATCTAAGTGTGACTGCTTTTAAAATTGACTTTTTTTCTATTTATTTTAAAGATTCTATCTAATTGGCCACTTGGTTGGTTTTTTGGGGTTTTTTTACTTTTTTAGTGTGTCACATTTTTTCAAAAATGTTTAGCCTAGTATGAGAACAACAAATTTGTGTTTGATTTTCACTTCAAACTGTTTGATACAGATTTTTTCAGACACAAACTGGATATTAGATACACTGAAAAACTTCACTCTATTAGAAAAAACCCCCTTTGGACCATGACATTTCTTGAAATGATGTTAAGTAAGTAAGCAGTAAACAATGTGGTTATTAGGAAGACATCAGCAGTAAATGTAAATCAAATCATATTCTTTTCTGTCAAACACTGTTTTATGGTGTTAACAAACAATGAAGAGAGGAATTAAAGTATAGCTACAACAAATTTAAGTGTTCTCAATAGTGCGTCAAGATGATTTTAAATCATTCATATAAACTAAAAGAACACTTAAATATGTTCAAATCCAAAGCATTTTTTTTAGAAAAGTGCAAACAGAATGGGAAGAAGCAGATGTAGGAAAAAATCCCCAATTTATCAAGTGGAATAAATTGAAAAATTGTTGGAGACACTGGATAAACTTAAAAAGTGGTGGCTTAATTATTAAGTGGATATATACTTAGCGAGAGAGTGGGAAAATATCAAATGCATCTAATAATGTGAAATAATGGAATAAGTAAAACAAAACACCTCTAATAATATATTGAAGCCATTTCTCTCAGTTCCTTCCACTTCTTCACTAATACCTACTTCATTCAGCTGTTTTTCACATTCTTGCATCAGCTGCTGTATGTTTTTACCCCTTCTCACTTCTTCTTAAACTGTATCATTGCCAAAATGCACAAATATATAATCAATAAATTCAGTGATCATAATTTAAAGTGGGTGGCATGAACATTCAGGGGTGAGGAACTAAACTTCCTTATGGGCTTGTGGATCCAAAAAACTCACATAAAATTTCTCTCCCAGTCTTCATGGAGGATTCACTTTACTAGTCCTTTTTTTCCAGGTATCTGTAATATAAATAAATATTTTGCATTTTATGTTCTGAGTTCCTTGGACAGGTTTTCTAGTAGAATATGACATTAAATGGCTTGGACCAATTGGCTTGAAAAGTTGTATGTGTATATTCTAATCCCTGCTGCAAAGTAAGGCCTCGTTAATTGATCTCCATGGGGATTTAAAAACCAAAGTCCATTAGGCTGGCCTCTGACTCACTCCCTGAAAAATACCTGCAAAACATTTTCCATTTGATTTTTGGTTAATTGAAAAACAACTCACTTCCCCTGAGCAGTCCCATATTCCAGGTACAATTTATCTGTCTCTAACTCACAATGCCTCTGATTAAAAACAGTCAAAATACGTGGAGATAGGGAGGGAGTGTTCACTCTGTAATCTTCCCTTCAGCATGAATTGCAGAGAAATGGCTGGGAATTCCTGTGTGGAAATGGCTCTTGGAGCTTTCTCAAGATGAACCTCATGGAACCTGATCCGGCACAAATGCAGGCTCCAGGAAACTCTTCCTCTGCAAAACCCTGGCTGTGCAAGTGCAGAGCAGAGCAGGGAGAGCCTGAAAGCCTCCACTGTGGTACAATCCCTAAGGTACCAGTGCTGCCCCTGGCATGATGGTTTCCTCCAGTCCAGCCCCAGCGTGGTGGCCACAGTGGAGGGTACATGGTTGACCCCAAAAACCAAATGAGAGATTCCCCACAAAACCTGGCCATAAAGGTAAAAGTCACAATGGTTCTCTCTCAGCTGGCCTCCATCTACCCCACTGCCTGTGCACCCAGAATTAACCACAGAACTCCTGCTGATGGTGAATTTAATTTAAATGTAAATCTAGATTAATCCCAGATTTAATCCCATGTTCAAAATGTTGCACATTACATACATCCTGCTTTTATAATAACAACCTGGGACCTAGATCTGTAATCTTGCTCCAGAAAAATTTGTTTGCAAGATTAGTGGACTATTGAGTAGTCTATAGGACAACATAATTGAGAAGTTCAGCATTTTACTGTTGAATAATAACTTTACATGGCTTCTTCTTTAACTGTCACTTTTGTTTACTTTTAAATAGAAAAAAAATTGTGTAATGAGAGTAACAGTATGCACCCCAAAGAAGAAAGCATTAAATTAAAATATCACTGATACTGTGAATCTCAGAGCATTTTTAATTTCATTATTACTTCACAATAGTAAAATACTGTGAAATATTGCATGTCACTAGCTACTTTTATTGTATTTTAACCTATATTTTACTTTAAAGCACTATCTTGCATACTCAAATCATTAGTTAACTTACATATATCATGGTAAAAGTTCATATTTTAAAAATTTGCTGTTATAGTGAGCATAAATAGGGCAAGGTCTGCTTGGTTTAATACTAAGAAAAAAAGGC
The DNA here is from genome assembly GCF_017639235.1 of Corvus kubaryi. Taxonomy (NCBI): domain Eukaryota; kingdom Metazoa; phylum Chordata; class Aves; order Passeriformes; family Corvidae; genus Corvus; species Corvus kubaryi. The sequence goes on along the minus strand of NW_024581126.1, from coordinate 3,349,142 downwards.
TGGTAATGATGAATTATGAGATGGCAAAATACATGTAAGATGAAATTTTAAAAGAAGTTTAAGTAACAGAAGTGAGTTCAGTAAGGACTTCATATTCTACTTCATGTCAGAAAAGGAACTGTTGAAATATGTTTACACTGACTGCATGTTTGAGCAGATTTCAGGATCAGTAAAGCATTGCTATAATACAGTGAAAGTATAAACTTTAAAGTGGTTTAAGATTTAAATGGGAAATAGCATTATTCCTAGGAAGGGATGATACAATTTGAAATTGAATGAAAAAAATACAGTGGATGAGGTAAGTGATGTTAGGGGAAACTGATGGCTTTCAGGAAAAAATTAATCTAGAACAAGATATTGGAAACAGAGTAATGCAAATAAAGCAGTTATATAAATGGAAGAAGTTTTCCAATTAGTACCAGAAGATAATGGTGATAATTTTGTTAGATATCTTTCCATTCCTGGAAATGTATTATTACATACTAGTACATTTATGTTCTGAGTTCCTTGGACAGGTTTTTCAGTAGAATATGACATTAATTGGCTCGGACCAACTGGCTTGAAGAGTTGTGTGTACAGACAAACATAAATGTACTAGTATGTTATGTACTATTACTTGAAAATTTTAAAAAATATTGGGGAAAGAGGTTGTTTTGATTGCTTGTGTAGAGGTTTGTATTTCTTTACAGTTAAAAAGAGGAATTGAAAATTTCTTCAAAAACCAGTAAAGGCCTCCAGTAGAAATTTTACATTAGTGCCTTGGCTTCGTTTAGTGGTAGTTTTCTGAAAACTCTGACAGAGGGTAAAAAAGTCTGGCCTGCTTAAACTCTCAAGATATACAGTGTGCAACTTTTATTTAGGCTTGCCTTCAAAAGTTAAGTAAGTTTGGGGTTTCCAGGCTCTCTTTTTCTCTCTTAACCATATGGGGTGGGTGTCAGTCTCTTCTCCCAAGTAAAAAGTGACAGAAGACACAGCTTCAAGTTGCACTGGGGGAATTAGATTTGATATTAGGAAAAATTTCTTCACCAAAACAGTTACCAAGCATTGGAACAGGATTTCCAATCAAGTGGTTGAATCAGCATCCCTGGAGGTATTTAAAACATATCCATGTGGCACTTGGGAATGTGGTTAGTGGTGGACTTGGCAGTGCTGAGTTAATGGTTGCACTCAGGGATCTTGAAGGTCTTTTCCAACCTTAACAATTCTAGGATTCTTTAAAGATCAGGAAAAACAAAACTTTTCAGTATGTCTTTGAGATGTATTTATTATGTTCCTCACTGTACAGGGGGATGCTATTTTGTGTTCTACTGTCCTTGTTTCCTTAGTCATCTCTGGTTTTATTAAACAGTGGTGGTATCACATAAATTTGATCTGTAATCACAGGGAAGTCACAAATGCTGATATGTAGCCTGAACCAGTAAGCCAAAAAAAAAGCTCTCTGCATTCTTTGACTCTTCATTCTCCATCCAGTTTTGGAGGGACTGTGTTTGGGAAGAAGTTATGTGCAGGTCAGCAGAAGTTGCCTCCAGTGAAGAATGTGCAGCAAGTCTGCCTATTCTGTCATTTGCCACAGAGTGATGGGCTTGGCAAATCTTTGTCTGAAAACTGGTCCTTTCCATTTATCCAGCTGAATGCTTTGTATTTCATCAGCACATTGGGATTCAAACATTCTGCCTGTGTGTTTGTCCATCTCAGGATGTCAGTCTTTCTGGCTGGTGCCAATTAATTTAACCCCTGAGGTGGCAAATGAACTGATTTTCCTTTCAATAATTTCCACCTAGTTTTCTAGGAAGATTCCCATTTGGGATTTTTGATTGTTTATTTTTGTAATAGAAGATACATGAAAATACACAAAATGTGTCTGGAGTTCAAAGGCAGAGTGTGATGAAAGGCCATGCATCCTGAATCAGTACTCTTTAGGGATGTATCCAGTTCAACTGGACATTGCTTAGTTTATAGCAATATAATGATCTTGTCCCAAAACTATTTCCATTCTGAATAGACATAGAGCTGAGAGAGAGAGCTTACAATGGTGGAGAGACAAATAGTGGTGAAACAAAGTTTTTCCAGAGTTAGTTTTTGCAGAGCTGAGAACTAAACCAGGAACTTCCCAGGCTTATTCCCCGGTTAGACTTGCTATGTCTTAATTTCTTTATAGGGAAAAAAATTCTTTGCTTCCTTCTGCACTCTGTATACCTAAAGTTTCCCAACAGCAGTTGTATATTATATATTGATGTCAAAACTCTTGAAATTGTGCAAGAGCCCAAAAAAATTGTAACTAGGCTGAACTGCTAAGCCATAATTGCATAAATCTAAAAATGCCTGTAGAAGCAGCTCTATATTCCTTGGTGGGACTCATCCTTTAAATTAGCGTCTAAACCCCTTCAATTTGGCCTCAATTGAAAGTGTATTTACACATGAGCTACAAAAATTATCTTTTAATTGATTTTTCCTTATGTATTTTGTGAACAATGTGGAGAAATACATGTGGAACTGATTTTTTAGTGAAAGAATTTCTAAATACTTTTTTCCTTCCAAAATTATACTGTATTACTTGAATTACTAAAATGAAAGTGTGCTTCACTAGTGCCATATTAATGATACCTTTATGACTACATGTACTTAAAAATATAAGTTGGAAAGGGTATTGGTTAAATATTTTAAACAAGCCTTTATAATATCGTTCAAGCAATGTCAAGTACAACTTTTAGTTTAAAAGATTTCGTTGGAATTTAGTCTTTGAAAGTATTAATAAAAGCTTACAGCAGGTAGGCTATAAAATAACACTGTATGCTGTCTATTTAGTTTCTGGTTGAAAAAGCACAGCAGTACTTTAGTTCATTACCTTTGAAAAAAACAGTAACAAGATAATACAGCTGCCTCTGATTAAGATGTAAATTCTTTCTAATTAGAATGTAAATTCTTACATTTAAATGAAGACATCAATTGTCAGGATGCCATATGATATCTTATTCCACCTTGCCTGAATGAAGCCCTCACTGTTCATCTATGGCACTAAAATAGTTTTGCAATCCCTTTGTTCTCTGATTCTTGTAATATTCTCTCTTCATGTTCCCTTTACACATTGCTTTTGTTTGTTTTCCCCCTGCATCTGATATTGTTGTGTCTTGGGATTTTGCAGAAATTTGGAATGAAAATTGAGTTCAGTCAGTGCCAGTATTTGCTTGTGCCTCAATTACTTCTGCTGAATTTTCCTCAATGCAAATCAGGCAGGTTGCATAAAGTGGTGCATGTATTTGAAATAATTAATTTTCCGTAAAATGATGGATCAAGTCCAATCAACCTTCATGAAATCCAAATAAAAGAATAGAGAATTAGAAATTAATTAACATTTTGTGTTGCTAATACTTTATTATGCAGTCTAGACTATAAATAATAAGTTTTATTTTTGAGCATAACTTTTTATTATGAACTGTTGATGATAACCTTTGACATAATTATCTTGTTAATATATATTAGTATATTAACCTAAATTTAATGTCATGGAAGTCATTGTAAATTAATAACATTTTAAAATAGAAAATAACAAGATACAGAGAGTTTAAGAATTGACCCATTAATTAATTTTGCATATAAAGCTCTTCTGCAGAGTTAAGGCAATATGTGTCTACCAATTGATTTTAAAATGTTTAATTTCATTGTTTGATTAAACCAGCCCATAATACTAAATCTTGTCTGAGAACAAGACAGGTTTTTTTTTTCCTGAAAACTTGGTTTTAGTCAAATACATATGTAGGAGAAGTTTACATTCTTCTTACAAACACATGCCTTCTGTTACTACTCCAATTTATTCTTCTTTTCCCCATTTATGAGATTTATTACTTTTTAGCATGTATTTTTAATGGAATATTTCATGCCAATAAGATTCTCTGCTTATGAGACTTGGTCGTAGAGGTAGTGACACCATTTTGGTAAAGTGACCAAATCTTTACATAAATTGCAAAAAGTTTTTTTGATCTGTCATAATTACATATGAATGTGTGGTAAAAATAATATTCATAATGCCTTTATGCACAGAAAGTTATAATTATGACCAAATTGTCACTAGTAATAACAGTTTATATGATGATTCCAGTTCAACTGATATGTCTCTATCACAGTTTTACTTAACATGCTAATTTGAGAACAGTTTAAAAAGTTCTCATAACAATAGTTGTATTTTCTCACCAGACAGTGCTTACCATAAAGTCTTTCACTGAAAGTATTGCACTGGCTTTTTGCAACTGAATTGTAGCAGCTGTCACTTTATTATCAACCAGGAAAACTGTGCTTGTTTGTTAGGAGGGAGTCATAAAAGAGACTATAAAGTTGGAGTTTTTTTAAGTTCTAGCAAGCAGGACTCAATATGTTAGAAAAATATGACTTATTGATCACAAACATGTTATTTGCTTATCTAAGTCCTTTAATACACCTGTAATAATCTTACCAAAACAGGAAGTTAAATACAGTCTTTCAAATCTTTTTTACTCAGTGTGGAGCTATGGAATATTATTATAACTTCAAACTGTAAGTCCAAGTATAGCACTTCTTCCCCTTGGAACTGCAAAACAGGCACAAAAGGCGATTATTCCTGAGGAAGCCCCAGTCACGTAAAGGTTCGATCAGCGTACACACAGGTGGTGGTGTGTCAGTGAGGAGCTGAAGTGGGCATTAAATTATTTGTAGGATGAGGCCTTATTACTTATGCATAGAACTCTTGCAATTCACTGGAGTTGGGATATCTTATGCATAATATCAAATGGTCAAGTGTTCTGAAGTATAATATAACTTTGGGTGTTGCAGGTGATCTTGACAGTTTTATCAAAAGACATATTAGAAATTAGAGTTTATAAGCAACATCAAAATAGGCTGCATAGTGTACTGTCCAGTGTCAATCTCAGTTCTGACATTTAAGAGAAAACTGGTGAAATACAAAAGTACTTTATGTGGAGAGCTCACTCTGAAATTCTGGAGGACTGTGCCCTCCTCATATGTACCTTAGAAGAGAATTTTCATAAACATGAGCCTCTACCATTATGAAGCTTTTTTTTCTCTTTATATTCCTTTTTAAAAAATTTACTTGTACTGAAAACTGATGCATTTTATTAAAGGAAATAACATGCCATGATCCTGAACAGTTATTCAGTTATTTCAGCTGGGGCTTATCAACAGCAGCTAAGTATTAAGAAACTCCCCTGTGTTTACTGTGTTGCAGAGAAAACATCATTCTGGGGTGTGGGGTGGTTATATTTCTCTCTGCGTGTACATATATATACATATATATGTATATGTGACCATATATATGTGTTCTAGGATGCTTTGGGTGCTGTATTACTATTTATACTATTCCAAACAGATAGTGGATTAGTGTCATGTTTCATAGTATATTTAATAACTCTCTTAGTGGGTGAAGAGGAAATAACTCTGAGCAGTTCATCCTGGATATTGAAGTGGAAGGAAGTAAGAAACTTTTCATCCAATTAGACTAACATCTAAAAAACATGATATAGATAACACAGTAATAAAAATAAATTTGTATACTCAAACATTTTCGTATGTAAAATGAGCTGAATGATAGCAGAAACTGAGCAGATTCTCGCCTTTGAGGGGTTTAGTTAGAGAAATAACAGTATATTTTACAAAAATTTTCCCTCTGTTGCTTTCTTTCCTCAAGATACCTTCTAGTTTACCTACAAAACAAAGAATGTTACCAATCATCTTCACCCTTGCATTTTTAATATTATACTGTATTTCTGAATGAGAGGAGTAGCCAGTGAAAAACAGGTCTTACAAACAATCAAATTCTTCACTTTAAGGCTTTCTTTAACCACTTGATCTGTACCCAACCCTAATGCCTTTGGTTTGGAGTACACAATAAGATGATTGTTGTAAACTTCATTTTCTGCAACACAGTGATTTGCTCTGTATCTCTTCCTCCTTAAATTTGTATTTCTCTTCTACTTTATTCTGCACTTTACTCAGATATTTTTCTCTAGAAAAAAAAAAATAGTCTCCCATTGCATTTATCAGTCTGAACAATTGACAATTTCTCATTTGTCACAGACATTGCAAATCACATGTCTAGAGCTTTCTTTGCAGTCCAAGTCTCTATTAGTTCTTTTTTTGTGAAAGCAATCCAAGACCCTCCTGTTGCCTCCTGAGAGAGTCTACTGCTGTGTCAAAAAGACTGTTTGAAGTGTGAGCTTAATAAGTTTGTAGAAGTAATCTTATTTATATCCTGCCATTGACTGGTTTTCACCTTCAGTAAGTTTAGAATTGATCTATCTTTTGTGGCTAGTTACAGTTTGCTGATATGTGAATTTTCTGATGAATCAAGTATCAGCTGCAATTACAGTCTGCACTGAACAGCTCAGGAGGGTGTGCCAGCAGAGGAGGTGAATTCCGTTCTGAGTCAGGCTCATGTCTCACTCTCTGATGGTGTCTCTCACAGAGCATCTTCCTCAGTTCTGCTGGAAACTCGTATCAGTTACTATCCTTACTCTGGACATTTCCTCCTCATGTGAGATTTTTAGCTATTCCTAACATGGGAGAGTGTAGCTGTGTAACAGTAGCTGTGGAGCTGAGTTTGCAATGGTGCCCTTGCCAAGGGAAAGGATCCTCTCTTTTTTCTTTATTAATTTTTAATATATTGCATTCATAGGGCCATCTTCTATCTTTTACATTACTCAGCAGCATCAAAGTCATCTTCAGCATTTAACACTGTATTAAACCCTGATTTATTTCTGCAAAAGTCCAGCAAGCTAGTTCAAATTTATATGTAAATCTAATCAGACTGGTTTTTTGTCTCTTGGTGCTATTTCGCCACCACTTGAATTGGGAAGCGTGGAAAGCTGAAGTGCTGTTGCAGTCAATTTTTAGAACACAGGCTATACTTTGGGTTGAATGTCAGCCTATGTGTAGGTAATGTTATAGGTTCAGGGGCTTCTTCTGAATTTTGAAATTTTTAAGTACTCCGTGAAGCAGTTTGACTTGTCTGCACCAAGTAACAGTGAGGCAAACTGCCAGAGTTTATTGTACTAATAATTTGTCTCTACAGTTGGTGAGGAAACAAAGACTTTCTGCCATATTAATGGGGAAACATCTGCCCTTCTAAAGAGAGAAGTCTGATTAAATAAAAGAGAATAACTTATATTGTCAGGATAACTCATATTGTCAGTGTGGAGAAGGAGTGTGGAATAATTACTGGGAAATTATAGTCATGTGTGGGGTTTCTGTGACATTTTTGGTCTTCTGTTAATCTGTCCAGTCTTGGTCAAAATGTCAGCACAGACACAGATAAGAAGCTATGTTTGAACTCTCAGTATAAGCTAGACCTACCAAAGAGATTTGAAATATTCAAAACTAAACAATTTAAAAAATTATTTACTGTGATCTTATTATGAGCAGGATTCCCATTACAAAATGCTGAATACCTTTTCTTCCTCAACAGTCATGAGAAGAAAACCTTTTCCTTCACATACTGTATTATGCATGACAAAATGAATTAAATGCATGTTTATGATAATTGTGTTATTCATTTTACTTAGCAGTGGAGAGGTGATGGAATGAGAAACAAATATTTTGAATAGATGTTTTCATAGAGTAAATGAAAGCAGTATTGAGTGTATGAATAAGTCATGGTAAAAACAGTTCAGACACTTATTTTGGATGTACACAGCATTATTTTGCCTAATATGTACATTAGGTATGGCTTTTGCTTATATTATGCTCTGAATATGCCATCAAAAAGCCTTCTTCTGAATAAACTTGCTTAAATTATGGATGCAAGCACCCAGCATATTTTAAAATATTTTAAAAGTATGCAGAGTGCAAGTGACATTGAATAACACTTCTTATGCATCTATTAATTCAATTTGCTTTATTCATTTTTAAAAGTTGAGAGATGGCTTCAAAATGGTGTATAATAATGTTCAGTATAAATCGGTAAGATAGGCAGAGGCTTTGTTTTTCATTTTGTTGGTGGTTTCTGACTCGTATCTTAGAAGAGGAAGCCACTTTAGTAATGCAGCTTCTACCAAATGTGGATATCCATCATCAATTTCCCCACTACTGTCAATCAGGCTGAGCCCATCAGACTGAATTATTGCTATAAAATAAAAGCAGCTTTATAATTGAAAATAGAGAGTTTTCTTGCTAAATGCTGACCTCTGTGCAAATGTGTGCAGCCTGATTTGAAGACCAGTTTGCTAGAGAACTGTGGTACTTCGTGAACTTTAATATGAAACATGTTTTTAACTGTGTAATTGTATTAATTCAAAAGTCTGCAAAGCCTGAAGATAAAAGCTTTTCTCATCAGGTTGATGGTAGTTTGTTACAAATAATCAGATGTTCAGTATTTGAAGTACAAGCAAAATAAATCATTTTGTACAAGAGGATTATGGTTACCAGTTACCAGAAATTAAAGATTGATCTAAAATCATAGTTCCAAGTAGTTTATACACAGAAGTTTTTAGCATTCGGATATGGAGATGCTTGATTCCTAATATTAATTAAAAAGATGGTTGAGATCCCTAAGTGATTTGGTTTAAAAAGATATAAAGCCATCGAAATATGCAAGAAAGTGATTGCATTATAGTAGAGTTGGCTATAAATCACATTTTCGCACTCATCTGTAATTTGTAGTCGTCCAGCTCTGGGTGACGTTGAGAAAATAATGTCCAATTATTTTCAAGGTCCAAGTGAAAAAAGTGATTCCCTACACCTCATTCTGTCTCCCTCATCCTGTGGGGTTATCAGTTGACTTCTTGTCAGAAATGGGTGCCAGTCCTCCCACTCAGATGAGCAAAAGATGAGTCCCTTTTTACAGGTATCCCCTTAAATTTCTGCTTTATAATAAATAAGGCATGAAGTGCTTCTTAGATATTACATCTTCACACCAAATTTCAGAGCTCTGTATTTAAAAATTCAAATCCATTTTAGTGCTCTAGCTGATAAACCTTTATTCATTCAAAAGACCTCTCACAACTGGTTTTACCCTTGACATGAAATAATGGCATGATAAAATGACTTAAAAGCAATCTGGGCCATTAAACTTTAGCCATTTCCATTAGTGCATTATAGATACGGACTGCATTTGTTGTTCTGTACATTTTTGGGTTGTGTTTATGGAATTAGAAGAAAACTTTCTAGTCTTTCATTTCCACAGCAGTCTGAGATGTTTTAATTGCTTTATTTGATTTGTTCTGTTGGGGTTCTCCACTGCTCCAGCCATTTAAGCAGTCTGAGACCATTTGTCTGTAATGTGACATAGAAGAAAAGAAGAGTAAGGTATCTTTTTTCCTAGTTCAGAGATCAGCCAAAACAGAATGGGGTTGTAGAATTATTTTTGTCCAATCATTTGTTATAAATTCAGATAAATAATTACCTACCTGTGAATGTGAAAGCTACAGAGATAGTTAATTACCAATAGCATGTTTTGCCCCTTTGTATGGGAAATACAGTATAAATATATATATGTATATATACTGCTGAATGAACTTAGGTAGTATTAATTATATATTCAAAACAAAATTAAAATTTCTTTCACATAAATGTTTTGTGTTTTGATCCTGGGTGAATCTTAACACAAGAGATGATCATGCAGATATACATAGTCAATTTAAAAGCTGACAGAATAATTCATGCATGTATGAGTTACCATATAATATAAAAATCTCAATGAAACTCTCTTTTTTATGACCCACCTATATATGCTGAATTACTGATCTGTAATAATTTTGCTGCTGCATAGTAAATAGCTACCATAGAAACCTCATAGTGCTGTGGAAGAGCATCCTCTCAGATCTAAGCCAAAAACATACTTTCAGTTACAAATAATTGAAGGTAATTTAATAAAAAGTTTGGAAAAAGCAGTAAAGTTCATCCATTTATTTATTCTTTTAGAGGTTTTTCTTAGTGTCCACTGCAGTACTAAAGTGATGTTAAGTACATGTTTTGCATTGCAGCTGTCTTTGTTGTTGTATTGCTTTAACATATAGAAGGCATTAATTATAGTCCAGAAGTCCAGCTGAGAGCATCCCACTAGGCAGGAAAAGGGAGATGCCATTTTTGGAACTGAGCACCAGTAATCTGAGAAGTGCTAAAAGGTGTGTTCTTAGCAATCCGTTAAGTATTTTCTCACCTTCCCACATGCATTAAATTTCAGTTGTTACCTTGCTGTGGATGTCTGTTACAGTAAGCATTAAAGTTAATGATTGTTCTTGAAAATGGAGCTTTTTCCATTCATGGAAGCTATTTTTCCCTCAAAAAATTGGGGCTGGTGAAGGCAGACACCTCAGGCAAAGCCACCTGAACCAAAATGCTGATCCAGAATATTTTTCACAGATGCCACAGACACTCTTCATGAATCTGTATTTGTCAACTTTTCTATTTCTTGACTATTTCTGGGACTAGTCAGCATCTAATATGAAATGTGTGTTACATTTTGAAGATGAAATATTTCTTTCACTGTGTTTTAGAAGAGACCCTAGGAGGAGGAAGTGCGATATTTTGAAACAGGTTTCTTGAAGTGATTTGCATCTACAAAATATACCAAATTTCCAAGGAGTTCATCTGCCATTTGTACAGATCTAGAGGAATTGGCTGTATTTACAAGTACTGAGTGTCTTAAAAGCAACGAAATATGATGGCTACTTCATACTGCCATTTTTCAGTATCTTTATTAGAAAAGGTGACTATCTCCTATAACATTAGGTCATTCTAGCGGATTCTAACTAACAGTTGAATTTTAATTTTTGACATAATTTGCAGTATGCTCAGCCATTGAAGATGCTCTAAATAAACAGTAACTATTTGAAAATCCGTTAGAAAATTCACAATTTCTTTTAGAAGCATGTAATGTTCTGCTTAACATAAGCATGTAGCTTATCAAAAGAAAAACCAAAACAACTCTTTATATTATTTTAAATTAGCAAACTCTTAATGAATTTCCTTTGTCTCTAAAGTGACATCGAAATACAATTCTTAAAAAAATATGTTCACCTCTACTTTGAATCTGCTGTGGTAAGGAAAAACCAAATACAAATACAAACTTCCCTTATGCTTTTCTGATTTTGTGCAAGTTACTCTTTGCAATTACTTAAAATTGCAGGTACTTCTCACTTTAGATACCTTATCTGCACAAAGCAGTCCTTTAACTTTGTATGTCAGATGTGACATGAGCTGATCCCTATAAGGACAAAGTACAAAATAATGCAAAGTGAACTAATCTCTCATTTCCCTGGGTGTGATATAGGTGAGTGGGTGTTCCCTTGTGCTTCTCATGTTTCCTTCTATTTATAGCTTCTACTGTACATATTCTTATCATTGCTCACAGGTGCCAAACCTATTTAGATGGTCTTTCCCACACATCCAATATGGAAATGAGATACCTGTATTTTTATTCTATTAAAATAAGCAGGAGAATATTCAGTGATCACTAAACTGGCTGTGCCAAAATAATTGTGATCTTGTCAGCACCTCTAATCATTTTTTACAAGCCCTTCACCACAATGCAAATAATGAAATTATTTTTTAAATAATCGTAATGGACGTTGAAGAAGAAATGGCAAAATTTGTCATTATGCCATATTCTTACACCTATGTACACTACACCTTGTGCCTACTCTCCTAATCAGTTTTTCTTTATTTTCAAGTGTTTGTGGGCGAAGAGAAGTGAGGAGACACTTAAAGTGCCAGCAGGCTCAGAGTGGGAGTTATCATGCCCACACATACTGCTGCTGATCCTACTTCATCCCACTAACTGCTGTATTTTCATTATAAGTTTGGATTCTGTTTCCCTCTTTATTACAAGGATGTTACAGTTCTTTATTCTTCACTGACAGCTGGCAACAGGTAATGCTGGCTGTTATTTTGTTCAGTCTAGTCAAGCACATTCATTTCCAAGTATAACCATGTTTTGTTTGCTGTATTTTGTTCTTGGGGTGGTTGAATGCCATCCTTGGAAAGATGTGCATTGAGCTACTATTGAATAAGTGCCTTGCCTTCGGCATTCATGAGTAAATTCTGTAGTTTTTGTTTCAAGCCTTTGACATGTCATCAAGTGTAAATCTATTCTAATGCCAAAATCCCTCTTGATGTCTGATGCCAATCAGTAGCTTTTCATCTTGAAAAAGGTAGTGAATAATTTGCCCTGTGGATATTCCACAGACACCATATATGGCAAGAAGCAAAGAGAGGGGAATCCCATACCCATTTTTTAAATTCAAATAATCATGTTCAACCAGTTTGCTTTCCTAAATACCATTGGTAGTCTGGTACATTTTCTCGCTTTCAAGTGAATATTGAATACTTGTCTAATTTGCATATTTTCGATGTGTAGAAACAATATGCTCTTTCTGTTGCAGTATTTTATTTCATGAGCAGTAGCCAACATGCTGTAATATGTGAATTATATTACATTTGTTATTTTAATAGGAAGGTCAAATCTTTTACCTCCTTCAGCTTCATTAGTGTTTCTTTATTAAAATAAAAAAAAAAGGAGAACGAAAAGGCATTTGCTATATAGGAAGGTCAACATTTTCTTTGTGAACACAATTTGTACCCATGATTTTGAATTTCAATGAACTGTAAGCTCTAAGAGTGTTGAATTAAAGGCATAAAACACTGTAGTTCACTCAAGAGCTCAAAAGTATGTAATTTCTTTCCTTAGAAAGGAGGCCTACTGAAAACCTAATGAATGTGTTTATATAGTTGAATGGCACTCATATAGTTTATACTCAGAAGAAAGAAGCAAGTAGAGCTTTGTATTTAACTTCTTTTCAGTTTGAAATATTACAGGATTTTAGAGTGCAGAAACTATTGTAGTTACTTAATCTGACCTCCTGAGCAATACAGGTCATAGTACTTTGCACAGTAATTCCTGCACCGGGGCAGATAAATTCTTCATCAGTGGGCAACATTTTGTACTGAGTTTGATTGCTTTAAGCTGCCACCTCATCCGAAATCTCGTATTAGTAACATTAATAATAGCAATACTGTGAGGTATTTTCCTAAAGTTTCTCAAAATTCTTGCATGTCTTAATTGAACTCTAAGATACCCTTATTTTAAAGTGACAATTCATGTATAAAATTTTCAATGTAGTTAATCAGGAATAGAATTTAAACTCATAATCTTCTGCTTTAACTAATAAATCATAAAAACACTCATTAGTTGAGTCACTAACCAGTGATGATTTTAGGCTGAAAAATCTAATCATAATTAGAGTAAGTTAATTTTTTCAGGTTTAAGAATTGCTTAAAATGACAGTGAACCCACACTGGTATTTAAAGATATTTGCTATTTCAGTAACAGGGTTTAAATTCCCATTCTGAAATCTTGGGGCGTGCTGCTTGCATTCTGCTGTGCGTGTATGGGCTGGCTCAAGACATCCTAAAGAACTTTAACAACTGTGTTTATACAGGAGATCATCCACCTTTTATTTAATTGCACTGTTCTTTCAGGAACGAAGCACAATAACTGCCCAAACCCTCAGAACTAAAAGTTTGTTTTGGAAAAATGTAAAAAATATTTTATCAGAATACAAACAGTATCTGTTATCTGAGTTAGGCAAACATTAATTATTTAGCAAGGGTAGGATTTTGCTGTGTCAGGGTTAATAGCTGACCTCTTCAAAAATGGACTCTAATACCCTGTGACAGTTGAACTCCAAATCTTGTATCTCATCTAAAAGATCCCACAGTAGGACAGAGAATCTGACACCTACTACCAAAAGTAGCCAAATAGCAATATTCCATTTTCCATTCAGTTTTCTTCCTTGTGCTAAACTGGCCACCTGCTTTCAGTTAATGTCATGGTACTGTCAGTGTTTGTTACAGCCTTGGTGTCTATAGAGACAAACAGATGGATTTAGCAATGGGGCAGTGACTGCAGCATAAATGGAAAGTATTGTGTGTGTCCTAAATCTGATCTCTCCTGTAATAACTCAGTGCTATAGCTTTATGGGAAGCAGTGTGCAGTGTCTCTCTGCACTGAAATATTTCACCATAATGCTATTTTTATGTTTGTAATGGTGGTTTTAATGGTATGGTCAGGCAGGGACTGATGATAGGCACCCGTAAGTATACAAATACAACAAGCAGATGTTCTTTGCTCTTTGCAGACACCTGGCAGAGAATAAACACATAACACACAGGTACAAAAAAATAGAGTCGACACCAAATGCCCTATTAATGCCATTGTTAATGTTTTGTTGTGTTTATTGGAGGAAGAGGAACTTAAAATATAGGCTATATTAAGACAAAATCAGGAAAAAAACACTGAGTACAAGATGTTGGAAATGGGACAACAGGGAGGATAACGTAGGTGGGAAGTGAAAATGAGGTAGAGTGTGAGAAAGAGAGAAGGTTGGAACAAACTGCACAAGGCAGAGAAATCCTGACAAACTTATAGGAAGTTTTCTTCTTGTTTGAATCTCTATGCTTTGGCTGCTTCTGCCAAGGTCTAGCTAGGTCTGGCTAATTTGTTCCCTTTTTTGCTCTCTTCTTGGGTGGGATGTACACCTACATGAGTCTAGCAAAAAGAGTCTCTGTTTTGGCTGCTTCAGGTAAAATCCAGGCCTCTCATTTCTGATAAAGGCTTTGCAACTCTGAATGTATTTGTGGGTGTGGGTAGGAAGCATTACCTCATCTCTGCTTGGTTTGCAGTCTCTAGTGCTCTCAACAGACTGAAGAATTCAGTTCGGGCTCTGTACCCAAAAGTGTGTCTCTCATGTCTAGTGAAAGTGAAGTAGAATAGTATCAAATGCACTGAGGATTGCACTTGTTACCCTGGGGATTTATTTTGCAATAAATCATTTATTTACTGCTGTATTAAAATTATGGTTGAATCTTGATCAAGGCTGTATCTAACTTTCCATTCTTGTGGCAAGCTACTGAAAATATAATGGCAAGGCAAATCTGGCATGAACTGAATTCCTTCAACTTCATTTAGTCCTGCAAGTCAGGGATCTTTCATGCAATTAATGACATGCTGAAGTGGCTTTTCTTTTAAACCTGGTAAATTTTTGCATACTGTTTACTTTCTGACAGAAAGGAATCTATTGTAGAAATGTTCGGCCACCCTTCCTCTGTAGTAACTTTGATTGGGATCTTTGCTTCCAGAAACTTCTATTTAAAAAGTAGATTGAACTGTAGAAGGTGACTTCAGTGAAGATAAACTTGCAGCTTTCGTGCTACAGACCTAGAGCATGTGTCTCAAGTGTCACCAGTAGTTAAAATGCTGGATGATCTTAGCTTTATCATCCATTTTGCCAAAAATCAGGATAAGTTAAACTGCGCAGAAGTCTGGTTTTCTTTGTCTGGATTTCTGCCTGTGTCTTGATGGGAGCATCCAAGAGATCTCTGTCACAGCACTGGGGAAAATGGAGTTTCTGAATCCTGGCTGAATACCTTAGTTATTGGGCCATTCTCTATTGGAATAATGCATTGGGTAGATTTATTGGCGAGCAATGTAGGTATGTGTGAAAAGTGAACAGGTTGCTGATGACTAGGAACCAAATCAGGAAAATAAATTTATTAAAATAATAAAAAGTGAAGGTGTCCGAGATGAGCCTGAGGCGTAAGTAGAGAATGTAGGAAAAAGAGAATGTCCAGAAGTTACGGTTTTGCAGTGGAAAGGTAGATTGTATACAGCAAGAAGTGTGTTAGGAATAAACTGTTAGATTTCCTTGGTCTGGAACGTTTCCTTGACTGTTTTACAAGGTTACATTAAATTTAAATATATATTAATCTTCTAGTTCTCACCATCACGTGAAATAATCTCATAAATTAAAGTCAAGTAATTACTTTTTTTAAAACTTATTTTTAGCATTTGATCATTAAATAGATCTACTTCCCTGAGTCCAAAGATCAGATTTGGACTCCCAAGATATGGATTCCCACTTGTAGGCAGGCTTGGCTTCTCAAAAGACTCACCTTGCAGTGCTCAGTGACTGTGATGAAGCTGCAGTCAGTGAAACTGAGCATGGATACGTCTGAAATCTGGCTCCAAGTGTTTTGTTTGGATTCTTTAGTTTTCCCTGCCCCACTGCAGGAAAAGAACATCCACTGTGAGAGCCCATGGTCTCTAGGAGCACTGTGCTGCTGCTGAAAGCAATTATAGGCAGTGGTTGCTGGGCAATCAGCCACCAAGTAAACTGAGATCCCTTGGCTTTCCCATACTTAACCTTGATTAATGATTTAGCTAGCCATAAAATACAATGTTATTTATAGTTTAGATAGAATGCTTAATGTTTTTAAGGGGAAATAAAACTGTGTCTCATCTGTAAAAGCCTTCCTTCTAGTTCAAATAGGCTGAAGTTAATATTATAAATACAATCAATATGATATAAATCTCTAGTATGTTTTAATGGCAAAACCCTTTATATTTACTGTGACAAATAATCCAAAAAGTACCAAAGCTGACATAATTTTTAGTTATTTTAGTTGACACTTTATGAATGTATTTTTTAAGAGAAACAAGTTACCTTCTTGTCAATTATTTGTTTTCAGTGATAGTGAGGCCTGATCCAGCTTTGGTCAGCATTCATAGGCAGCTTTCCAGGTGTTCACAAGGATTGGCTCTGAGAGTTAAAATGCTACTCAAAAAAGCCAAACTATCATGTTGTAGGAAATACTTCTCAAAATTCTTTTATTCTTTGGTTTAGTCACATAGTATCTAAATGTAATATTCTTAATAGCAAAAGATGGAGCAGTTCTCTTCAAACTGAGCAGAAACATTCTCTCAATATGAATATCAATATGCCGAGGTAATGCCTTTTGAACAAATTCCATTTCAACAGCCAAAACTATCTTTACCAAGTTCTATAAATAAACTAAGAGGTAGAAGAATGGCAACCGCATGCATGAGACACAAATTGCCTTCAAAGTGTCCATGTAAATTTTCCCACAAAAATATGAAAGTGACATTCATTCACAATGTCAGAAGAATATTATTTTTATGCTTTGGCTCTACAGGCTTAACACATGCACTAACTTCTTTATGATTTGTTCTGTCTTAAGGCTATTTTCAGCATAATCTTTTTATGGGGCTATATTATGTATAAAAATACAGTTTTCTTGACATAAGGCATATGTTCATAGGACCATAAAAATGCTCCTTCTTTTGGGTGCCCAGGACCATTAATAATGTCTAAATGATTAATAAAGTTAGGAAAACAGACTGAAAGTTACCTCTTTTTAAAAATTCTTCTTTCTTGTCAGAGACCAAGAACAAAGTTTAGTTAGTGCTCAGCTAAGTTTGGCTGGATGCATTTGTACCATTGCGATGCTGCACCTACACAGTGCAAACAGATATGTGTATATGTGTGGCTGTGTGTATGCATACACTCTTCTATAACCTTTAGAATAAAAAGATTGGCTACTCTAAATCATTCAATTTTAGGTTTCTGGCAGCTTGCTTACCTACTTCCTTAAACAATGTGAGACATTTTGCAAGCACTTTTAAGACAAAGTCTTTCTTGTGAAATAATTGCAATGGAAGTGGATGATGTACTGAAGAAAAAGAAGAAAATGGGAAATAACAAAAATCAAGTAGGCAATGATTTCCATATATTCCTTAATTTTTTTTCCACACTTCAGTAGTATTTTATCACTAATAAGTTAAAAATCCCTAAGGATTCATTTGTTCCATCCTATACAGAGAGCAGATATTTATTGAACATGTTAAAAACCAATGTTTAATTGCCTGATAGCTTTCAGACAAGTAGCAGTAGTGGTGAGTTTGAAGGTCAGTGAAGAGCAATTCCTTTTTGTCACAGATGAAGTTCTGCCTTTGACTTTCCTTTGTAAAACACTGAGGACCTGAAGAAATACACATTTTTAATATTATATAGTGGGCCTATAATTTCAAATAAGCAGTTTTTCATTTGACATTTGGCATCAAAGAAAATCTATTAATAGCCTAGGCATCAGATTCTTCTTATGATTGGAAGTTCTCACTTTCTCCATTATTAACCAAAGAGGCTGGCCAAGATTGTTCCAGCTAAAAGGGAAAGTCAGTAATGAAGTGAGGAGTTTCTCAGTAATCTTGTTTAATTGATTACAAAATGACATGGTATCTTCTTTAACTCTGCTTTTCAGAGGAAAGAAAAAAAAAGAAGCAGCTGTGCCTTCTTTATAAATACACTGGGCTTGATTTGCATCAAAGGAGCACCTGAGTTCTTTGCTCTTTGCCTCCTGGGGCACCACATCAAGAGCACTCATATATCTATATGCTTACACTGTAAATGGGAGTGTTGTTTAATGACCACTTAATGAATACTTTACTCAATGAAGTTGATCTAAACAACTGACAACAAAACCTTTGCTGAGATATGTGGAATTAAGGGTTGGGTACTTACCTCCAAGAAACTGCAGAGAAATAAAATTTACTCTTCTTTAGCTTTTGAGTCAAAACAGTGAAGCTGGATGTGTTTCATGCTATCTCAATGATTCTTGCATGGAATTTCCTAGAAGTAAGAATTGCTAGGCACCATTTGCTGTCAGGAGGGTTTTCCTGGTGGCTGGAGGAGCCACCTCTCCGTCTGCTACCTGTTTAGGAATTCACAGCCTCAGGTTTCTACCTCGATCCTTGCCACAAGCATATGAGTCTCTCAGTGTGAGTCCTTCTGTCATGGGAAGAATTTGGCCTTAATGACACTTCCATTGGCATCTTGTACTAAAGGTGGTTCCCAGATTGGGCAGTGGCTGCAGGCAGCAGTACCAGGAGCCTCCTCTCCTCCCAGCTGCCAAGGTTTTTGGGAGAGCTGGCCACTTGTGTAAGCCTTCAACAACTTCTCCTGCTTTTGTTTGTCAACACACAGTTTATAATATGTCAATTTAGGAATGAAATTTTAGCCAAAAGGGCTGCAGGTTGGGGTCTAAGGTGTATTTATTTGTCATAGAGTTCAGTGTAGTAAGAATTGTAAGTATTTTCAAATAGTTTGAATTTTATTTTTACAATAACAGTTTATAAACAAAGAGAAAGCATACCATAAATTAAACTCCTACATATACAGTACTAAAATTGTCTGCTTGCAGAGCTTTCATCTAGTTTAAATCTTCTCAAAAATATCTTGAAATTCTTCAAGTAAAATGACATTATTTAACAATAATTAAATCATCATAATGAAGAAAATAATTTTAAATAATACCTTTAATATTCGCAGTCTTAGAGAAATGGTATCTCAAACTGGTTGCTTACGCAGAAGGCATTTTCTGCACCCTGTGGTATCAAAAACCAATGAAAGTAATGATCTGATTTGATACACAGGCCATAAAATAACCCATAGCCATGTTCTTCAAATTTCCTATTAATTGTTTTAATTATGTCCATCTTTTTGTTTTCTCATGCATTATACTTGAAGAAAAAGCAAATGAAACCAAGCCCTTACCTCCAGCATAAATTGGTATTGTTGTCTGTTGTTAAATATGAGAAAATAACAACCTCCTCCTACCATTAAGGGGACTGTCAAGTAATTGCTTGGCAGAAATTGATGTGCAGTGTGAAGGCCACAAGCTGACTTTGTGTCATACAGATTAGATGCTTCCTGGAAAAAGAGAGAAATATAATCTTGATT
Source organism: Corvus kubaryi (assembly GCF_017639235.1). Classification (NCBI taxonomy): domain Eukaryota; kingdom Metazoa; phylum Chordata; class Aves; order Passeriformes; family Corvidae; genus Corvus; species Corvus kubaryi. Next base: position 3,329,565 of record NW_024581126.1, on the reverse strand, counting down.
TTGTGGTTAATTTCCTGGTTTTATAAAAATCCATATTTTAATGCATGCACATGAAAAATATAAATTGGACAAAATAATACTAAAGTCATTTTGATTAGCAACAGCGAGACCATATTATCATTTCTGTTGCTCAGTATTTTGTTTTAGAGGGACAAATTAGGTGCTTGTGTCTACTTTTAATGAGACAGATATCTTAATTTCATTACTCTTTGTGTAATTTCCAAATCCTTCTTCTTTTGTCTTTCTTGTTAGAACAAATGAAAAAATAACTTCATGAAGTAACCTACCTACCAGGTAGACTTCAGTTTCATTCAGCTGGCTTGCTTTGGTTATTTGTGGAGTGGAATAATTCTGTTTTCTCTGTTCAAATTTCTGTGCAAGATCTTTCAATATAATCCTAAGAGGTTTCTTTACCTTGAAAGAAGACAAATCGATAGAAGGTTGGTCCAGAAAACTTGAGCTGTCATTTCAGCTTCCTAATAAAGCCTCAGGAATAAAGGGTGCATGAAGGCAGCATTTGAAAGATTCATGTGTTACAAAATAATATTAACGTGGATGAGGGTGAAAAAGAGTGAAGGATAGTTCAGAAATTTCTATTTCATTTTCCTAAGTGTATATTCAGCCTTCAGGCTAAGGTACTTTGTCCTGCAGATGGAGAGTTTGTTTTCCTGCCTCTTGTTTAGGCAGTAAAGAGTGACAGTCTGTCCTTTTTTGGCTGAAAGAGGCAAAAGAAGGAAAACTTGTGAATTATTTTTCTTCCTAACATTTTTAAGGTATCTTTTTTAGCAGAAAATGTGTTTTCATGATTCAGTATCAATTTTTTTATGTCATTGCATATGGAAATATACAGATATCATTTTTATGGAGGCCCAGCTAAGAAGCTCATGGGACTGTGCGAGGGCATAGAGGACAAGAGTTGGAACAAAAGGTCACTGTTTGTTTATTTCAAGGAGAAGAACAACTTTCTCTCCAAAGCTTCTGTCTTTTCCTGAGCATTCGCAGAGAAGTAACCTTCTACTACGTTAATGCTCAACAATCACCTTCCCAACCAGTTCCACCTCTTAAAATAAATTCTGTGTTATTTAATAAGTTCATTAGTGAGAGCAGATAAATTTGCAATCCAAGTGTTTAAGTATACTTAAAATGCCTTAAAAATGCTTATCTGAGCTAGGAGAAAGCCATGGGTGCTCATTTCAGCTTTTTTTTATGATTGGTGCTTGTTTTCCCTTTTTTGCCTCTTCATGGTAGTTTCCTCTTCTTACCTAAAAGCCTAGTATCTCCAGATATTTTTCTGCTTTCAGGTGTTCTGTGAAGGTAGATTTTCTTGGAGAAAGAATTCTTTGAACTCTCAGACTTCATGTTTCCTGTCACATCCTGTAGATACCTATTGATATGTCAAAATAATCCTTGAGGTCCCAACATGGCACTGACATCACCAAGCACAACTTCTCTTCTTGTAGATCTCCTTGTAGATCTCCTTGAGTTTAGTCAGTGGCTTTCTTCTGAAATCAATGATCATTTTCTTTAGGGGTCTAAAATTTAAAAGCTATTGTGTCTGTTTTTAAATGAGTGTTCCATACTAAAAATGGTAGAAGTGTAAATGAGCAGGAATTATAGCTATCACTGAGTAAGGCACTGACCTTGAAAATGCAAAGTAAGATGAGTGTCTAAATTGAAAATTACTTTATAGTTGTTTGCTGTTAATAGAAATACACAACTCTTGCAGCATAATTACTGTGCTTTTCTTTTTTCCTTTCATTTCTTGTGACTTGTGTACAAGTGTAGTTTGGGAATGAGATGTTTCATCAAAATATAGTATTGACTAATTTAAAAGAATGAAATCTATGGTACCTTTGGGAGGGTTTTTTGGCTAGCTAAGCAATAATTGAGTATTTTTGCAATGATTGGTTTCATAATGTGTTGTCCATAACTTGTACTTATCTGGGGCCTTTGTAAGTTCTGCTGTCCTTAACACACTGGAGAAAAAGGAAAGATAATGGCCCAAGATAAACATGTGAAAACTTCCCAGGTTAGAAGCTCCAGCATTTGGCAGTGCATGCCCTACTTAGCAATGTCTCGCTGTGTGTGTGATAAGATTGTTTTAGGCTCTTCATGAGTCACTACTCACTTTTTCAAAGCTTCAGATATTTATATTATACTGAGAGGGAGGAAAAGTCCTACATAATTAGTTCTGTTTAGTTGGTTAATTTTATTCATATATTAAGTGAAAACTTCTGTTTACTTTAATAATTTTACCTGCAAACTAAATGAAAGCATTTTTTCCTCAGATGACATAGCCAGAACAAGATACTTCCTTTTTCATGTCCAGTTTGTTTAGCTTCTATTAAAAAGAATGTTCTTTTTCCAAAAGTCACTCCAACTCTTCCTTTTTTCAGTTCTTAATAAGAATGCACTGCATAATACTGATGTCTGTACTCTGACTAGCATAACTGATTGTAGTAGGTTGAAATTTCTTACCTGGACTCAACTATTTAACTGGAGTTGTGCCAAGGCTTATAAGGAAATTAGGTCTGGAATGCAAAGCAGGAGGATGGGGGATGGACTGGATTTCTAATGCTTAGTTGAAAGGTTAACTTTTCAACCTGATACTCTGTATATTACCTGGCTGTTGTTTTTAAAGTGGCAGATTTTTGGCAACTCCATGGTGTTTCTGAGGCCACAGCATATAATTGTAACAGAGCAGGAATGATTCTTTCAGAAGTCGGAACTTCTAATAAACTCAGATGAAATAAACAAGCTATTTGCTTCACTAAAACTGGGTTAGATTCCAAAGTCAAGCTCTCAGTAACTGTGTGGTGCCCATGAAGATATTCTTCTGTATTGTTTACATTATACTGGAGTTGATATATTCTTGAATGGAGTCCAATCCTTTCAGCAAAAGTGTTTTCCTAGTATACCTTTGGGTGCAAGCTGTATTTTCCCAGAGTAATTCGTCTAGCTTGTAATAATAAATGGCTTCAAATAACAGAGCTACCTTTAAAAATATAAAGTTTAGGTCCTGGCATTCCCCAAGCAGATTGTAAGATTGCAAAGAGAATACAAATATATGCTGCAATTCTGACAGAGTTTGTCTGAGTTTGACTATACATGCACATGAGGTTACACAGACCTTTAGAATCTTAGACTGGCTTAAAAAGTAGGAAATGAGTGCATCATCCAAAATGTATTTTGCACTATAATTGTGCTGTGGTTAGTTCACATTAAGTTTCAATTAGACAAGAATGTGAAAGGACCATTTAATTAGTCAATAAATATCTGTCGCTGGAAGTTGACAACCTGGAAAGTTGTCTGCTTTGGCGGCTGCTATCCCACACAAGTCCTATCAGGCAGGATGTGTCATTAGATGTTGTGCAAGACCTCACCCCAGACTGGAACACTTTAGAGTAAATGGGTTTAACTTGGATTCTCATTCGTTGTTAACAATACGGTGGCAAGAACAGTGGAAATTTTTAATAAGGAAAAAATGAAATTATAGAAGTCTTAAGTAACAAGCAGCCTGTGTCATCTGTGTCATATTATGTAACATATCAAACTGTCATTTTCCCCTACATATGATGTGAGATATGCTTAAGACTTAATCACCCAAAGTTTTCAAGTAGAAATTAATTAAAAGCGTGTAATGATCTGTAGCTTAAAAATAATTGGTGTGATTAAAAATCCAACTTTAATAACACAACAGCATCAAAAAGTTTTTCATTCGTTTTCCTTTTTCTTTTAATTAAAAATACTGGGTTTTAAGAGGGTGTTGAATTAGTTTAGATAATTACATTTTCCTTCTTAAAAAATGCTAGTGCCTGCCTGCTAGTGCCATCCTGCATGTATACAATTACAGTCATATGGAATAAAGCTGAAAACACGCAACCTCTTCAGAAGCGAGGATTTTAATAATAGATCTTGGTTCTTAAATCTGTGCTTTCTCAGTTCATGAGTAGTGGGAACTCTCTTACGTAAAATTTAAAAAAATAAGCACTGACTGTGACAGTCTTTTCCTTTTTTGGTTTCTATTTGTTGAAGAGCCACTGTGGAATCTGTTCAAAGACACATGCTGTAACAGCCGTGTTTAATGTTGAAATGTATTGTCATTGTGCTTTGCAGTTTTCCAGTGATAGGTTATGGTTGTGGATTTGCTTTTTGGGTGTTTTACTTGAGTGGAGATACCTTCACCTCACAGGCTTTGCATGCAATGTGTTGTACCTTTAGTAAAGGCACTTTTGGAGTGCTGATCTCTCTCTAGTGGGGATTTTTTGCCTGTGTTCCTGTATTCTTGGGTAAACCATTGCAACCTCATGTGTTGCAAGACAGGTTGGAAAGGTGCTGGTGATGCTCAGAAGCCTGACTGCTGTAGGGATGGATGCACTCAGCTTTAAGTGCTAGAAAATGTTCTCCTGGTTAGAGCTGCCAGGAGTGCTCAGAGTCATCAGTGAGTGACACCACAGGACATCTCTGACATCTGCGATCTTGCACCAAGGCCACCTGTTCTGGGAGAGGCCACTGCCATGGCCACAGCTCTGTGGGACTCACTATCCATTCACTCTTCTCACCCAAGAGTTGTGGCTCTTACTGGTCCTGGAATGGAAGGAGGAAAGGTAGCAGAGGAGGAAGAGGCAAGACTGAAATTGCTCAAAACTCTCCATTATTTATGGAGGTATGCAGATTATTAGGATTTTGAACTTGGGAAACACAGGCATCATCTGTGTGTCTGGTGTGATTTTTTTTTTCCCTGATAGATAAGGACATGGCAGAAACTTTATGCTCTCTTTCTCATCAGACCCTCTGTGCAGAAGCTGGGGAATAGAAAGATTTGGCTGTTTTCCTTCTGTGTCTTGAAGGATATTTTAAGGAGGATGTAGCATCAAGTGAGATAAAGCAGCAATACATTTATAAAGGAAGTGCTGGAGGACTAAGAGGTTAGTGAGTGGGGAGGTACTGGAATGAAACTGGTACATACAGAATTTAGCATTACAGTGAAAAGAATGGAACATCGTCACTGTTCTTGGGGAAAGTATCCTCTTAGAGCTAAAGAAACTATTTTGAAGAATCAAGAGAAACAGATAATTAGAAACAAAAAGCTGAGGCCTAGACTAGGAGCAATGGAGTGTATCTCATGGAAGCAACATGCAGTAGATTAATTTCTTTTACACCTCTGAAGAAAACCTGACAAGTACTGTGCACCAGCAATCAAGCAAATACCACATCAGCTGTCAGGTGCAGAGGAAAAAAAAACCCTTCTTTCATTTATTCTCGCAGCTGAAATGAGGAGTTGGTTCACGAGCTTGTTTCAAGACTTCTAGTTTTCTGTTGCTATAATAAAATCTAGTTCTTGCTTCTAATGAAATTGGCAGCCAACTTCCTCATAGAAAACACATTATCCCACAAATGAACATGGGATTAACCCACTGATAAGTAACACCAAGGTATTTCACTGGCCTTTCCTGCCCTTTGCTGAGTATGGATCAGAAGATCTGACAAAAGGAAAGGTATTCTCCTGGTAACAATCACTTCCACTCACATTACAGAAACTCAGAGAAGCAATATACCTGCTTTCCTAGCAGTAAGTTCTTTTAAAAAGGCACATGCAATTTTCCCCACAATGCTGACAATTCTAGTTGAATTAGTTAACATCCTGCCCATAGTTTTCCATATCCTTGTTCTTGTGCCAGTGAGAGACATTTCTACATTTCACTTTTAAATGTTCCTTTGCTATGGTCCCAACCATGTCTGACTTGTTTTACTTGATGCCTAAATGTCAGCTGAAGCTATTTTTAAGGGATCCAAATAAAAGTGTTATCCTGCTCATGTTGTGCAAGATTTTTGTTGTCTAGTAACCAGCATCTTTGGCAAGGATGAAGAAGTATTAAATCAAATTTGGCAAGTTTTTTACTATCTCAAATTCTTTTTTATTCCAAGAGATTTGTATGCCTGCTACACTGAATCCTTTACATAATTTTTCCTAAATCATAATTGCCATATGTGAATTTAGCCTTTTGTGCTGTGGAATTTATCTGTAAAGTGAACACAAAACTGTCATTTCCACCCTTGTAATAACGTTTACCATTCCATTTGATTTAGATATATCTATTATTGCTTGTGTTGCAAAATACCTGTGTTTCCTAAAAAGAAAAAGGAAAAACTGTTATGTTCTCAATGTTTTTTGCAACCCACTTTTTCCTGTTTGGTTCTGATGCCCAGTGGGTTTGAAATTGTTTTCTTTTTCTTTTTTTTTTTTTTTTTCAAACTAGCAGCTCTGACTGTTGTTCTTTATTTATCATCTTCTCCTCAGAGTTTGAGAGTATTTTATCTAGGCTTCTTGATAATTGTTTAATCCAGTAAAGTAAAGCTTGAACATATTGCTAATCAATAGAGTCTCATCACGTACGGGTTAATCCAGGCTGGTGCTGGAGCTTCCCGTGCTGCAGAAAAGCCACCAGCAGAGGCAGTGCAGCAGAGAAACAAGCACTGACAAGGACGGGCATGAACCTGACCTTCAAGTATTTCAAAGGAGTTGCTCCCTTGGATGGGAGCAGTTCCGAGGTGTGCTGAGCAGACAAGGAGCTGAGCCTCTCAGCTTCGCAGGTTTTGTGGATCTCTGATATAGAAGAGATTTTGTCCTACTTTGAATCTATCTTGCTTCACTTGCTCCTGATTAGAGTTCCTTCAGGTCATGGACTGTTAGCAGACTCTCTCTGAGCACATTAACACCTGCCAATGAGCCAATGTGTGGTATTGATGCTGAGCCAGCATAATTCCTGCTATGGTTTTGACTGCTGCCTTTGCCACTTCACTAAGGAACACTCCCAAGGGTACTTAGTCTTCTTCTCTGCCACCTTCTTGTGCCCTTGTCCCCGCTAACAAAATCCTACAAATCTTTGGAACTGAAAGCTGAGCAAAGAAAGTGGAACTTTTTAGTCCAGCTGTGGAAAAGGCCCTTCTTCTTCCTTATTTTTTCTGACCCAGGATCAAATTCCGATGAATTGGAACCTGAAGTATACTGAGTACTGTTTTTGTATCCCGTACTTGTGCAATAAGGTAGAAAGAAAATCTGAGCATAGGGCACTCTCCACACTGCTATAGGAGGCTGATACTCGGGAACAGTGGTGGCACCGATGCCACCAAGGGCGGTGTTACCAGGAATGGGGAAGGATAATGACGGTTGGCTCTCGGTGATGTGCACTGAGTGGCTCACAGAGCTCAGCTGGCAGCAGGCACAGTGCAAACTGGCATTGCTTAGTCAAATTACAAGACAAATAGAGACACAGATTTCAGGATTTAAATTGGGAAAGGGTCTTCAGGTTGTGCTGAAACCAGTGAATAGCAGAGGTTAGGTTTGCTGAGTGCTTTATGACAAAGGCATTCATTGTACTGGGGAGAATTATCTACTCTTGGTCGTGAGTCATACTCCTCTCTTCTCCATCCTCCTTCCTTATTTAGCCAAGGAGAAACAAAATGCTGTGGGTCAAAGCCCAGCTTTGTATACTCAAAACAAACACACACCCCACACTCCATTCATAAATAGTCAGTTTTCGGTACTTTCCAAGTCAGAGACTTAGCTGCAAATTAAAAGATGGGTAACAAATGTACCTCCACAGTATTAAAGAAAATGAATACCATACAAAGTCAGCCATATAAAGAGCACAGATTAAACCTGGTATTAAAAAACCTTTCCTGTGAAGAAGAACATCCTCTGGCATGGTTGTTTTTGAAAGTTCATTTTTTGTAAAAGTAACTATTTTTAGAGTAGTTCATTATCCAAAAGCCTTAATCAGAAGTAAAATGTTTTATAAAAGTCTGATAACTAATATCATCTTTATTTTGTTATCTTTTGGAATATTAAAATTTTAAGAGAAATACATCTAATATAAAAAGATGAATTGTGCAAGTATGCACATGACATTCAGACTGATGTAGTGGTGGGTGTTATCCCCATGCACACCAGTAAGACTGTGGCCTGCATTTTCAGGGTGTAATTCTGACCCTGCGGAAGTAAATGGCACATCTCCCATTGGTTTAAGGATGAAATCCCATCTGATTTATGTAATATAGATTTGTTCATACATTTTTCATACTAAGTGTTATTTTATCAAATGCCAACTAGATGTGATTATTTTTAACACTTC
>NW_024581126.1:3286430-3316430 GCF_017639235.1 Corvus kubaryi | reverse complement strand
CCCCCTAACTTTCAGATAATAACAATGTTTGTTTTAATCAAAATTAGTCACAAAAGTCTTGCATTTAATGTGATACCAGTTTCTGTCATTCATATTTAATATATTTGTTTTCATTTACACTGAGACCTACTGTCTGAAACAGAGTTGTTTAAAAAGAAATTGGTGTGACCTGTCTTTTAACCTTTCCCCTTCTTATTCTGTGTTTAAAGTTCCTTTAAAGCATGGGTTTCCCATAGAGTGGGCAGAATGACCACTTGGTCACTAATGCAATTTTTCTCTTCTTCTAATAAGTAATATCAATCACTGAATAAAAAATATGCCACCATGAGTTTTCATACCAAAACAGGTGGAGCTAATATTACAGATATTAAATTACACTTCAGGGATTTCTGAAGTCTAAAGATTATTTGGAAGTAACATTACAAAAGGCTTTGTTATCTGGAGTTTTAAACAATAGCCCTGAGTCACAGGGGATTAGTGCTGAAGATGTATTAGAATATGGATTATGTACTGTCTACATCCTTACCTGGGAGTTACAGGAACTGAACATACATCCTGTATCAGTGCCAGTTTCAGGGTGAGAAGACAATGATAGCAGAAATAAATTTTATTTTTCTCTTCTGGCCTGCTTTTTGCCTTAGCATAAGGTGTCTCACAGTGGCATTTGCCACTGCAGAGCTGAAGTTTCTAGCTTATGAAAAGCTACAAAAATAAACTGGTCATCTGTTTAGCAGCCCTGGTTTGTAGATGTGCAGGATTTTGTAAACAAGCAATACATTTATCTATCTAAATGATACTTGCTTCTAAAACAGAGGTTAGTAGCAGTAATTTGCACCTACATAGACCTTTTTTATTTCTCTCGCACTGTTTTAAAGTGATTGAATGATTTGTGTTTCTCCACACATAACAATCCTGCAAAGCAGACTCAGAAAATACCTGTAGCAAAGAAGAGCTTGTCCATGCATGAAAAGCAAAATAATAAAAAAAAAAGGAAGAGAATCTCCAGAAAATTAGTCTGCTTCAAAAAGCTATTAAATTGTTCCTATCCCTGAAGCTTTACAAATGTGATAATTGTTGTGTTCTGGTCATGTAATATGTTTCTACACGAAGTTGAGGCACTTCCCTGTTGCCAAAGCCCTCATGTCTGGAGGAGGGATGGGTGGGCTGTGGGATAGGGATAATGAATCTTCCCTGTGGGCAGTGCTTGCTCCAGGTCTGAACACCCAGAAATGCTTCAGAGGTGTGCTGGGCTGTCTAGCACTGGAAATTTTCTGATTCCAACTGACTTTAAAAAGTAAATACAGAATACAGGGCTTGTTCCTGGTATAAAATGATACCCCCCTGCCCCCCCGCTAACATTTACTTTTTGAGTTGGCAAACCGGTCATTGAAATGCACTTGTCATGGAGACTTGCCAGTGTGAGTTACCTGTCTTGGAGCAGAGCCTTTCTGTGAAGTGTTGCAATCTATCTGGACAATTTTATCAAGAGGCAGAATACATTTTATCAGTTATTTGGTGCAGTTGCACACCCTCAGTAATGGGTTTTAAATGACAGTATTAATGAATTTTCTGAAATCTGACAGGAACTGAAACAGAAGCCTGGTAAATTATAATGAACTTTACCAGATAGTTTTGGATGCAAACTCAAATATTTGTTTAGGTTTTCAATTTGGCTGAAATTTTAGAGGGTGACAGTAACACTGTAATCCTGGAACAGATGCTTCTGCTCTGAATGCTGCTTCTCCCTCCTCCTCACATACACAGCTTTTGTTTGTACACACAGTGCCTTGAACACTTCTCAAGCTTCCCAGTAGAGAGACTCAAGTTGTTGTAGAGCATCGTGGGCATCATCAGCAACTCTGGAACATTTCCAGTGAGCCATCTGTGGTTTGATATGAAATCTGTACTCCGTGGCATGTTGCAATGTCATTCAGAGAAGGAGTAGACACAGTGGAGGCACTGATTCAGTGAGAAGCTTCATAGAGTTGTAGGACTGAAATCCTCCCCTTGACCTTTTAGACTCCAAGTGAAGAATTTGGTTTAAGCTAGTCACTCAGGTTTCCTGAATAATCAGCAGATATGGACAAGCACTTGCAAGGACAATTCATCTCACCCTAAGTATATAATGTAGGTTAGACTGAATGGCTGACTTGTAGACAGCTGCAATTAGGTTGAATGAATCCATCAGGGAAGAGAATGTGACATTTACATCAGCATCCACCCGACTGTCTGAGAGCCCTGGAATTACTCAGACTTGCATCACAGGGCCCACACTCTTACATAAGCTCAGGGAGGAGAAGTTCAGCAAAAAGAACCGATCCACAGGAGAATTGTCCTTGCTTTGAACATAGATGATAACATCAGACTCATGAACTACTGCTTGAATTTAGAACAGTATTTCCCTTCAGATTTAGACAATATATTCCAATCTTGACCATAGCATGCCTAGATTAATATATCTCTTCCTGGCCTCCATCTTTCCCTTTCTTCACTGCATGTTTTCTTCAGCCCTTTGTCACTTAATTTATTTCCCTATGGCTTTTCTCTTTCACTCGCCTTTCTAAACATTACTTTTTCAGTTAGAAGAAAAAAAACAAAAGCTTTGGCATTAATAGAGTATTTATATACCATGACATTTTTCCTTCTGCCTTGATGTTTTGTCTTTTACTTTTTCCTTTTTTGCCCACTTTGTGTGTTCAGACCATAAACTCTTCAAGACAGAGACAGTCTTTCAATTTGATAAGAGCTGTATCAATATTACTGTAGTGTGTTATATAAGTGTTTACTCCAGTTCTGCTTGTAAGATTACCACGGGCTTCTCTGAATTTTGGATCAGACAAGCAGTTGAACACCTGCAGTCCTTGGGCAGCCTATAACCATTACTGATGGATCCATCCCTCTTTATAAAGCAGGGAGCTTCTTCATTATCCAGAGACTCCAGCTAGAACATAAAGCGGGTCTGTTCTGTGGGTGTGTGATTAAGGGCACCTCATGGTGCCAAACACTGGTGGCATTCTCAGGTGTCAGAGAAGGCAAATATTCCTGATATTTTTCTCTTTCACTTGAGTCCCTTCACATGGAACAAATCGTCTTTAACACATGTTGGAGTTTTTCTTTGGAATGAGTTCGTTCGGACAAGTGTCTGTGCTTTCCTTTCCTGTCACTGAAAATTAATAACTGGAGCTGCACATACAGAAACCCACCCATCTCTACTCAGTCTGGAGCTGGAACTTCTTCAGCCACCCAAAATACCCCAGGGATGCATTTTACACCAACAGGTACAGAATTGAATTATACTGGTACAAACAAATATCTCTGAACAGCAGCCAGTGTTATAAAACTAAACTTTAAATTCAGACTCATGAACCCAGATTTCTGGTCAGAAAACAGAAACAGTACCATGTGGCACATCCAAATAAATCAGCACAGTTCAAGTTGAATTCTCCTGGATATTATCATATCCATTCTGTAAAGCAGATACACTGGAAAGATGCAGTGTTCTGAAATGTAAAATGGATTTTTGCAAAATCTATCATACAAAGAGTAGGTTAATTAATGGTTCTTAATTTTGCCATGTGTCCTTAAAAATGCTATTTAAATAATCTGTTTGTACTATTGGAAACCCACAGTAAAACATCACTGTTCTGTAAATGAGGTGAAAGTGAGAATTGCCCTGGTTTTATTTTACTTTCTCTAAGTGATGGAAAATAGGAGTTTTAGAATATTCTCAGTGGTATTATCTGTTCAAATATTCTCAGTAGTATTATCTATCCTTTAGCAGACAGACAGACATATATAGGTAGAAGTTTATTTATCAGTTATTCTTACTGGAAACCTTCTCTCAACACCTGGTGTTAGCAATAGTTAACATCATGATGGCTTGGGTTGTGCTTCAACTTAAAAAAAAAAGAAATAGGATGTGCATGTGGTAGATGTGATTATTTTAACATGAGTTGATAGATCTGTGGTTTCTTATAAGTCAGTCACAGTTACCTGAAATGTAGAAAATTTCAGAATCCTCTTTTTGAAAGTCTTTTGTTCTTTATGACCAGTTTAGAAAATGTATCCATTCCTGTGATCTAAAAATGGTGATGTAGTGTCTGTGAATACAGCGGTACAAGAAGAATCTGAGTTCATGTCCATTATACAGAGAAATAGTTACCTACTCTTTTATCTCCTGAGTTTGCTAAAGTACTGAGCAAATTGCAACGTGAACAGGAATATAAGAGATTCATAGCAAATGGTTAAAGAAGAGTTTGTGTAAGACTGAAATGCACCTATGGGAGAATAGTTTGGCTCCATTCTCTCCACAAGATAAATATTGTCCATTGTGAGACACCATCATTATTTGTGAACCAAATTTCACAACAACCATATGATTTCTGCCTGACACAGGTCTAGGCCAGTTGGAATAACATTTCTGTTCCTTGCTGAGAGAGCTAATAATGTCTTCAGTGGCAAAGGGCTTATTGTTTAGTCATTGAGAAGTGAACTTATATTAACTCAGAAGTTTTAGGCTTTGTGGCAGTAATAAAATTTTTGTGTGTTTTCATAGCAGTATTTTGTTACATGAGTAGTTACAAAGTTATGTCAATATAAATGATATGTCACTCCAGTAGACTGCATATCATATAAAAGAGAACTAATTTCATCAGAATACACATATCTGGTGCTTCTCAGTTGGAGAGTTTGGCAAGAGAAGAAGCCAAAACTTGTAGTAACCTCTATGTCAAATATTTGAGAAAAGCCTTTCTCTCTAGAAGAAATTTAGTTTCGTACCTGCACATCTTTGTGCTTATGCTAAGCCCAAAGGTAGAAATTACTACTGGTAGTTATAAGTGAGGTGATAATAAAAAGACATAAAATGGAAAACATAATGCAAGTGGTGGATTGTGGGCACCATAAACAAGGGGAAACAGTAACAGGAGCTCGGCCTTCCTGCTACAGTCTGTTCCCATTCTGTCTTGTGGGGGCTTTATGGAACAGGGAGAGTTCTGCTTCAAAGAGAAGTAAGTAGGATGTAAAGCTCCCCAACTAAGAGTCTGCATCTTTCATTTTCCCAGCATTCCTAAAATTCTTCTCCCCACCCCCCTCTTCCCACTAAACCAAATCCCTTCGGCTTTGGTGACTTCAGTCTTCATGGAGTTGTAGCAAATGGAAGTAGAAGGGATCTAGAGAGGTCATTAACCCATCTCCCTGCCCCAAGGCAGGGCTGCAGCCATAGTAGACTAACAAGCTTTTTTTTTTTTTTGGTCAAAGATCCAAATAAATGAATTGTAAAGATTTTTGGGAAGCTTGGGCTCAGTTGTTAAAGCTTCATGTAACTGTTAACAGAGTCACGAGGCTGACTTCAGTGAAATTAACTTTAATATGAATCAAATTAAGAACAAACTGTCACCTCATTTTTAATGAGATTCAGTGACTTTGCATCACTCGTGTTACTATGTATTTTTTGCTATAGTATTACACTTCCAATAGGTATGAAAATATAATAATGATTTTGGAGTTATATACAGAATTACTTGAGGTTTAGATTTTTGCCAATATACATATATCTGCTTATCACATTGTTGCTAAAAAAATTTGTATTCTTTATTGCTTAAAGCATTTTACAGAAAATGTGATTTTTGTAGCCCTCAATTAATTTTATGAAATTGTGCTGTATCTTGAGTGTCTTCAACCTCAATTGTCTCTGTATAAAAACAGTTCATACAGATACAGATTTCCTCAAATCTGATGAGGAATTTTTGAACTGTTTGGTTTTTATCCTGTGTAGGTGTAATACTGGATTTCACTAGTTGCCTCCACAGTGCAGTGGCAGTAGATTCCTCAGAAGAATGTGTAGCTGATGTCTGTAGCTGTACAGTAATCAGTTCTTTAACGTTATCTCTGGTAGCTAACTCCTTGTTTACCCTGTCACTGGTTACTTAAGTTCAGTCATAGATTTTTACTTTATTTTCAGTTCCTTTCACAGCCAGTTTAAGCATGTGTACTGTTTCTATGCATTTTGTAGCTGAAGTATAAACATCAGGAGAGGTTTTTAGGAAAAATGCTGGTCAGTCCTCTTAATACTGAAGAGAAAAAAGGCTTGGCATTGGAAAATCTGGAGGGTTTATAATAAACCTCTAAAACAATCCCCTTGGTACAGTAAGATACACTGGCAAAAGCACTTGCTAGTATTTTTGTATAGTAGGATTTTAAAAAATAACTTGACCCCAACCAAATGTAGCAGCCCACTGGAAGTTCCTGGAATAGCCATGATGTGGTTCTTTCCATGCCAGTCTTACACAGCAGAGCAGCGTCAGAAAACCATCAGTGTGTATCTGGTCCTCTGTGCTGGGACTGGACTCACTGGTTGCTCTGTGTCCCTTCTGAGCTGTCCTTTTACATAATCTCATCTTCCACTTCTACCTTCTTTTCCCCGTTGAGAACAAATGAAGTAATTAGAAGTTTTCTTCAGGCAGAGGGAGGAGCAGGCCCAAAGTATGTAATAAGTTTGTTCTAAAGTGTTTTCCTTTCGTAACACATGCCCTAAAGCTGTGTGCTTAGCTGGGTTCAGTGTAATTGTTCCTACCCCGCAAAGCCTTCCTTTGGGACTGCCCAAAACAGAGCACCGCAACTCACACCATGCCCCTTCCCCAGCTATGCTGTGTTCCATAATACCCTTCTTCCAGAGCCACTTATTTCTTCAGCCAGAGAATGAAAATCAGAGTCTGATTGTGAAGATCCCGAGTTTAAACCTTCCTGACAGCCTCCATGGGTGAAAATGCTGTGTGATCATGTAATTAAACACACTGTAATAATGCAGATACACAATTAACTCTGCACAAAGGAAGTTTACTCCAGCATTCCCTAGTTTTTCACTGATAAACTTCACCTTACATTGATACATTTTTAAGAAGTTACCCAAGGAGAGTGATTATAGGATCCTATTTTCACTTGCATGTTTACTTTTGCCACATTACGACCATTTTCCCTTAAAATGCTGTTGCCCTGCCGGCTTGCTCTTGGCTATAGAAAGTTTTGTGTTTCTGGAATATTTTAGTGAAAATGTTAAACTATTTAAAATAATTTTATGTTTAGCATTTAGGCCAGGGATGCATTCTCGCTGTCCTGTGAAAACCCAACCTGCTGGGCGCACTCAGTGCATTCAGCTTGACTCTTCTGCAGGCATTTTCCTGCTTTTTGGACCCGGTGAGCCACTGCCTGTGCCCACACTCTGGGCTGGGGCACCAGGGCAGAGGAGAGGGGCAGGAAGCAGGAATGGGAAGCAGTGCCAGCAGGAGAAAGGAGGACAGATCAATAATGGGTGAGAAGAAGAGGAGCAGAACAAAATAGGGGATGAGGAAGATGAGGAGTTGAGGCAAGGAGGGGTGGCCTGGTGCTGAATTTGAACCTAGGCTTTAGGAACAGGAGCAGGGCATGGAAACAGAGGCAAGAGGAATACAGGACTGTCAGGGGCAGGAAGGAAGAGCTTGGAAGCAGAAAGCTGAGACCTGGAGACTGCAGATAACTAGAGAAGAGACATTTTTGTCACGAAAGCCGGTTGTGGGATGGAAGGAAGGCCTGGACAAGGATTGGGATTGCCACTGTGAGCAAAATCATCCTGTTTTTTACCAGACTGATCAGAGAAAGAGAGCTTGAAAGGAATGGAAGTCAGACCATCAGAAATAGCAGAGAAGTCTGTCCACCAGAAAACATCTTGTGCTTAACTAGGACTTTAAATGTGAGTGTTTCTCTGTGGTCAACAAATATCTGTGAAAATGTCTGTTTTGTGGTGCTGGTGTTCCAGAAGGATCACAGCCTGTTCATACCATCACTTACTACCTTAGTTCAAGTGATCACAATGTCCCTATTGGTGCCAAAAATAAAGGCCAGTTGCTAAACCTGTGGATGTAGATGCCATGCAATGAATTTCCTGTTTGTTTGTGGCTTAACATTTAGAATATTTTTAAATGGTGTTAAAATATTTATTAGGATTAATATTTTCAGTGCTATATATGGGCACACAGAAAATTTCTCCGCACAGAAAATATAAGGAATGATATTTTGAAATACCTATGCAGGCTTTGTTCACAGGGAGCATGTGCATGTCCAGTGATTCAGATCTTAATGGCAGAATAATACCCAGTTGTTTTCAAAGGACTCTGGTGTGATTTGTTGTTCAGAACATGACTGATCTAAGGATGAATGTGGCATATGCAGTGAAATGTGATTCCTGGAGAACCAGTAATTTGTTATAATGTGAAAGTTGGGATTGTAGAGGAATGGATTGTAGAGGAAAAGATTGCAGGAGGAATGGTCTCGTAATTAAGACATGGAAGGATATCACGGATATCATGGAAGGTATGATGTGTGTCTCTGCCAATACCACTCTTATTTTGTGCCTCTTGTTTTCTGAGTGCCTGACTTTGGATTCTTGAAAAATACTGAGCACTCAGCTGCAAATGAAGTTAGCGTTTGAACATGTGAAATTCTGCAAAATGCTGAACATTCTGGAAAAGCAAACTGCCTCAGTTTCTGTTTCTGAAATTAGTAGATACCATTTGCTATGTGTTTTATGTGCCTCAATTCCCTGTCTCTAAAATGGAGGTAACTTTGCTGCCTCCTCTCACAAGAATATTAGGAAAATAACACAGTTGGTATTTGTGAAGCATTCAAGTGCTATATGCTGACATGTGCTATTGAAAAGCCATTCTGTCTTCAGAACAAGGTTTGAATAGTGTACAATAAATATGTCAGAAAAGTTCAGAGTAAACAGTGACAAGAAAATAAAATACTGAATAGCCAGTCACTAAATGACTAGCCAGTCACCAAATGAGCAGTGTGCATCCTCTTCACTGAAGAAGATGGGGGAACAAGAGTACATGCCTGTATCACGAAATTCTGTATCATAACAAGTACATCTGTAAAAGCCGAATTCACTTCCAGCATCCAATCTGAGGATCTTTAATTTTTTACTTTTCCTATTTAAGGCTTTGCAGATTTATAAACATTCTTTTGTCTGTTTTCTGTTTAGAATATATATATTAGCAAATGAACACAGCATTGACCAAATGACTGTGTAAATGTAAAATGTTTTTTTCTTTTCTGACCACACTTTTAAGTCCAGGGTGGTGTGGCAGGGTTTTTTGCAGTTGTTCCCTGTCTATGATATTTAGTCAGTCCCTGCTTAAGATGAGTTTGCTGAGCCTTGGTTCTGTTAGCTCTTCATCACCTTGCTCAGAATCCATTTGGCAGACTTGGCAAAGGGTCAGTAATTGCAGGAGGACGGCAGTGCTACGACATGTTCCCCAGAGGAAGCTGCCTCTCCTGCTCCCGGTGAGGGCACAGAGATGCTAACAGAGAGTGGGAGAAGGTTGGATTCCTTCACTTGTCTCTCCACCTCCCACATCCCTCTTACCCTGCACCCTGCCAGCAGAGTACTGTACACTTTTTAAGAATGAAAATGGGATTGAGAGATCTGCCAAGTGCTCCCCTGTGCTTCTTCTGCTCCTTTGCTTTTCAGTGGTTACAGCCCCTCCCATACAATCCAAGTTGTACATTGGCTCTCCCCAGCAAACGTTTTGCTCAGCAGCCAAAGGAGATAGGCTCGTGCCCTGTTTGTGCTGTGTTGAGGCAGAAATGAGGTGTCACGGGCTACAGGCCACAGCCACAGCCAGGCTTAACCTTCTTTGGAGTACGGGGACAACTGTGAGTGAAGGATTCTCTATCACAGCACTGGTTTAATACAGTGAAATGTCAGAACTGCAGAGTTACTGTGTGGTATTTACAGGGAGTGGGGGTTGATATGTGAGCTGTGCTTCACAGGCAAAATGCTGTCAATAAATACACGTCTTTCTCCTATTCCAGCACTGGGGTATGGCATCTCACCCTGGACACAGGCTTTCCTACTCCTCATGCATTGCTTTATGCATTTCCTTCCCTTGGAGAAAACAACAACACAGTTCTTCTCCCAGTGCTGCCCACAGCCAGGAGTAGCCAGTGGTGGGAAGCCCTTGGGAGCATCTCTCAAGTTATGCCAAATTGCACAGTCTCAAAACCAGCAAGGAATTCAACAGTCAGCTCACTGTAAATTCAAAGATTTCGTATGCTTTTTAATTGAATTCTTATGATACAAAATTTCCAAAAGCATTGAGTAAAAGGAAGCTGTATTTATATGTGATAAAAGCAAATATGTAGCAAAGGCTGAGAATAAGGATAGTCCACACAGCCTCATAATACAGTTTTGCAGCCACTACTGTTCCTCTGTTCCCTTCAGAGGCATGTGCAGTTTAAAAGAACCACCCAGTTTAGCCTTTGACTAATAAATCTTTCAAGAAATATGCTCCTTCCATGATACCAGTTTCATAAATTATTGCACTGTGCCGAAGACACTCAACTGTCTCATCTGACCAGCTTTCAGTGCCTCACTATGTCCAAAAGCAAGCTGGTAATTAAGCAACTAAAGCCTCAGTTTTACATTAATTTTCACCTTACTTTACAAAAGCTAAATGGTAATGTCATGTCTTTTATATATCTCCCATGTAAAAGACCCTCAGAGGGAGGGTGGACGTATTTTTGTCACGGTTGCAAAATAAGGTTTCTTGTGCAAGGACCACGTGCTTGTGGGCAGCCATGTAACCTGTGTCTCTGTTTCCCCATCTGTAAACTGGATTTAATGTTCCTACAACTCACTGGGGAGGGCAAGCTTTGATTAACATATATGATTGCCTTATACAAATGCAACTACTGTCACTGCTTGGTTTTATTAGCCCCTATCAGTAGAATATGAAGAGGAAACATCTAGCAGAATAATGTGCAACCAGGGTGAGCCCTCTCCATCTTTTGACCATCCCATAATTTATTTTCAGACTCTGTCACCATGTGTCCATATTTAAAATAAAACTATACTTACACTGTAGTGCTATAATTTGATGTAGAGGTTGACATGCAGACAAAACACTGGTTTTTAAAGGAAAAATGCCCATATATATAATTAAATACCTTGAGCAAATTTGTATTTTGTTTAGAAAATTTTCATAAGGAAAAAATCTATTCCAATTTACAGAATCCAATGTATTGAAAACATAAAAAACTGTTGCCAGGTCAGCCTAGAAGAGTGTCTGGGAAGTGCTTTATTTGTGCGAGTAAACACGGATCAGTCAGGAAAAATACTGCATTTTGAAATATGCTGTGCAAAATGATTTCTACTGCATTTATTTTTTTTCCCCCTTGTTTTTCTCTCTCTCTCTCTTTCTTCCCTCTCTCTCCCCGTCTCTCTCTCTCCCTCCTGAAAATCTCCTGCCACAGCGGCTGCATTTGCCTCCAGACTTGTCAGACACAGTGAGCCGCGCGAGCAAACAGGATCTGGCAGGATCCGCCAAACTGCTGAGCTCAGGATGTGGTGCGATGGCCATCGGCAAGAAGCACCTGGACTTCTAGTGATTTCTACTTAGCAGTTTCACTCAGATTTATGTGACACTCTAATTATGAGTGTTAATGACTTATATAAATATTTTTCTTAGTGATTTGACCCAGCAGTCTTTAAAAATAAATGTTGTCATATGATGCCTTCCTTTCCTTTTTTTTTTTTTTTTTTAATGTTCTGGTTTCTTTGTACTAATTTTGGTCTTGTTTGGATTTTGCTTAAAGCTTCAGTTATGTTGGGTCCTGCCATTGTTCTGCTCTAGTAGAAACAGGGAGTATTTTGTTCCTTTCCTTAAAATACAAAAACTGTGATAACCCTTTCATTTCTATTTTTTTTTTTACATTAAAAATAAATTTTTCCCAAAAGAATTTTTATATACTTACATATAATATTTTGTATGAATACTGAGTTGGATGGTTTATTGAAATAAAGGAATGGAACTAAGCAATTCATTGTCATGTGTTATTCAAAAAGCAAACTGCACACTTTTAAAAACATTCATTTCTGTAATTGAAATACCATTCTTAAATTTCAGGAAATCCCTACGTCAGTTTATTAAATAAGTAAGAATAAATTTAGAATATATAAGATAGTTGTTATTTAATGTGCCAATAATTGAGAAGGGGGGGGGGGAGGGCATAAATCAGAATATATTATAGATAATTACTTTGCCTTATGTCTTACTACATGCATTAAAGTGCACTTGAATGGAATTTCCTAACCAGAGAGGAAAGAATTGATTTCCTTATGTAGTTCAAAACAGTAATCCTAAACAATTGAAGTCAGCACTATGAAATTATGTCAACAGACATAATTCAAGATTGAAATTCAAACCGACAGCTACATTAATGCTGGGAAACCAGAAGAGTGCATTTGAGCTCGGGGAAGGATATCACAGCGAGCTGGTCTGAAGCAGCCAGAATATACAAGTAATTCAGGCTTTTGTACCCTCAGATATGCCATTTGTGAACTTCTAACTGTTCTGTATGTATCCCTGTGTCTCTCTCATCAAACAAAGGAACAGTAAAGCAAAGCTGACCTGGGAATTAAAGCGGTTTGCATTCTTTCTTCTGAGGCTGACTTCCATTTTGAAAGGTAATATCATCTTCTCTGCAGAACTTCCAAGCTACCCAGCTGTAAGATTGCATTACACTTTCAAAATTTAGTCTTTGTAATAGAGTATTACATGGCTGGAGTGAAACTGAGTCTTCAAAGAACATGTTAATAGGATGCAATAATGGTAACATATTTTGATGGGTTTGGAACCAAGACTGGGGAAGTGGTTTGCTTTTTTTTTCCTGCAATCCAGGTTCTACTTTATTTTTTTCTTGACAACGCTGTGTAAAACAAAGACATAGCTTTTAAAACTGTCTAACTAATATGATGATTGTCAATCACTTAAAAAACTCCACTGTAGCATAAACACATACTGTATACAGCTTTTATTCTGAATTAGAATAATTGAATCAATGACAGTGATTTGCCAGGATGTCAAATCTATCCATCATATCCTGTCACTACCAGTTTATTTTTTGTGATCAAAATCAAAAAGACTACTATTTTGTCATCAGCTATTTCATTAGTAGTAACAATCAGGTTTTCTCTTCCATATTTTTTAGATATGCCTGTTATATTTTTTTATTTCTAAAGACACAAATCCTTTTTAAATCTTTTCAAAATAAAGTTTCAGAACTGAACTGTCAGATTAGTGAAGGAAAAAGACATCTACTTTCCTATGCCAACATATTTAAAATATTATCATTGATGTCTCAAACATTTTTTTTCTTTTTGTATTATGTGTAACACTGAATGGAAGTTCTCATTAGATACATAATTGTGCCTTTTGAAAGCGTGAAATAATTTAAGTACTTAGGATAAAGTGATTTCTAACAAAGGTGAGGTTTTACATAGCACGTCTTTTTAATGTAAATAACACAAAACACGGTATTTCTTTGTGGAATATAAAGTCACAAGGCATATAAATTGCTGCCAACATATTTAAATAGGTCATTGGCTTAGCATACAGGGGAGAAAATATCATGAAAGTCACAGCCCCATTTCTAGTTATTACCTGAAAATTGTTAGTGAGCAGCATGTGTATCCCACGTGTGTATCTGTCTGTATGTGTGCCCTGTGCATCTGTAAGGCATCCATTTCAAAAACTTCAGGAGGGTCAGATTAAAGCTGACAAGTATTTGGAGTAATAAAAGGAACTCCTCCTGCAAATCTGCATTCGTTTGGGTTTTTTTCTGAGTCACTAAATGTGCTTTGTAAAGTAAGTGTTAGGGAATGCAGATGCACGGTGGTGTTTACCTAAGGCAAAGACATGGAGCAAAATTTGTCTTTTCTTCCAAAATCTCCTATCAGTTACAACATGTGACAGTGACTTGACTAATCCAGCAGGCTGATAGGTGAGACAGAGCTTTGTATTGCTACCTGATAGCATGTGGAGAGAGGGTAGAGTGTAGATATGGGGTAGATAGAGTGTAGATACAGTGTGGATAAAGTATCGATTTCATTTGTGGCACCACCAGCAGTTTTGACTTGGGAAGCCAGAGAAATGTTTACCTGGTGATTTTCTGTGCCTGTTACCCATAACCACTCTGTGCCTGTCAAGCTCCGGTGTCCAAAACATCCTTCTTCAGCTCTGTCTTCCCTTGACTTGAAGACAAATATTTAACTAAGGGGAGCAGCTCAGGTAATTGAAGAATGGGCACAGCCTCTTCTGACAGGCTGTGGCAATGTGCTACCAGCTCCTTTTGGCATCTCCAGAGGCCCCTTGCTGGCTTGGATGGAAAGTCTGTGCCATCCTCACTTGTGCTCAGAGGGCTCCTCTCTGCAGAGATTGCAGAATGAGAGGGTTTTGTTTACTTCATTTTTTTTAAGCAGAACTTCCTACTTTTTAGCTGGCTACAAACTGAAACCACCAAACTCAGCAGGGAAACAATAAATTCATCCCAGTGAAGATGTTCCCAATTCAGCACAAGAACCTGATCTTTACAGAATTGTGACACACAGTCAAGAAAGCAGTAATGAAATTTAAAACGTTGTGCCTTTAATATGTCAAATAAGAATTCTTTATATAATTTCTGTTGTGTTGAGGTTTTCAAAATACAAGTATTTGGAACATGAGAAGAATATTTTCATAGATAAGTCTTTCTCTCTTTTTGTAAAGACATTTCAAAAGCAATTTCCAGGGTACAGCTGAATTCAATTTTCTGTAACAGTAGCTACAAGCATCTGAAAATTGGCATTCAGCTACTCCAGATTTGATACTTGTGGTAGTACACAACTGGTTTAATATTTAAATTTAATATTAAGCAGTGATACTGTTCCAAACACAGCTTTTGGGAAAGTGCAAAAGCCTAACTTACAAAAATCTTCTACCCAGCCAGTATTGGAAGGTGAACTGCTAATCAAGTTTTTCCTGAAACCACAAGGTTGTAACACATCCAATTAAAAATGTGGGTGTACTACAAGTACTGAACTCAAACACACACACTCACATGTATTAAACAAGTATTTCTCCAGGATCATATATTAGAAATTTAGTTAAAGTGTTCTTCTTTTGCCTGCACTGGAGAAACATCATAACTACAGAGCACAACAGAAATAGGAAAGAAGATGCTTTTATGCCTTTAAGAGATGGTGGAAGCAAGTCCTATCTCCCAGGCCACCTCTTTATTTTTTATTTTCTCTTGTGAGCTACGTGAGTGCAAGACCTGCCTATATTTCTTTTTTTTAATCACACTAAGCACATGGTGGTGCTTGTTCAATAATGTACCTGTGTAGAAAAAAAGAATTAAAGTGAATCCTCTTCATCTTAGGGAAAAAAGACATCTCAAATGGCAGGGGGGGAGAAGGAGGGAAGGAAACAAAAATTCCACTAGCCTTTTTTTTTCAGGTTCTAGTTATTATAAGTAAATGTTAGGCACTTTTTCTTTTCCCAAAAAAATGAGAAAAAGACCCCTGTATTTCAGCATCTGAGTACACAGATCTTCCAGGATTGTTGGGCATCAAGCATCCTGGAGCATCTGCTGAAAACTTGGCTGCTTATTTAGACTCTGCCTTTAAACAATTTTGAAAGTTACCAGGCACATCAAACTAATTTACAGACCTCCTGTTCATATCAAAACGAAGACATCTTTTATGTTTTCAACATTTTATTGCATGAGGATTTTCTGGACCTGCAGAACTTAATCTGAAAAGTCTTCCAGAGGAGTCAGTGATAGTTTAGCCCAGGAGAAACCTGCTGTGGTAAGGCCCAGAGGATCTTTTACAATTTAGCAGATCTAGAGAATTTTTAACTGCATATTCCTCTGTATATTAAAAAAATGTATTTTAATGTCTTCTGGCACTGAAGATGAATGTAAAATCCATAATATAGCAAGAATATTTTTTAAGAAAAGTCTTTATGCTGGCAGAGTTTGAGTCTGAATGTTCATGCCCTCAGAATGTTCTCAGCACTTTCAGTGTCAGAGGAGTTCTCTTAAAAGTCTTGAAGTGGGTGAATTTTGGTGCACTTTCAGATACTTCTTTTGAAGGCAAGTTGAAGCAGATGCACTAAAGAAAGCTCTTGCTGAAATTCCACCAGGCTGGACTTAGAGAAGAACAGAAAGGATGAATGGATTGGATTTAGATATGAAATCAAGCAGTTTTCAGTGCCTATATTTTGAGATAGTTTATTGTGTGGAGAAAGAGCTGTAAACTTGTTTAAAATATATTGCTTGAGTGAAACTTTTCAGCAGTTCTTAGAATGCATTTATTTAATGCAAAGTATGTCAGAGCTTCTGCTCATAGGCCAGGACTGTTTGTGCAGGGCCTGGAACTTGCATGGCTACGAAACAAGTTTGGCTTCCTGACCTGTTTTAAATCAGTAGGACAGGGATCGTTCTAGCAGGACTTGACACCAGTTGTAGCTCCGCTGTCTCCAGCTCGCAATCACAGCTGGAAACTGCAGCTGCAGCAGTTCATTCCTGGCCAGTGAAGTTTTAGTGCATCCATTTCCTTTCTGGGCACATTCAACATCTCTGTGGATCCAGCAGGTGAACTGGTCAGACACAAAGGTATCTCTGCTATCCATCTGTGAAAGTCCTGCCACCAGCATGGCCTTGCACTTGGAAAAGGTGAACTGATTACAGAACCACAGGATGGGTCAGGCTGGAAGGGACCACAAGGAGTCATCTGGTCCAGCATCCCTGCTCAAGCAAGGCCACCCCAGAGCACATGGCGCTGGATTGTGTCCGGATGGTTCTGGAATGTCTCCAGTGAGGGAGACTCCACAGCCTCTCTGGGCAGCCTGTTCCAGTGCTTCATCACCCATGCAGGAAGGAGGTTCTTCCTCATGTCCAGGTGGAGTTTCCTGTGCATCAATTTCTGCCCGTTGCCTCGTGTGCTATTGCTTGGCACCATGGAAAAGAGCCTGCTCCATCCTCTGACCCCTCCCTGCAGACACTGACAGACATTGACAGGGTCCCCTCCCAGCCATCTCTCCTGGAGGCTGAACAGGCCCAGCTCCCTCAGTCCATCCTCATAAGAGATGCTCCAGTCCCTTTATCATCTCTGTTACCCTCCACTGGACCTGCTCCAGGAGCTCCTCATCTCTCTTTGTCCTGAGGAGCCCAAATCTGGACACAGCACTAACGAATAAAACAACTCAGCCAAGACCAGACAGGGAGTGACAGAGAGAGGAAAGCGTTTGGAAGACTTCTTCAGCATGATGAAATTTCCATTTATGGTGCTTCTCAGCCTATGTCCACGACAGTTCAGCAATTTTGGAAAATTACTTGAGTGAGAAGGATTTTGACAGCACACTCGTGGAGATGGTGGAGTAGTAAGTCCATCTGTGTGGGAGATTGTGTGGGAGTCTCCCAAAACCAGGGGGTTCATCCCAACTCACCAAGGTTCGTGGTTGAGGAGCTTCAAACATTGTTATTGATGCTCTGGCTTCAGACAAGCAAATACAACTTGTCCCAACAAGACAGAGGGAAAGAGGATGGAAGCATAGGCAGAGTGGAGGGAACCACAATTACTTCAGGGGGATTATTTTGCAGTCCTTGACTGTGTATGTCTCATGAAATTTTAAATATATCCTAGCCCAAACAGGTGTAAACCAACAGCAGTTCATGCAGAGCAATTGAATCATAACTCAAAAAATCATCAGAACCAACAAAAACTTAGTTTAAGTAAGAATCTAAGGGTTTGAATATGTACTTTGCAAAGTAACAGTGTTGACTTAAATTCAGAGAAATCAAAGTGGACAACTTGCTTATTTAAAAGCAAAAAAAAATTATAAAATTTAAATGATGGGATTTTTACTTAATCCAGTCTGACAGGGGAAGTTTTAAAAATAAATAAACCCTCCCCTGCAGTATTTGAAACACAAAGCTGCAGCATACAGAGTATGAATCCAACTTTGCCAAGTAAAGTCTAAAGGGTAAAACACAAACAGTTACAGAGAGAAGTATAGATTTTCTTCTCTCGTTATAAATCAACATATTTATTGTAACAAGATGAACATGTTTATCTGCTGTATGCAGTTCCATGTAAATCAGAGTCCTTCTGTTGATCTGTAAGTAATTTCTGTGGAATAACTGTTCATAAACTTCTCAAAATCCATTGGTGTAGGCCTGACCTGAAGGAGGTTATCTGTGAATCTGCAAACTTCTCTGGTGCAGCTGGAAAAGCTTGTATGTCCCAGGAGAGGAAGAGCTGCAATTTGCAGCCCTCACCAATTTTACCTGCCAGAGTGTACGTGAGGTCTGTCAGGTGCCTGGAGGCAATTGCAACCTCTACTGGAGGATTCCATGCAACTTATAGCTCCTGTCAGGACCTGAAGGTAACAAGGATCCTCCTGGGTCACTCACAAAACCTCTGCTCACCATCTGACATACCTGCAATTCAATGTAGGAGGTGAGGCTCCAGCACCAGGGACCTCTACCAGCCCAGCAAAATCAGTATCGTGGTCCTTTGTGGGGGCAAAGCAGCTCCAGCACACAGCCCACCAGCATCAGACACACGTTTTCAAAATCATGATCCTCTCACTGGGGATATAACCAGGAAGGGGAAAGGGAGGAGTAGAGAAGGCCCTGAAATTCTCAGTGTGCTAAAACGTAGTCATCAGAGATTCATAGCAAAACTTGAGGGAAAGCAGGTTTCTTGGAGACTTTTCTCCAAAGGGCCACCTTCCAAAGAAACAACAGGGGTTCTGGCAGCTGGAGGTTTCATGGAAATCTACAGCACATCAGCAGTACGTATTAACAGACTGATCAAATGCTTTCATTGCTTTGAGGTTTCATTTCTGCAGACCCTATGAAAACACCTTCATCTTCCACGTGATCGCTTTGGCAAACTATCTTCGGATAGTGAGCTATCCGGGGTAAGCTACCCTAACTGTCTGCTGATACACTGGGGTTTTCTTTCTTTCTTCACAGCTAAGAGAATGCTGGGGGAGGAATTAATTTAAGATATGTTCTAAAGCAAGAACTTGCCAACCTGGCTCCTATCCAAACTGTAATATCTTTACTACTGTGCATCTCATGCCGGTTCCTCCCGCCTCTGCTAGTTTCTCAAAGTAACGTATGTGAGAGACTAAACAGTATGTGAGAGTTTCTAAACAGTAACGTATGTGAAAGACTACCCTAACACCATTCTCCAGCATTAATCAAAAAGGAGCTATACTCCATGCCTTATTTTCCACTCAAAGAGGAGGAACATGTTTTCTGGCTCCACCACCCTGGGCAGTGCAGGGCTTTAGGGGTTCCTGCACTCTTCAGCCAGAGAAACACTCCCATGTGAGAGTCCTTGTCCATGGCAAGACATGGAAATACTCCCTCTCTGAACGAGGCCAAACAGCCATCACAGACTCCACTCTCGCACCCATAATTCACACACCTGTTTCTAATTGGGGAGGAGGGTTGTTTCGGGTGTCTGTAGGTGCCAATCACACTTCTGATTAGAAACAGGGCAGTAGGAGCTCATTAAGAAAGCATCTTGTCAAAGAGCTATTTTAAAAGAAGATCCTACACCATTCCCGGAGCAGAGGAGGTTTATCAGCTGCATGTGGCACAATGCTCAACTGCTTAAACTGAGGACAAGAGCAAAGGGAAATGAACTGGGAAAAAAAACATAAAACCATACATTTTCAGTTTTTGCAGTGCTGTTTTTACCATGGAAAAGTAGAACAAATTTAAACTTTAGCATAACTCTACACTGCACATATTACCCAGAGAAAGGGAGAAAATGTATTTTAGTCAGTAACACCAGAAAAATCAATAAAAAAAAAAAAAAAAAAGCCAGACACCTTTGGCCGTTGAAAGTGAATGAAATAGGGCCTCCAATGGCTGGAAAGCCTGGGGGAGGCAATGTGTTATCAGTCCCAGGTCATTGTCTGCTACTGTAATCTTGCCCCCACAGATAAATCCCATGTTAGGCTGCCTAAAGTGAACCAGCCCATGGGGGCATTTTCCTCACTTTATAAATAAAAAGCCTAGCTAAAAAGAGGGGAAATCCCCTTCCAGTGCTCCAGCCTGGGTGAGAAAGCAGCTCTCCCTGCCTCCTGCAGCAGGGCACATGCTGGCTTGTGCTTACCTTTTAAAAACAATTAAAGCCGGTGTGTGCTCGGTGCGAGGCAGCTCCAACACGTGTGGCACCCATGCATGTCTGCTTCGCCATCAGCATATATGGCTCATCATCTGTCTGCTCTGAACAGTAACTGTTAGGTTAGCAGCCTTTTCACTTGTAAATGTAAATATTGTATCTAGAACACAATATTTGAAACACAAAATACAGTGTTATTAAGACAGCACTCACACATCAATTCTTGTGTGACTATAATTTGTGAAATGCCTTAGGAGGGGCTTATAAATAAAGTATAAGGTGTTATTATGAAATACATTTTAACCAAATGCACAGAAATGTCTCATTCCTATTGAAATCAATAGCAAAACTCCCACTAATTTCAGTGGTAAAAAGAGGAGACCCTTGGAAATTGCTGTGTTACACTGAGCAAATACGCCACAGCAGATTTCAGCCTTCACTAGTAAATACAGCTCTGGAAGAAAAAAGGGGGTGAAAATGGGTATTAGAGGCTGTTCGGAGCGCGCTGAAGATTTTCGTTCCCCAATCCTGCTGCTGGTTGCGGTGCCTGGTGAGGCAGCACGTCCCCATGCAGCCACGCACCACCCCCTTGCCCGCTCGCAGCGGTGCTCCCAGGCTGCTTGGGCGCTGCGGCTGCTCCGGGGCCTCGCCTGGCCCCCAGGTAGGAGCCGGGATCCGGCACCGGGGCTGGGGCGTGGGACCCCCGCTCGCTCGGCCCCAGCCCACCCGGGGAGATGCCCCTTGGCTGCGCTGCCCGTGTCCCGCAGAGCCCCCGGCGCGCACGGCAGCGGCTCTGCGGGCAGCAGCGCTCGGGGCACCGAGTGCCCCGGCTTCTTCACGATGTGCAGCCAGCCAGAGACTTTTCCCCGCCGACCTCCTTCCATAGGGCGCGATAAGGAGCCAGTGAGCCAGAAATGTCTTCTCTCCGCCACGGCCAGCCAGCCTGTCACTGAAATGATCTCAAGGTCCATCCGCGCACACACGGCTTTGTCGCATGGCTGCGAAGGCGCGGGGGCGCAGCCCTCGGCACAGCCTGCCAGAGAAAGGCTTCAGAAGGGCTGGCGACAGCACGATGGAGGCCACCGGCGGCTGGACCACGGGCGGTGGAGCTGCAAGGCCGGGAAAAGCCAGGAAGGGCAGGGAAGAGCTATGGGGAGCTGCCTCTGCCCGCACATCGGCACCTGCAGAAACAGCAACCAGCGCACAAAAGTTGTCGGGGGAGGAGGGGATGGGAAGCTCTTTTCCGTTCCTGGTTGAGCAGAAGTTGGCATTTCGGTAACAAACTACATTAGTAGGTATAAACACGGTAATTAGCTATAGAAGTGCTGGGTTCGTACCTGTAATTAATTGTTCCCGGAATCAATTTAGCTATGTGAGAAGGGACCTGCCTGTTGTGGTGTTTAATGCAATCTATCCCTTTCTTATAAATACCTAATGTGCAGGTCTAATAAAAACATATACTAAAAAAATTAAAAACTGATGTTTCTTTGATATTTGTGAATGGATGACTTCCAGGTAATTAAAATTACATTATGCTGGGATAACAAATATACTTAAAACTGACCAGTACTAATTAAAAAGAAACCTGAGCTCATTTTTGCTTGCTTTAGGCTCTTCATTTTAATAACTATCATCTCATGCTTTGAGCAAAGCTGCTCTTTTTCTCTAGAGGATTCAGAGTTTACATGCATTTAATCTCATCTGCAGCATTGCAACTACCTCAGCAGCACAGCCCTGCTACCCCAAGTCTCCAGCGAAGTGCTATCTGCAGTGACAAATATGCCAAAAGGAAAACATAATCAGCCTAGATGGTATCTTTGCTTTACAAAGACTGCTTGTGATGCCTGTGCTTTGACTCAAAACTCCTTGCACATTGGCTTTTTAATCATGAGATCCCTTTTTCAGCACAGCATCGAGAGTAACAACTGCAGCACAATGAGCCAGCTTCATAGATATGGGAATGTTTAGATTTCCCTGCCAGTGACTAAAGGCCTTTAGCTTTCACTAGCCAGTCCCAGCTCGCATTGTTGTTGCCTGTTGATTTGTCTTCTCTCATTATTCCTTGACATGCAGCTCTCCACCCACGCCCACACTAACAACCCTCACACAAAGCGCATTGAGGTATTAACCAGGTTACAAGTTCAATGGAAAATTACACTAAGATTGTGCTGTGTGGCAATATAAAGGGATGGCATTCACTCTCCCAAAGAGCCTGTTAAAAACACAGCTGGGTTGTTTTTTCCCTTTTAAGCATCCTAACAAAAACAATTTTTCGAAGTCAGGGATGTATATCTGCGTGTATGTGTGTCCATCCGTGCTTTAGGTACAATGACAACAGACAGACACAGGCGTGCACTGCGCCTCCACCACTGACTGGCACGGTGCAAACTCCCCTCTGGAAATTCTGCCGGATTCTGGAGTTCATTTAGAGTATCCCCAGAAACCCGAGCTAAATAAACAACCTCCTCCTGCTCTCAGCTGCAATTAGATACGTGAACCTATCTTCTTTTTGTTAGCCCAAATTACGGGCTGGTGGAAGGGCTGAAAGTCTATAAAAACGTTTCTTAAGAACCCCTCCTTACTGAAAACTGAAAATAAAATCAAAATAAAACTTAATGAGATTAACCTAACACAGTAACAAAATTTGCAACACCACACTATAAGGTTAAAAAGAAAATAGTATAATAAAGGAAATACAAAGGCTTTGGCATGGTTTTTACAATCAACAATGGTTAATCTTGATATGTAGTTGTGAACAACTTCAAAACACTTAAGTTTAAAACTCTTGCAAGCACTTTTAATTGATTAGGAATGAATTCTAGATGCACAAAGATGATTGGACTGTGAACAGTAGTACAACTATATCTAAGAACAATTAACTCTTGCCGACCAAAAAGAAACGTATGATGCATGAAAATGTGTATAAAACATCTATAGAATATTCTTGTCAAATATAAATGAAATTAACTTTATTATAGAAATCAGTCTGGGAGATTTCTAGGGAAGACAAATACTTACATTTCGACATAAAACAAATTGGATTATATCGAAGACACAATCTACCTTTTATCTATCAAACTCTTTTCTTCATCGAAGCTCTCTCTTAACCCCTGTTTGCACATAGCTTCAGCCGTTAACAACCTTTGGAAATACCAACAGATATTTTTCTTACATAAATCTAGTGCGTATTGTTCCAGGTTTAATTATATGCAATGGAATGATACAAACTTGGAACATCAATCCATAATCTATGAACAGATTGGTAGAAGTATTCGATATATCTTGATAAAACTCTTAAATTCGTGGCAAAGCTTGTTGATCATGGCTTCTTTTTTTTTTTTCTTTTCTTTTTTTTTAAACAACTTCATGACCAACACAGATCAAACATCCATCCAGTCTACATTGTTCTTTTTTTTTTTCATTATAACATACAAATGCCCATTTACAAATAATACACCAAAATGAATAAAAGTTTGGATACCAAAATGAAGATTTGTTCCAACTGATATAATGCCTTCAGTGTACAAAGGTCCATGTGAAAGTCTTTTCCATGTGTTACAGCATAGGGCAC
Organism: Corvus kubaryi; assembly: GCF_017639235.1. Taxonomy (NCBI): domain Eukaryota; kingdom Metazoa; phylum Chordata; class Aves; order Passeriformes; family Corvidae; genus Corvus; species Corvus kubaryi. The sequence goes on along the minus strand of NW_024581126.1, from coordinate 3,292,851 downwards.
AGTTGCAGTACAGAAGTACTCTGAGAGCCATTCTTCCTTTATAAAATACTGCTGAACATCCAACTGTTGTCCATATAGTCATTTACGGAATTAACACATGTTTTACTGTAATCTTGGCCAGTATTGAGACATATCAGGTTCACTGCCAGGAACTTGAACTGGAACTGACACTCCAGGGGAAATGAGACCTGAAAATTGAGAGGGAAAATGGATATTTTAGTTTTTCTGTACAATAGCACAATTTTTGCTTTACAGTTTCACAGATTTGAGCTTGTATTCCAGTAAACATTAAATCCCATCATCTATGGGCCTGTGGAATTGGGGGTTGGGGAGTGTATATATTTTTAAAACTATGCACATCTCACTGATTGTTGTTATAAATAAACTGTCATGCGTTGAGATAAACGCCAGAGCCTCGGCTCGTTTGTATCAGTTGAGAATTCAGCCCAAAATACACTGAACAGTTCTATTCTTTTGAAGAGTGTCTGTTTTGTTCCCATTTATGCTGACACTTGCCCTTTCTACCCTGATTTGCCTTTTTTATGCATGGGCTAATATTTCTACAGGTTCCCTGCCTCTTTGATGACTTCAAGTCTTTAGCAATAAATGACGTCTGACACAGGCACAATAAAAATGTGCCCAGTCCTGCAAACACTTTCACATACACTTAACCTCACCAGTGTGGATATCTCTGCTGAAATTTAATGCTGAAATAAATGCTGATTTAGAACTTAATTATACAGGGAAGATTTTGAGGGATGGGGGGCTCCCTAAAGTGCTTGCCCCTGTCCTGCTATTTCAATACCACCTCTGTTAATCATCTTTCCTCCAGAAATCATCTAGCCCTCCAGAAGCAGCTTAAAAATCAGAATTCTTGCTCTAGTTTGCAAGGTTATATATTGTCATCTTCTGTCTGGTATGGCAGCAACAGAGAGACCTCCCCCAGTGATGGGGAGAGACTTCTCACAGCGAATACATGTGAAAAGCCTGGTGGCTGGAGTGAGGAAACCACGCCAGCAGGAAGGCTGGAGGAGCACGGAGTCACTCACCTGTGGAAGTGGTGCCAGAGGTGCCCATGGGCTGGCTGTTCATGTGTGTCTGCATGTGAGGAGGGGTGTATGTATCATAGCTCCGTCCATTCACCGATGGACTGGTGGGCAGCATGCAAGAGTAGGAGGAGGTCTGGCTGGGTACCGGGGGCTGTGGGAGCAAAGGACAAAGTATTAAGTGTCACTGGAAGTAAAGACAACATCACTTTCCATGCAGCGTGCAGCAGCAAAAATGAGCTTCAAGTTTCAAATTCAGGGACCCCAATGTAAAGACCTAAATAGGAGCCCAACCAAGCAGCCCCTTCACGGAGGCTTTTGGTCTAAAAACCAACATGGACGGTCGCTGGTGCTTTTCCAGACATCCTTGGCTGGCAGATCCCTACATCTAGATGCTGACGGAGTTGTTACATCCCTAAGCCTGAGTGCTGCCCTCGTTTATACCCATGTAAAAGGAAGATGTCTCATACCATTTGCAGCCAGAGAGAGGGTCAGCATCTTACCTCACACTTGGTGCTGTAACTAAAATTACTCCACTGAGGAACACAGGCTGGTCCTGCACCTGCAAGCCTGGGGCACATACACACAGACCATGCGTGGGTTGGGAGGACCAAGGCTCTGAAGAGGAATCCCCAAACCCATACATACATGCGCACTGATCCCCATCAGAGCCGCAGTCGCCCCAAACCCATGCCAGCAACACCTCAGAATAGACATCTCCATTTACCTCAAATCCAGCCCCTAAAACCTGATTTGCCAGAAGGGGCAGCAGCTGGGGGCAGGGGCTGAGGGATGCCACAGCACCAGGGAGGGACCAAGTAGGGTCATTGCCTGCTTCATGCTGCTGGGTGACTGGGGACCAGGGCAGCCTTGACCCCGGGAGGCAGTGAGGGGGCAGGAAGCAGGATGAGTAATTCCCGCTCTGAGCACACGAGACCCGACACGTCTGCACATATTTCCTGTCTGCACATCCCTGGCACACACCATCTCCAGCAATACTGACAGCCTCAGTTCCTGAGCACACATGCTGGGCTTTGGGAGGACCAGCAACGCTCCGTGCGTCTGCAGGGAGATGCCAATGGCTCGGCCGCCCAGTCTCCCTCTCCTACACTGCGTGGCTGCCCTGCCACAGTGACCACGTAGGCAGCGTTTTCCAGAGCAGCTCACACGTGCTGTGTCCCTGCCCAGGTGCCCAGTGGTGAATCAGGGCCTTCCTGCTTTCCCAAGGGTCCCCTCCTGTATCAGCCTTTTGATCTTTTGTCATCTGTTGCCAGCCCACTGCCGGGAACGGCGCCGCCAGCCTCCAACGTCACGAAACAGCAACCTAGCCAACATCATTTCTTTCCATAGACTTGCAAGACTCTAACTTTATTTGGTTAATTTTGGTTCAGCAATTAGTAACATCGTAATTGCCGCAGCGAAGGAGTCAGGCTCTCTAATCTGCTCGCCTGTCTCTAGCAGTGGTCAATGCTGTGCGCCTCAGACAAAGCTGTAAAACTCCCGTAATTGGCCAGCACCTTCCTAGGCCAACCCCACCATTAAAAAAGGAGGAATTTTGCATCTGAAAGGTCTATAGAAACAGACCCCAAAGGAATAGATTTCTTCCTAACCCAGCTGGTGATCAGCTAATGCTTTCAGGCATGAGGATTGACAGCTCTTGCAATTCTGGCTTAGCTGGCATAACCACTGATGCTAATCACATCCTTCCCTCTCTCAGGTGTTCCTAATGTGCTGCTGCCACATTACCTACACCCAGAAGGTCGGATCCCTCCAGCAGCTTATTCAGGCAGCAATTTCCACAATATGGCATCAGTGAGTTCCAGAGGTTAACCACATTTTTTTCCAAATAGCATTTTTTTATCCCAGATTTTTTGCCATGCAAATTTGAGGACTTTTCTCTTTTAAAATCTGGGAAAAATGCTTGTTGAGCACCACACCTTTCAGTGCCCTTTCCCTTCTGATTCTCCCAAATAGGTCAGCTTTCCAGATGCCAAGGAAGCCTTTGGGTGCCTGTTTCCCTGCAGCATGGTTTGGGTCCACAATCCCTCATCACGCAGAGGAAGGGCCCCCACCCACACTCCCGCACACCCCAGGGGCCACCGAGTCCCGAGGGAATGCCGTGCCATGGTGTGGCACTGGACTTACTTGCATAGGCAGGTTGTTGGCCATGGTGAAGCTGGGCATGGGCGGCAGCGCGCTGTACGTGTTCGTGAGCGCCGTGTCCGTCCTGCCCAACATGGAACCTGATGTGAAAGAGGAAACTATAATAGAATAGACAGATAGATGGACACATTAGTTTAACCACAGTCACAACTGGCAATACGGTCTCAGAGTCTCATTTTCCCCAGAGGATGGATGGACGTGAGCGGGTTGATGGCATTACCGGGGGTGGTTGGTTGTGGGATCGGCTGGTAAACGCTTGTGCTGAAACTACTACTGATGGGAATGTGGCTGGGAGTGTTGCTGGCTTGTCTTCGCTGGTTCCTCAGCTTCTCTTCCCTTCTCCACTTGGCCCTTCTGTTGGAAAACCACACCTGGAAATACAGCATTTGAGAGACGTGAGTGACCTTACAAGGACTAGAGGCACGGGGCCTCCCCCACGTAGCTCAAGGCCATGGCTTGCAGTGGAGCAAAGCAGCGGGTGAAAGCAAAGCCAGCTGCTGCTATTTTCCTGAAAGAGGGATATGGGCAAATACTTGATCATAAATATGGGTTGCCCTGTGCTTTGATAAGCCAGGAGTAACAAAATCAGAATAGTAATAGTAAAAACAATAATAGTTATAATTGCAGAGCAAATCACTACCTGTATCCTTGCTTCAGGCAGGTCTATTTTAGCAGCTAGTCTCTCTCTTGCAAACACATCAGGATAGTGGGTCCTCTCAAATTCTGTAGAAGGAAATAGTCTTGCATTAGTTGCGGAGTTAATGCAGCTTACTGTGAAATCAGAGTTGTTCTTGCACTGCCTGTGCTCTAAATGCTCTTAAGAAGCATCACTGCAAAGGCAAAGCTGAGCTTTCTGTCTGTGTGTTAGGATGGAGGACGCCTTGCCTGCTGGGGAGTATTGCTATGGGGATGGGCAGGCTTGGGTGCAATCTGCATCTTTCAAGAAGCAGTGAGGGCTTCTGCCTCTACTGAGGGGGTCCCCAAGGCAGCTCTGACCCTGTCACCACGAAGCGAAATGGCACATCGCTAAATAGCAGCACAGAACGAGAACAGAGCTCCACAGCAGGTCAGAGGCGAGGTGCGCCCAGGCCAGTCAGGGAAAAGGGCACCTGATCCCAGCCCCAGGCAGCGGCAGCACTGGGGATGAGGAGCGTGTGTAGGGACAGGCATGGAGGACTCTGCCAGCCCCCTGCCTGCCCTCACCTCCCCGGCAGTGCAGCCTGGCCAGGGATGCAGCCCAGCGGACAGGAGGAGAGTTATCCCCCAGGGCGCAGCCCGGGGTGCCGAATCGGTGTTCCGGTATGATCTGCGCCCTGAATACTTTGCCTTTGAAAACCATTTTAACAGCTTTTCAGGGCATACTACGGCCACTAATGAATATTTGGAGCTCCGTGAATAAAAGAGCATGGAGGGAGCCACAGAGTTTAAATATATACATATATATATGGCACAGGAATGCTGTGCTTACATTCAGCTGTTAGTGTAGTCGGGGCACATTTTGCTTTTCTCTCCTGCTTCAGCCATAGGAAAATGTCACTCACCTTTCTCAAGGGCTTCGATTTGCTCTTGGGTAAAGGATGTCCTATTTCTCTGCAGCTTTCTTTTCAGCTGGAGTCTCATTTGGGCCTCATCTGAATCTTCTCCATTAGAGCTGATGGAGTTAGTGTTTTCCCCTCCTCCCTCCTGTTGCGGACAGCCATCTGTGGAGCCAAGAGTCAGAAAGTGAAATGCAGGTACCTTTGTTTTAAGATCCCTATCAGAGAAATAACGCAATTGGAAACAAGTTCAGCCATGTTTGCTGACACCCTCCCTTAAAAATGTCTCAGGTATCAAAGCAACACAGCGCTGATGACATGGGTAACACAGAAACATTTCAGTTTCCAGCCTTATCGTAAGCATCGGAGATGAGGAATTATGATCACCTGGTCTTAATTTCATTTTGTTTTCCCTCTGGAATAAAACCTGCATAAAAATACTTTCCCCTGAAAGTGATTCTTTCCATGAATCCCTGCTGGAGTGCCATGGCAGTCTCCTCTGTCTGCTGCATTTATTTACCTATTGCTATATTTAAAATAGTGATGTTCAGTATTTCAGATTATCTATAATCAGTAATTCCTATCTAATCAATTAGATGTTGATAGGTTTGCAGAAAATGCTATTAAGAAACCAAACCAAGCTTGTAATCTTTTTAAAAAAATATTTATCCAGTTTTTATTTGAATTCTGCACAGTCAATTTCATTTTAAAGGTTGTGAATTTAGAAGTGCCTGCATTGTTCTGCAGTTTTATTCAACTATTGTATGAGTGTGCATTGCCTTGACACCTATTACTGAGCACAGCTGTAATTATATCATCACCAAGAACAGGCTATAATTGCTGAAAATGGAATTTTATATTTAGATAAAAGGACTGTCCATTCTTTGTAATGTGTTGCACCAGAGAAAAGTAAGATTTCTTTTAAAATTTTAACATGTAATTTTAAAAGAAATAGTAGCTAGTTCACTAACTAGCTAAATACGCTGTTCTGCAGCTGAACGTTTGGCATATCATTTAAGTGGTCCATTTTTAATTAGGGCATTTCCACCACTTTTAATGTAATTTCTGTCATTAAACAGGGGAAAGTTTCATTGTGCTCGGTGCTCGGGCAGAGGCGGCTGCGGCCCGGGGCCGGCTGGTGTTGGGGGGCTCCGCGGGCACCCCCGGCTGCCGGGGCCGGAGGGACGGAGGCTGCTGGCGAAGCAGAGAAGTCGTTGTCCTAAATGAGCTCTCCCTCTCCTTTCAAAGCATATTTTTCGAGGCGTTTTGATGTCGCATAAAGAGGGAGCCGGGGTGAGGGACGCATGGGCTACTTATGCTAATTCCCTTGAAAAGTTACGCCAAAAATAAATAGCGACACTCCCGCGACATCCTTTAAATATTGTGGGAAATCAACTTTAAAGTAATATCATTTATAATCGGCGAACAATGGCCCTGGTCTTCAAAGCTCGGGGGGAATTGTGACAGGATCTGGTGGGACCCTTTCAACCACTTTGAAATGTTTTAAAACCCGAACTTTCTCCTCCATTTAAACACAGGGATTCAGCGGCCGTGGTCACCATATGGGCGGCCGCAGCCCCATTGAGGCGGCCGGCGGCGGGTGAATAGCGGGGGGGCGGGGGGAGCCGCCTTTCAGGGCACACAAAGCCGCGGGCCCGGGGACGGCCGCCGCGGCGG
>NW_024581126.1:3271243-3286030 GCF_017639235.1 Corvus kubaryi | reverse complement strand
CACCTCCGCCACCGCCCTCATCCATCACTGTCCGCTCGGGCCGGGCCCGCAGCGCCCGGGTGCCGGGGGGGCCGGGGGGAGCCGCCGGGGATGGCCGCGGCCCCCCGCGCCGGGAGGGCTCCGCAGCGCGCCCCGAACCTGCCGGGGAGCGGAGGGAGCCGCGGGACCGCTCCCGAACCGGGAGCCCCCCCTTGACCCCCACCCTTTAGCTCCAAACTTCTGAGGCCATACTTTTTTTGCCACCCCGTCTCGGAGTGCTCCCCATCTCCCCAAAATCTTTCAGCCAGCTGAAAGTTTTCCCCAAACTCGCTTATGGTCATTTCCAACCCCAGCCTGGACAATTAAGATATCTTCTTTTTAGACACACACGCCTTTTTTTTTTTTTTCCCTTTGGGTTTTGGTTTTGTTTTTTGTTTTTTTTTTTTTAAAGCCCCTAAAAGGAGCGATCTCAATAGGGCTGTTCCACCTTCCAGACCTAATCCGTAAGAAAGCAAGTGAATGTCCGTCCCTATTATCCTATAGCCAGACCATCTGACGCTGGGTATAGGATTTGTTTCCTGGAAAAAAAAAAAAAAAAGAAAGAAAAAAAAAGACGCTGGGAAATAAAATCATTCCTTAGTTTCTTAGTGTCTTAATCAGTGAGGCGGAAAACAAGCAAAAAAAGATAGCAAACCAATTGCAGCACCTCTCAGCTATAGAGCCGGGATCAAAACATTGTAGCATCTGTTAAAAGAGAAAGTGTCTAAATCCTATAGAAGGCTTTAGTCTTATAAGAGAGGGAGGGGAGAAAAAAAGATAAGAAACAGTGTCGCGGTGATCCCTAAAACCACTAAATCACTGGAGAATTTCTCCCGGATAGAGATGTCTCTTTTTGTTCTGTCAGCCCTCATGTATCCATTATTTTATTCACTGCTGCATGGCGTTTATCAGATTGAGACCATATTTGTACCCCTCTGAGACCTAACCTCGCCTTATGCTTTTTGAGTAATGGACTCTTAAAATCCAGTAACATACCCCTGCAAGGGAAAAACATTAGAGGGAGCATGAATATTCCAGAGGAAATCCATTTTATTAATTTTAATTTTGCCATGCGGATGTTTTAAGTGCCTGCCTGCCTCCCCCTCGCTTCTGCTGCCCACGCACACACGCGCCCCCGGCCCGAGCCAGCCCTGCCCCGCACCGCTTCATTTCGGATATTGCGATTTAGGAGAGGGCTCCCGAGGTCCTTCCTCCCGCCGCGCACGCTCCTGCCCGGGGCCCGCGTTCCCCTGCGGAAACTGCGCTCATCCCCACGCCGGGGGAAGGGGCCACCACTGGCCCCCAAAGAGCCACCGGCCCCCCCAGCCCCTGCCTCCGGCACAGGCGGCTCTGCCGCAGCTCGGGTGCTGCCAAGGACCGCCGGCCCCAGGTGTGCCCGCACCGCACCCGCGCAGGGGCTGTGCCTCCGAACACCGCTCTGCGGCGGGGAGCCCTGAATTTCTCCATTTAATGCCTTTCCCAAGAAAAACATAGAAACCGCAAAAGCACGCCCCGGCGGGAGCGGAGGGCGCCCGGCCGCTGGGAGCCGCACGGGCGCTGGGTGCGCTGCCCTCCGCCAGCACCGCCCGCGCTTCGGCTCCCGGGCGCGGGGCAGCGAGGGAAGGGCGCCGGGGCCTGGGGCCCGCCGAGAGACCCCGGGCCGGGCCAGGGAGCCGCAGGTAGGGGCCAGGCGAGGCCGGCTGGCGGCAGCAGCCGCCCCGCTTCCTGGGGTGGACATCGGGCAAAGCAAAATGTAAAAAGAAAACCCCACAACCAAACAACAAAAAACACCAAAGTGGGGGTGGGGGGAAGCGAGGGCTCCGCTCTATCTTTCTAGTGTCCTTCATAGACTGTTTTCTTCTCTTAAAACTGACATGTCTAATTGGCAAGCGGTGCCATATCGTGTCCAGAGGTCTCCTGTGGAACATTTCTACAGCTGTCTCCTTCAACTAGACGCTTATTCATGTCGCCTTAATGAGAAACAAAACGATCTCTAATGAGCAATTACATAGCGACAGAATTGTTCCCATAACAAATTCTTGCGTGTGACAGAAACATCCTTTGTACCAGATATTCCGCACACTGTTACTGATTTTTTTTCCTTGCGGGGTGAAAACAAAAAGCAGGTTGTTGTATATAGACACCTCTTCTAAAGGAATGACCAGAGCCAGGGAGAGCCGAGCCTCAACAGAGCCCGTATTCAAAAAGAAGCCATTAACCATCTTAAGTATGTAACGTAACATCCCATTATCCTTCATATTATCCCCTTGTCATTCCTACAACAAATACCTATTAATCTTCAGGATAAACAGTTTTCTATATTTACAAAGTTGTTTCGGGTCCATTGAGGAGGAATTACAATCAGCCCTACGGAGATAGTTACCGATCGCCCCGGCTTTGGGGAGAGACCCCGACGCGGGAAGGTGGCCCGGGCAGGGAGCGGGAGCCCTAATTACCGGGTGATGGGCGAGGATAAGGCTCAGCCCCGGATCCCGCCCGGCTGCCGGCACCGCAGCTCGGCGGACGCGGCTTTGGCCGAGCGTATGCTGCTGTGTTCCGCTGCCCACCGCCGGGCCGAGGCCGGGGCTGGACGCTCACCGCGCCGCCGGCCCCTCACCCACCTGCCCGCAGCCGCCCAGGGAGGCGGCGGGACGAACGCCCGCCACTCTCAGCCCGGCGGCCCGGGAGGGGGCAAGATGGACCCGCGTCGGGGCCATCTCCGCCGGACGAGGCCGAACCGAGCCGATCCGGGCCGCCCCGGACTGGGGAGCGGCGACCGGGTTGTCCCTTACCTTGTGTGGGCTGCCCAGGTACCGAGGTGCCGGGATACCAGCCGGGTCGGGTGCCCCAGGTGCCCGTCTGCCCGTTCAGCATCCTTAGCTTGTCGTACATCCCGTCGGCACCCATCTGTTGCTTTTCGCTAGCCAGGTTGCGTAGGACTCTGTTTATCGACGACACCTGGAAGGCAAAGGACAGGAAAGGCAATGGTAGTGCGGTAGCGCGCTCCCCGCCAGCCACCCGCGCAACCCCCGCGTCCCTCTGCGCAGCGGGCGGCTCGACCTGGGCGCAAGTCAAGGCTTCCCTGAGCGCCGGCTGCGCGCTGCGGCCGCCCCGCACCGCCGAGTCCCAGCCGCCCCGACTCGCTCACTGCTGGTGGTGGTGGTGCAAACAAACAAACAAACCACGGGGGAGGGGGGGAAAAAAAGCAAAGGAAAAAAAAAGCCCCAAACCCAACCCTGCAAAACCAGAGTGATGGCTTCGACTGATGCTCGCAGTCCTGAGGCGCCAGACGCAGGGGTGACCCGCATATTGCTTTTTATTTTTTTCCCTCCTTAAAGGCATTTGTCAGATTCTGTATGAAAAAATGCGTCTGACCCTGCCACATGCAAATGATGTGAACCTGCTATTCTCTCCTCTGATACCAAAACAAAGGAAGCAGAGGCTCGCTACGGCTACCCAGCATTGTACACAGCACACAGGAAGGTTTTTTTCATGAACTTACACTGGGTATATTATCGTTGGTACAGACCCCCTCTGATAGTAATCTGTCTCGAATCTCCCACGCAAAGATGGAGGGGCACTCTCGTTTATACTGCGCTATTTTGCTTACAACTTCTGGAGTCGCTACTCTCGGTTTACTACCTCCGATTGCCCTGGGTCTGATGGAGCCAGTTTCGTAATACCTGCCCAAAATTTTACTCACACATCCATTCGACACCTGGATAGGGAAGTGGACAGAAAATCACATTATTAATAATTTCAAGACAAAAATAAAATTGTTTAAGTATGCATTAAACAATGACAAGCTTACGTTTTGATTGTCCAGCACTTGGACTTTTGCATCTGCATGGGTCTATAACACAAAAATATACCTTAAATGGTATGAGAACTTACTTAGAGAGTCTTTTTTTTCTTAAAAAAAAATTACATTCGTGGCCCTACCCTCTACAAAAGTGATACTTTAAAAACATTTGGAAGAAAAAAAAATCATCTGGTCAAAATGTAATTCTCTTAGTAGCAATGTTAAAATACGCCTTAAATGCGAACAATAGGTAAACCAGACTAGTCTCCATCCTTCTCACTGCTCTTAGCCAAAGGACTTGCGGGGGAAGGGGTGAGTGAGGGGTTTTCAAGACCTACATTTACAAAGTACCCCTGAACTGCGCCAAATTGCCTGAGTGTCCATAAGGACAGATTCCAGGCTAGAACAGCGTGGCTTTGAGGGGGGTTCTTTTTTCTCTCTCCTTTTTTTCGCTTTTTTTCTTTTTTTTTTTTTTGGGGGGGGGGGATATTGTTTTGCTTTTTGGAAGAAAAAAAAAAAGGTAAAAAAAAAAAAAGCAGTAAGCCACGCCAAATGCATACAGATATCACAAAATCATAAGTAAATACGGGGGGGAAGGAGGGAAGGAGAGGAAACTGAAATTATGCCGAGCCGTATAATTCAGTTTATTACAGCAAACTAACTGTAACGACAGCACAGGTTATCACCGGATGGAAATAAGGGGGAACGAAAAGTAAAAATTTAAATATTTTAAAAGGCATATATAAATATATACGCATCGAAAGATCTATTTGCAGCAACAATCAAACAGATGGATCGTTTTATTAGGCTGGAAGGCGGGTGGTGGTGGTGGTGGGTGGGTGTGGGGGGGTCGCATTAGCGCCCGGGCGCCCGGCGGTGACACAGCGGCGCTGGAGCGGAGCGGACGGAGCGGTGGGAGGACGGGGGGCGCCGCCGCCTTCACCTGCAGGATCCGGGAGATGTCGCAGGGCCGGGCGCCGCTGTGAGCGAGTTCCACGATCTTCTGCCGCGTGGAGTCGGGCAGCGGCCTCCCGTTGACGAACACCCCGCCGAGCTGGTTCACGCCGCTGTGACCTGCGGGAAGCACAGCGCCCACCATAGCACCCTCCGCTCCCGCCCGAACCGCGCAGCCCCCGCCGAGCGACCGAGCGCACCGCTCCCCTCCGCCCCGCGCAGCTCCGCCGCTTCACTCCGCTCCGCTCCGCCCGACCAGGGCCGACCGCTCCCGACCGGGGTCCGGCCCCGGCCCCGGCCCCGCCGCCATCCTCGCCCTTTGCTCCCCGGGAGCCATCGCGGCTCCAAAAATGCGTCCTCGGCTCACTCCCCGTCTGCGTCTGCGAAACCCGCGGTAGCCACAAACCCCGAAACCCAACCCAAAAGACCAGAATATTCCTGGCTGGATCGCCTTGGGTTTCTCCTTTGCTTTGCCTTTTTTTTTTTTTTTTTCCCTCCCCACCAAAAAAATAATAAAAAAAAAAAAAAAATAAAACCCCAAAGCCCAAGCCCAAGCGAGCGTGCCTGCGTCCGCACAGCCGCAGCTCGCTTCGCCAAAAGCAAAGCGAGAGGCTGCCTCGCCAGTGCCCAACCTGAAGCTCCAGGCTTTGGAGGGTCTCCCTGGAGAAGCTCTGCTCTACGCGCTCTCTGCTCTCCTCTCTTTGGAGCCTCCTGATAAATTGACTCCAAGAGCCCAGGCTTCTTAGCAATAAATAAGCTCCAAATATAGAAGAGGGGGAAAATATGATGAGCCTCTCTGACATTTGTCTTTAAAATAAAACTAGCTGCACGTCAAGTTTGAGCTTAATTTCTGGAAATAGGCGGAAGTCGCCCCGGATCATGCATGGAAGGCTAATTGAAAAGATCAGTTGGAGCACTTGTGGCAGGCGTGTCACTTTATGACAGTACTCTGCTTTTGAAAATTGCATCGTCACGACAAATAGTAGCATGATAAAACGACCCTTTCTGTCCGCATTTGGATATCACTCAGACTAGATTGAACTCTACTCGCTCTCCCTCCGAGGGAGGCTGCGGTTTGCGGTAGCCGGGGGCTCTGCGCGGACACACCGAGGGGGCGCGCTCCCCGCGCAATGGATTCGAAGTGACATCGGGGCTGGGGAATTTGCCGCCCCGGCCCAGCAGCGCGGCCGGAGCTGCGACCTGCGCTTCCCACCGCGGGGAGAGGAGCCCCGCGTCCCTCCCCGCCTGCGCCCCGGGGGACGGCGGGCTGCGCCCCGGCGGGCGGGCCGGCTCGGGGCGGCGGTGGGCGGCCGGGGGCGCAGTCCCGCCGCTGCTCCCCCCGCTCCTCAGCCACCGGCCCCCTCGTCCCCGTAAATGCGTGCGGGAGGACTCTCGCCGACATAAAAAATGGCAGCGGGGAAAGCAAAATCAAAGTTTCACTTAAAAGGTTAAGCCTTAATCATTATATAATTTCCCTGGAGAGCGGTGTAGATCTCGCCCAGTGGCAATGATTATGCGCCTTGTATTCTATTGCTAGTCATCTAATAGGAAAACATATGGTGTCAATTTGGATGCTCTGCACCATATACACCCAGGAGTTATTAACACAAAGCCTGAAGAGCCCGCCGCGACCTTTAAACAAAATAAAGGCTTCACCCGAATGATATCTTTTCTGCGTTTTGCAGTGGCGATCCCAAACGGCCGAGTGAAGGCATTCCCCATTACCATAAACCCTCGGCACGCCACGGCCAAGGCCAGCCGCCGCCGTCCTTGCGAGGCGCAGGTAAAACCCTCCCCGGGCTGCCGAGGCTCAGTTTTTGCTCGGGGTAAATTAAAATACATCGCACGGAGACGCACGCAGTGGCCCCGAAAGATAAAAGAAGGGCAAAACCCCCACAAACTAACAGCAAAACAAACCAAATTTTTTAAAAAAAAATCCATTAAAAAAAAAAAAATAAGAAGAAAAAAAAGAGCGCTTCACTCAAGGCGTATCTGAGAAATCCCTAAAACCTCTGTTTTTCCGGATGCTTCTCACAAGGGGGGACAACTTATTAATGGGTTTCACGGTGGGATGATAAAGGGGTCCCGGACCCGCGCATCCCCTGTCAGGTCCCAGAGGAGCACTGGGGTGGGGGCCGACCGCTCCGCGCAAGGGCTGCGCAACTGGACCTGCGCTCGTCGCCGCCGCTGCACGTGCAGAATAAGAGACCCCTCAGCGCGCGGAGCACACCCCGCGGAAGATCCGCATCCCGAGCAGATGGGACCTACTCCGGACGGGCTGGGACCTCACCCCCAGTCCCTCCGACCTCCGCGCAGCCCCTTTCTCCGGGGCCCAAAGAGAGGCCGCATCTCGCTGGCCACCACACCCGACGCGCTCTCTGTGCGCTCCTGCCTTGTGCCAGCGCTTTCCACTCTGGGAAGAGTGCAGGCCTATCCACGAGGTCTTAAACAACAACAGCAACCCCGACAACAACACAAAAATGTCCCCCCCAAAAATTAATAATCCACAGAGACATCAGAATCAGGAAGCAAATAAATCCAGAAGACAGAGAGGAAGTGCACCTAACAGTGGCTTTTTCCTGCCCAACTCCCACTGCAGACAGAGAAGGTAGGGACGCAGCCAGCTCCTGGGCCACGAATCGGGCCTGGCCCAGTGGCCCGAGAGCCGTGACAGTGCTCTCGGCCCCTTCCCCGCCGCCCACGGAGGTACCCGCACCCCGACGGGGCGGGCGGCACTCCCGGCCGCGCAGGGCCCCGCTCCCGGTGGAGCCGCCTCCCCTCCCGGCCCGGCGTGAGCCCTCCGCCCCGGTCTGCCGGCCCGCTCCTGCGCGCCCGCGGCCGCCCCGCCTGCCCTCCGCGGCCGCGAAGGGGCGCGGAGTCACTTACTGTTCTGCATGTTGGGCTGATAGAGCAGTATCCCACGGGGGTCGCCTATAGCAGTCTATCAGTGACAAAATAGGCGTTAATCAGGGGAGGCAGTGCACACAGTTAAGCTGCAGAGAGGCTAACATCTCACCGGCTAACTTTGTTATCTTAGGCATCTTCCCCCGATTAGTTTAAGGATTTGGGGGCTTTAATACCTCAAGGCAAAAATGTACATATGTATCCCTAACTCGCAGGGGAAAAAAAATTAAGAAAAGCAGCCCGCCAAGTGGTTTCTCGTTTTAATTGCATGCAGGTGGCGTATTGCCTCGTCGTTAGTGCTCTTCGCTGAGGTGGTGTATTAAGTGGAGCGACAACAATCACAAAGAGAGTCCGAAGTCATGTTTTTAAACTTGCCTGAAAGCGGGGTGGACTGTCCTCTCATACAATTTAGGGACTCGCACATCTGCGTGTCACTAGTTAAAGTCTTCCCTCTAGGACAAAGCAGAAGAAGTACATTAAAAAGTGTGGAGCGACGCCGAGAAGGTGTGCGGGGCGGCGGGACGCGGCCCGGGGGGAGCGCAGCGGAGCGGAGCGGGGCGGGCGGCGCTGCGCGGGGGCTGCGCGGGCACCGGCGGCGAGGGGGGGGATGGCGGGGGGAACCCTCCGCCGGCTGCCCTGTGTGTTGGGAGCGGGGCTCCATTTTTACCTCCGGGTATTTCCTCGAGGTTTTTTTTTTTTTTTTTTCCCCTTTCCGCGCGGCACTAGCAACTTTTTCTCCCCCAAACTCCCCGTCTTGTGATTAACTTCTTTTTTGGTCTTTAGATCTTCCCCTTTTTCACTGTACTGTGACACACGCTGTCTACCTCGCCTCACTGCTTTAAAAAGTAAGAACAGGAGGGGGTGAGAACTGTTAAACAAAGCCTACAGAAAGCGAACAATGGCTTCCATTCTGCTCCTCTACCCAAACCCCGAGTGCAGAAACCCAGGCTCCTTAACCAGCCGCGCAGCTTCCCAACTCAACGGACCAACAACCCTCCAACTTACAAAGAGCAGAGAAACAAGCCCCTTCTCCCTTCATTAGTGCCTGCCTTGACCCAGCGCCTGGACAGTCCCCAGCGCCTTCCCCCCCACCCCCCCGCTCGCTCCCTCCCTCCCTCCCTCTCTCCTTCCTTCCACTACTCCCTCTCTCCTCCTCTCGCCACCTTCCTTCCCTCCCTCCCTCCTTCCCTCTCCACCCCCCGGCCCACTTATTTATTTATTTATGCGTCCCCATGTATTTATTTAAAATCGTCGCGGGTGAAAATGGAAAAGTAATTTCTCGTTATAAATATCTGGCGGTAATTGTGTTACTGGTGCGAGTTGTTAGGGGTTGTAAAAAGATACAACAGCTCAGTGGGGTGCTCAATTGGGGAGGGACAATTACAATAAAGAGCCCATTCAAGGGGGTTGCTTAAAAAAAAGGAGGTAAAATAATGAAATAGTCGCAGCCTTCATTTTCTCTCCCTTTTTTTCGCCTAAAAATACTCATTCTCTTTCTTTTGCGCCTATAATGAATATTAATTTTACTCTTCCTGCATATGATGGAGAAATCAAAGAGGCACGTTTCCCCATTCAGGACTAGCCATGGTATAATTTATTAAGTAGCTTTTAGTAATCTTAAATCCATAAAAATAAACATCAAACAAGTACTTTCTCGCAGCATGAAGACTTTAACTGGTAAATATTTACTGCTCTTTGGAGAGCTACCTGATTAGCAGCAGAGCAAGCTACACTGTACTTCAATGGAGATGTGGTGATATCTCCTTCAGCTGAACTGAACGTGAAGTCATCCCTTTAATACACCGAACACGTCTGCATAGGCACACACCGAACGGGAAACACACTACTCCAGACACAATTTCCTCCCATGTTTCATGCACAAATCATAAACACGGGGCCTACGGGGTGAAAGAAGCCCTCCAAAAAGGCACCAGTAAACTTCCAGCACTCAGCTCTGCCCGCACGGACCTCAGAAATGACACTGAGTGGGTTTAAAAGAAAAGAAGGGGGAAAAAGCAGGAGGGAAAAAAAAAAAAAAAAAGCCACGAAACAAAACAAACCCAAACACAGCCGAAAGCGGTTTACAATAGAGGGCGAGGGTAACCAAGGTCTTCAGCAAGGTAAGAGGAGGCGTGGGGCAAGGAGCTGTGTGTCTGCTCAGCAACTCGCCACCGCCTCCAGTCAGCGGCCGGGCAGCCCCGGCCAGGCCCGCCGGCCCCGCAACACGAGCGCGAAATCGCCTTCTCCTGCCGTGCCCCGCACTCGCTGCTACCCCGCAGGACCCCCGACACCACCGGGCCCGCGGGACTCGGCCGGCTCCCTCCGAGAACTGGGATGCAATTTGCCGTGTCCTAATAGGCCGGGCCTAATCTGCAACGCGGTTTTTAATCTCGAAATCTTCATATAATTTCATGGCAGAGAGCATTTTTTCCCCCTCTCCCGGTGAAACCGTAATTAGACGTTAAGGGCAAAGTTTCGCGTTCCCGGAGCAAACGTGAAAAAGAAAAACGAATCGGTTTGCGATGAGTTGTTGGTGAAGGTCAGCAGCAATAAACATTTATTGTTAAGGCCCACTTTTATTATTTTATGCCCCTAAGATGGAGAAGATGCAGTCACTTTTCTTCTCTAGTACGTTGTTGTCGTTTTCCAAAACAGGCTCTGCCAGGTACATTGAATCATTCGAGAAAGTTTGTTTTTAAACTTTCCAGAAATTATTCCTGCTCTGCACGCCCATGTAAACCCTCCGTGCAAAGCGTTACAAGGTTAAATTCAAACCCAGATTTGTTTTGCAATTGCACTTGCGAGGAAAAAAGGAATCAAGTTTATTGTTGCCCTTCGCTGGAGCAAATATTATTTTTTTTCTTGCATGGTGAAGAGTTTGCAACTTCTTAAAAATTAAAAAAAAACAAAAAAAGAAAAGCTTTGCTGTAGTGGGGGATTGCAGAGGTGGATCAAAGGGGCTCTTATAGAAATAAGAGATGTTAAGGGTTTTTAAATTAAAAAAAAACAATTAAAGCATATCGATTTATAGAGGGAGTAAAAAAAAATTCCCCAAAGCCGGAGCACGGCGAGCCCCGGTGCCGAGCAGGGACGGGGTGGTGCGGAGCGTCCGGCGGGGCCCGCCGTGCTCGGTGCGGGCTGCTCCGCGCCCCCGGCGCTTCTCCCGCGCCGGAGCTGGGAAAGTTGCCGGCACTAGGGACAAGTTGGGAAGATCCCCGGGTGGCTGATTAAAGCTGACAGCCCTTCAGCTCCGCTCAGCTCCCCGCCTGTACCGCGCCTGGGAGCTGACTTGGCCTAGGATATGGGTTATTTTTATTTATTTTTTTTTCCCCATGCAACTCTCCCGGCCGCTCGCTCTGTGTTTTTCTCTACCATCAGGGGTGAGCCTTCCCTAACCGAGACCGCAGAACACAAAGCAGAAGTCAGGGACGGGGCCGCCCCGGGGGGAAACGAGGCACCGCTTGCCTCCCTCTCTCCCTCCCACGCGGCGTGGCGTGGGGCCGGAGCTCAGCTCGGGTCCCGCCGCCCCTACGAGCCGGGTACCGGCAGCATCGGCACCACAGACACCGGCACTTGTGCTTTCCCTGACCAGCAAACGCTGCGTGGGAATTACTGCTGCTGGTGTTGGCATTGGTTTCCGAGTCAGATGCTTTAGCTTTTCCAGAGGACACGGGCTTATGTGAAAGGCAGAAAGTTTGTGAGCTCCTGGGCTGGAAAGTTCCCTGGGAAGCTCTCCGGAATGCAAATGGGAATATGAGAGAGAGAGAGAGTGAGAGAGAGAGAGGAGGGGTGAGAGAGAGAGAGCCCTGCCTAAATATTAAAATGCAAGGAGGGAGAAGTTGGGAGAATAAATGAACAGACTCACCTTTATGAGGCATCCTGTCTTGTTGTCAAAGCTCCTGTCAATAGTTTAACAGCGCACTGATTTGAAATGATGGTGCTTTAAAAAGAGTTGCCAGCAAAATAGTTTTTCTCCACTGAAGCTGCTGGTTGTGTGATCTTGAATTCCTGGGAAGGAGACAGAGATTGACAATAAAATGGGCTGTCAGTGACTGGAGAGCGAGAGATAAAAGAGTGTGTGAGTGAAGTGGGGAGAGAGAGGCAGAGCACACCTATGCTGATTGGTGATGGTTCAAGTGTATTAATGTGTGTGTGCCTTGGTCTCTGCCTCGCCTCCACTGCTCTTCACTGGCCCATTAGTGAAGCCTGACCTCTGTCATCATCTTCCAGCAAAACACTTCCTCCCTGCGCCCGGACCCGAGCGGGAAATGCGGCGGAGCGGCGGCCGGCGGTTCAAACCCACTAATCACTCCGCAACGTGCAAACGCCGCCCGCTCCCACCCGAATATCGCCGTATGCAAAGCGCCGCCAGCGCCTCCCCGCCGCCCATTGGCCGCCGCCGCCCGCCCCGGCCCAATTGGCCCAGGCGTTTGAATATGAATGCGCAGGGCCCGGCGCCGCCGCCCGCAGCCCGCGCCGGCCCCGCTCGGCCGGGCCGCTCCTCCGGCCCCGCTGCTCCGGCCCGGCCCGGTCCCGCTCGGCGCAGCCGGCCCCGGGGACAGCCGCGTCCTCAGGTCGGGCTGGGGGAGGGGGCCGCGGTGGCGGTGGTGATGGCGGAGGAGGCGGGGGGGGGGGGGGGGGGAGATCAATTTGCATTTAAACAGTTCGCTCCAGTCCGACAATGGAGATAAGGGGAAAATAACATTCAAATGGTAAAGACATAAATATTTGGGAGACAGGCGCTTTGTCAGCGGTGAATCGCCCGGAGCTCCCCGAGGCCGCAGCCCCCCTTCCCCGCTCCCGGCTCTGGGAGCGGGAGGCTCTGCCCGGCCGGGAAAGAGCAGAGCAAATACACCATTTACTTTGTGTATTGAGGGCTCTTGTGAAAGGCCCTGAAGAGTCCTTTACCAAACACTCACCAACTTCTCCCACGTGCCATTTGTTGACTAAGGGCTGCCGGTCTGATTTTTTTTTTTTTTAAAGAGATGCCACGGAGGCGTTGGAGAAGGGCAGAGCCGGGCGCTGGGCAGTGCTGCCGCTTTGTGCCCTTCCGAAGAGGCTCCCCCCTCCTTCCCTCTCCTTTTGCAAGGGACCCCCTTCACTGGCTGCCAGAAACTCAAGAGGGAAAGTAAGTAAATGACTTTGCTGCTCTGACCACACACCACAAGTACATTTGTTGAATGCCGGACTATTAAGACACACCTCAGTAAACTCTAAAGCAACCCCTCAGCGCATGCATTTAAGGTTACACTGGGAGCACCAGTCCGAGCTCAGGGTGTCCCAATCGGTTATGGCGAGTGGTCCAGGGGGAGGGGGAAGGGGGGGTCTGCATCGGGAAAAACAATAAAAAAAAAAGGCTTGGGGAAGAGAAAGGGAAGAAGGAGAAGAGACAGGAAAAAGAAATTCCAAGAGCCACCGCGGAAAGTGGAGAGTATGAACGCGCAAAGCATAAAATGAAGTCGTAGCCGCATACACTTGACTTCTCTTGACATGTGAAAAGTGCTAAAAGTCAAAGCTCATCAATAAAGTATCTTGAAATTGAATAAGAGCCCTGACAACCATTGCATTCTTAAATAAAGTACAATGAGGAGACAAACGACTCTGCCAAGGAGTTTGCATGTGAGTGAAAGGGCGCCTCAATGGGAGCGGGATAATGGGCTGCCCGGCCGTCATGCACTGTCATCCCCGGTCCCGCCGAGAAGCTGCCACCGCTCCCTAATAGCACAAAATGGGCTCTTAAGAGACTGCTGCCTGTCCCTCCGCCGCTCCCTTCCCTACCCTTCCCCCGACGCCGGGGTGCCGCGGTGACCACCCCGCTCCGCGCCCGGTGGGGAGGCCCGGGAGGCAGGGGCTGAGGTGGGCACCCTCCCCCCGGCCCTTTCTCCAACCTGGGAACGGCCCAAGCAAAGCCTTTCCTCGGAGGATGCGGGGAAGGCAGAGAGGCCCCGGGATCCAGCCGACCCCACCTGCAGCAGCGAGGGGCTCTGCCGCCTTGGTCAGGCCTAAGTCAGCCTGCGGGGCTTGTTTTGTATCGAGTTTTGTCCCGACTCATGCGTTTTTATAGAAACGGAGCCGAATATCGCGGTGGACACACGGGCGCATTTGGGTGTGATGGGATCCCCTCTGAAGGTAAGGGCAGCCCGGCCGTGGGGCTGCGGGGCACCCCAAGGGGGGCTCTGCCAACACCAGGGGCTCGGGCAAGGACCTCCCTCACCCGGCAGCCCCCTGCTCCCCGCGCTCAACTCACCTACTTTTCCTCAAAACTTTTCCAAAGTAACATCTGCCACCGAGTTAACCTGCCCGTGCCCAGACATCATTCCAGGGGCGCCGAGGAAAATTTTCAGAGCGACAGAAGAGAAGAGAAGCAAAGCCCAAAATGAGGTACGAACCTGTGTCCCGTGTGTCCGCCCTCCAGGGTCGCTGAGTCCCGGCGAGCCGTCCCGCGGAGCAGCCGGTCCCCTCCTAGTTGCCGCTGGCCGAGGCCGGGCGTCCCGCCGCACGCATCCTGCGGGCGAGAGAAAGAGGCTGCGATTTGTAAGCTCGCACCAATCTCGGAGGCTCCAAAGAGATTTTAAAACCCGGGATCTAGTCCTTTTTCTGGAGTGAAGTCAGTCGTGTCCGTGGCTTTTGATTTTTTTTATCCGGCTCTTTTTGTTGTTGGTGTTGTAGGGGTTTTTTCCCTGTTGCACTCCCTCTCTAGCAAATGAGCGATTTTTTTTTTACTCTTGTCCACAGGGCGTTAAAAGGGGGAAAGAGAAAAACCACTTTGTCCGAAATTGCAGGCAAATATCATTTTTACAAGCTCTCAATTAGCCATCCCTTGGATTAGCACCTTCTTACGCCTCCTCGCCAGAATAAAGCAGCCGTAATCTTGTTGCTATTTTCCCCTCGGGCGCCGCGGGCTTTGTGTTCCCTCCCCCCAAAAAAACTTTTAACGCCCCCACCCAGCCAAAAAATAAAAAAGCCCTCCCTGTGCGGGGAGGGGAGGGCAGGGGTGAGGCGGTGACGTCACGGCGGGGTGAGGGGGGGCGCCGCCGGAGCGGGAGCCCCGAGCCAAAGTTGGGAGGAAGAAAGAGCAGCGGGGCGGGACGGGCCGGGCCGCGCGTGGG